>NW_015505211.1:2063988-2138702 GCF_001515645.1 Sinocyclocheilus grahami
GACCTGGTTGAGCTGCACTAGAGAAGGCAATGAGTGTTATCACTATGTCAGAGCTAGTTTTCCCAAGGCAGACAAACTTAGAGTGGTTATAATCATCCGAGTTTAAATCGTGCTCAAATTAATTTGATATTGACGCAATATTTACACTGAAGCTCACAGACGGCTATGGTAAGGGGCATGCCATTTCCCGACCAGACGCCGAGTGCTGCCAGTCACAACACACGCTTCCTCAGCTAACCAATCACAGCACATTTCGTATTTCAGAAGGTGGGCCTTCATTTGATACAGGAACTATTCGAGCCGTTCATGCCAGACTGGGGAGAGAGGTGTTGTAATAATGTAAAATATGTGAAAAATAATGTGTTGTTCGAACAACCTAGTATGAGAGCCTGTAGTACACCCCTAAAACAAAATCAAGACTTTGTAAAAGAGCATAATAGGACCGCTTTAATGATGGATATTACAAACATGCAGCTTTTCATGTGGATTACTTGTGGATTATTATACCAGCTGTTTGGACTCACAAACTCATCTATAACTTGGATGGCCTGAGTTTTATTTGTTATTTTTGGGTGAATTATTCCTTTAAGCAGGTTTGAAAAATAGCTTATTTTAGCTTGTATCATTTGTTTCAATGTTAAATCTTGAATTGCACCCATGTGGCCCATAGGGCATCAGCACTGCATTTCAAACAGTTAAAAGACTTGTCAGTCAAGACAAGCTCATGTTATTTTTCTTTCATTGCGGCACTTCATCTGGAAATTTGCCATTTCCCTCCCTGCCACGCTGTAGTATACCCGAGCAGTGTAGGAAATCTCACCCCATAAAGTCCATTTCATACCACTGCGGTCACTGAAGATGGATGGATGGATCCGTGGAGCAACATAACCCATGCAGTAGTGCGGAGGGCGGCCGACCAACGGCTGCCGATGGCGGTGTGCAGCTTTTGTGTGTCGGTCTCATTTTACAATACATCAGCAGTGCATGGCATGTCATGGAGCAGTCGGCGCCATCCATCCATCATGCCCCGTCACAAAACCATCAAACCTCAGGGATGAGGCCTCATCACAGGAGCCATATTAATCCCCAGCAGCCTGCTAACACATAATGCAGGCCTAAGAGTGATAATAAAATCATAACAGTATATCAGAGGAGCCTCCTCCGCCCCAGGGACCCGCTGTGGGATTACAGATGTACCGACTGACATTATTTTCACTCCCAGCCCTTGTGGGATTCACTTGTGAATTAAATATTTGCACGTTTCACCCTCTTTTTTTGGTCTTCTCTTCGCACTTCTCTCTCATGCATGCATGCAGTAGGATTTATAGTGAATAGTCTAGGGTCCGTGTGGCTTGACTATGAGTTTGGAGTAGATCTGTTAAAATGTAATTGAAAACATGGTGAGGGACAGGACAGGACTCGAGCCTGTACCACCAATGTGTGCACACACCTCAATATGACTAGCATACATAGTGTAGCATACTAAAGGCCTTTATGTAATTGTATTCCACATTTCAAGGTTGTAGTATCAACATTACACAGTAAAAATGATTTTGTAAGTTATAAATAAAGTAAAAATTATTGGAGAAGGTTTTACAAGAAGATACCTTTCCATTCTTTCTACTTCAAGATTTCATGTTTAATTCATTAATTGTGAAAATTACCAGCAATTTATGAGGGAACATTTTTCTACATCAATTTTTTTCAGTGTAAATTAAAATGCTTGAATTTAGCATTTTTAAATTAATATAATTGATTTTTTTTTATTCATTATTTAATTAATTCAATGATTGTTTTATTATTACTCACCAGCACCAATTTGAGTGAAAAGTTTAATTATCATCCATTTTAGTACTTCGTACAAAAACGAAAATTGTTATCAGTAGTTAACATTTATTCCAAACATACATGACTTGCGTTCTTCTGTGGAACACAAAAGAAGATATTTTGGGGAAAAAAAATATTTTTTCCCCCCTACAATCCCCATTGTTGTTTTGGACTCCATTGATTTTCATTATAGGGGAAAACGAAACATTCTTCTAAATATCTTCTTTTGTGTCCTGCAAAAGAAAAAGCCAGATTTGCAACAACGTGAGGGCAAGAAAATGATGCCAGAATCAAACAATCAGACAACATGCATTCAAACAAGACAACACAGACAACATGAGCTACATGAACCTGATGATCCATGAGAACAGAGGTACTGTCTCATATAGTATCCAGTGATGTCACCCATCTTCCATCTTTTACAAATGAGCAAAATATCGGCTTGGACAGGGAAAGGTAAAAAATCCCCAAGAAGGATAGATAAATAATGAACATTGTGGATCTTTGGGAGTGAATGATCACAGAAGCAGCACTGAGCCAAAGCAGCCCCTGAGGGCAAACATTATATTATTATCCTGAGTCACAGAGGATCATGGGTATCACTCGCATAATCTCCACGAGTATCTCTTTTCTCTGTGGCCGCATGCAGAAAAAGATTATTTTTAGGGGATGCTGATCCAAATGAATATCCGTAGCCTGCAGTGTTCCATCACTGCCCCTGGCGACAGGATTATGGGCTGTCACCTACAGAGAAAGAGAGAGAACGTGGCCCCATTCAGAATCCGACGTTCACGTGTGCTGTTTTAGCACAGAGAAAAGATGAGCTGTGCAGTCTCATCTTCCAAAATGGCATTACCCCCTCTCCTTAATCCCTCAAATGGACAATGCGGGCAGTCGATTTGCAGCCATCCGGCTGTGAAGAGAAGTAATGATGGCTTATTGACCTGTTTGCTGTTTGAGCAACAAGGCCAGCAGCAAATGCAAGAGTTCCTATTTCTCACGTGTCATGCCAACTACGCCGGCCCCCAGAGCCCGTTAAAGACTCACATAAATTTCAATAAAAGTTGATTCTTTTTTTAGACCTGTGTCTAAGGTGGTCATTACATTAGGAGTGATTACCGGCCATTTTCTCTACATCTCTCAGCCTTTAGCAGCCTGTAATTAAATGGCACCTAGATGGTTTCATTCTTCATGGTTTAGAGAGTATTGACTTCGAGGGTAGTGATGTGTAATTTTAGGGCTAGATTGTTAACTTTATGGACACTGATTGCGAAGGTTTTCTAAAGAAGAGGGTAAAGAAAAAAGTCTCAGATTATTATGGATCTGCACCGGAAGTAAATTGTAATCAACTGCATGTAAAGTTCACCAAGCTATTCCAAGACTCCTGTTTTTTTCATGAAAATGTAATGTCAAACAACTCTGAGAAGGAAATATAGCTCTAGTGTTATTTTTGGAAAAATCTTTTTGTATTACTCAATTTTATATTCGCTGATATTACTTATTAAAAGTGTGTGTGTGTGTGTGTGTGTGTGTGTGTGTGTATTTATGTATGTATGCATTTATACATATATGAATAATTGTATTTGTTGAAAACTGAACTGTGATTTTAAGTTATACATTTTAATTTAAAATGTTTGATCCTGGATTTTCAACACTGTATAAATATCAGATACCAGCCACCTTGCTTTTGAAAAACTCAGTATGCAAATTAATATAATGCTGGATATGAAGTGAAGATGTCTCTGAAATTCTACAGAAACACATTGGCGTGCATTTGTCAATTGCATTAAGTCCCTTAATGCCAGCAAACCATTTCAAATAACTTGAGTGGGAGCAGAATGAGAAAATGGGCAGTTAGACAGGCTGAGAAAGAGAGAGAGAGCGAGTTTCTGATTGATATGTTATCCAGAGCAGCCCTAGTATCTCTTTCTCTCTCCGTTTGTTTTAGCTTCTCTTCTTCTAAAGCTGTTTATCTATCATGGCTGCCCTGGGGAGGGCAGAGGGGGTCAAAAACTCTGTGTTACTTCCTCTCCACCATCATTTCTGCTTATGGGGCTGTCACAGCCGAACATATCCCCTACTGTCACACTGCTGTCAGCTGACTTGGAGGGGGGGCATGCAGGCACAGGTATGCACAGATCCATATCCATCTGCACCGCAATGTATGAATGTCCCCCTATGGGATTAATGATAACATTTACCTTAGTTTTGACTGCTCAGTGCAGTCTCTATAGTTTTCCTTAGTGCGTTTCTTCCCCTTCAGCCTTTTAGAAATTGGAATTTCATCCTCAAAGCTCATAAAAGGGGTGCCTTATATATACGGCCCATCACTGTTGTTCGTCCTGAGTGCCGGTGAAGTGGATTGCATAGGTGGATATTGCCTTGCCCCGATTTTCTTTATTTAAGACAGCCAACGAATGTCAAAGACAGTCCAATAAGCCGTGCTTCTCTCACCCATTTCAGTTCTGGTTGTGATAGGAAGGTTTAGGTACATTCTCTGGCTGTAAGAGGTGTTTGAAACTGAAGAGGGAGCAGCAGCAAATTGGCCAATTTGTAATGAGTGAGAAAGCCCTGGGCTAGAATAAAGCAGGGGGTGAGCCGCCCCACACATGACTCAGACTGCAGAGATTCGCAGAACGCAAACCTAGTCATGTATAGAACAATGTCAAAACTGTACTTGTGCTTAAGGCTGTTTAATGTGCATTTAAGAGAAGTATCTGTGGGAGGATTAAGTACATGTTAATGTACATTATCGTACTTACTGTGGACAATTACTTAGTATTGATGGTTCCTCTTTGAGACATTCACATATCTTACCGACTGACAACGTACAAAATGACTTTAACAAATGCTTAGAAACTAGATTGTTACATTTTCTGAAGAAAATGTGAGTGCAAAAATGCAGTTTGCCTTGGCAATGATCAGTTCTAATGTAGGTGTTGTAAGTGTTTTTATTTGATAGGGTGTTCTGAATGGGATTTTGTGTGATTTTAGTGCATTGCTAGTATACAGTTGCTATGGTGTTCATGTTTATATCTGTTTAATAACTTTTTGACAGTTGCTAGGGTCTTCAGTTGGGTGTTCACGTTGCTATGGATTTGCTAGTGCATTTTGAATGTTTGTACTGCATTACTATGAACTTACTAGGGTATTCTGAGTGGTTTTAACACGGTGCTATAGAGTTGATATGGTGTTCTGAGGAGTTTACCATATAGATATGGAGTTGCTAGGGTGTTCTGAGTGATTATAACATGTTGCTCGTGTGTTTTTACTACAGTATGTTGCTGTGCAGTTGCTATGGTGCTCTGAGTGTTTTTAGCATGTTGATATGAAGTTGATAGGGTGCTTTGAGTGTTTTAATATGTGGCTATGCAATTAACAGGGTGTTTGGAATGGTTTTAGCATCTTTCGATGCAGGTGGTAGGGTGTTCTTTTTTATATCATTGTTTATTAATCCTTTGACAGTTGCTAGGATGTTCAGCTGGGTGTTCGTGTTGCTATGGAGTTGCTTGAGTATTTTAGCATGTTGCTAGAGTGTTCAGAGGATTTTTACTTGCTATACAGTTGTTGTGGTGCTCTGAGCAGTTTTAGCATGCTGCTATTCAGTTGCTACAGTGTTTTGGGTGTTTGTTATGTCGCTGTGCTGTTGCTGTGATGTTCTGCTTGTTTTTTAGCATGTTGCAATTCGCTTGCTAGGGTGTTATGAGTGGTATTAGTGATTAAGTAATATCACCTCTCCTCAACAAGCTGCACAATCTGAGGTATCATTCTTGTCAGTAGCACAAAAGACGAGTTACATGAATATTTAAGTAATAGTCCACCCAAAATGGAAATTCTGTCATAATTTTCTCACCCTCATGTTGTTTCAAACTTGTATGACTTACTTTCCCTGATAGCACACATACATGTCGGAGGCGCCTATTTGACGTCTGCATTTAAATCTGCAAGACATATTGTTTGCTCATCTGCAATACGCCTATAGGATGTTTCCTATCAGATGTCAAATAGACATTTAGAAAATGTCTTTAAAATGTTTATGATTTAGAATGCATGTAAAACTGATATCTTAGAGACGTCTATCAGATGTTTGTACACAGCAGATGTTTTCCAGATTAAGCAATCTTTAACAGACATCTTGCAGACGTATGTGTGCTATCTGGGTTCTTCTGTGGAACATAAAATAAGATATTTTGAAGAATGTTGTAGCAGTTTCAATTCCCATACAGTGGAGGTCAATGGGAACTGAAACTCTTTAGTTATCAATATTCTTCGAAATATCTTCTTTTGTGCACAGCAGATGAAAGAAATGCTAGGGGTTTGTTCATATTCGTTACCCTAAGTATGAGCAGTAGTGATACTAGTGCACCGTGAAATATACAAAATGATTGTATGCATGCATTTCATAATGAATGATTTGAGTTTCTTTAACTCTGGTTAGAAGGCTGCACTAGCGCAATACATCCATCCACTAATGCTTTAGAATGTTATCAAGCTATTTAGGACTGTTTACAGGAAAACTCCAGTTTGAATCTGTGCCCTAGTTTGGAGTACTATGTGTATAATTGGGTTCCTCGCATGAGTAAGATAACTGACAAGTATGTTAATTGCTACCTCTCCTCCCTAAGGCAGGCAGTTATTGAGGCCTCAGTCCCAGCAGGCTGCCATAAGAACCTGGGCAATATGTTCTTCACCTTCTCACAAGGTGATTTGCCCTCAAGGTCACATGTGGTGAGAGAAAACATGAAATCACCTTGACTGCTTGCCATTTGTGTGACAGTTTTATCATGCCACAAGTTAATTATAGGTTTTCTTGGCTGTGGAGGATGTGGTCAAGTACAGTCGTTGCTTAAGACAATCCGAGTCCTTGAGTCCTCACGGTGTACTTGACTCGTGTGGATTCCTGCTTTATAAGTGATGAGGTGGCAGCGGTTTAAAAGGCATTGATTAAACAGCTTGTCACTGAATGGCCTAGCTATCACTCACGGCTATCTGAGAGTGCACATGGACTCACTCTACACATCTCTTTTTGATTTCAGATGATGTCAAAATGTGCTTCTGTCCTTGCCTGACTTTATTCTCCTATTCGATCTCCTTAATAGCACAGGTGAAACACACACTGATGCATCATCATCTTGGTAACTAGTTTTCTGTTAGTCATAATGAACTTCAAAGTGAACTTACGATAGTCATGGAGTGACAAGCGGAGGAAACGCGTAAATGTTGGCGTTTTAATCATAGTTAGGAAAAAACGTAGAGAGTTTCTTTAAAGGAATAATTCACCTAAAAATGTACTCGCCCTCAGCCAATGCAAGTTGTAGAGTTTGTTTCTTCATCAGAACAGATTTGGAGAAATTTAGCATTATATCACTTACTCACCAACGGATCATCTGCAGTGAATAGGTGAAACAGCTGATAAAAAACATCATAATAATCCACAAGTAACCCACATGACTCCAGTCCATCAATTAACATCATATGAATTGAAAAACTGTGTGTTTCAGGCCAAAATACAAGTCCATAATCCATAATAGTGCCTCCACCAGTGAAATGCGCACATTTTCTGCAAATTTTCCTTTTTAGGTGAACTGTTCATTCAAAGGGGCCACATCCTAAACTTACTTGCATAGGTTTTGATAGTTCGGTCAGTTTTTGCAGGTGAAATCCAGTCATTCTGAAATTTAGTCCCAAGATTGGGAATTTCATACGGGGGCAACACAGATTTCGCAATGGGTTAAAGTTCAGGCATGTTTATTTGCTGTGTTGACCAGCTGAAAGCTGCTTGGTTTGAAAGTGACTTATCTGTGATTTGTGCTTCATACGTTGCTATACTATTGACAATAGACAATGGACCTTTTTGCCCACAAAATTTTGTTGAATTTTCACCAATGTGATGGCACCTTTACATTGCACATTGTGTCAGTTCATGCATTCCTTGAGAACTGAAACCAAGACCTTGCTGTTGCAAGTGCAATCTACTGTTTGAGTATTGTATGACCCTATTAAAGGTCAAGTGTGTAATATGTCCCTCACTAGCACCACCTAGTGGAGCTCTGAACAGCAGATTTGCCCAGCAGATTTCTTGAACACATTCTCTCCTTCTGCCGTTGGTTAGCCAAACAGTTGGATTCACCCTAAACTCACACCATTGTTTGGCGCATTTAATAGTTTACACTTTTTTGAATAAAATAATTATACAATTAGTTGACAAAAAAAAAATACACACAGAAAATACAAATTTTTCCACCAAGATTATTTGGCTTTCATTTCAATTGCACATTTTGCATGTGGTGCCTTGAGCAAAGGCTTTGGTCCGTATTACTGGCCTGTCTTACCTTTAATACCGCTTGAAAGCCTGACTTTGATCAATTCAAAGCCTCTTGATCATACATTCAGACAGGTAGTCAACTATTCATATGACTGTAAAGCGAACAGCCGCCTGCCTCTGTTGCCGTGACTGTGAGGAATCCCTCTTACTAATGAGAGACTTACGGAGCAAATCCAGTGAGGAATTAATGCTTTATGACAAATATTTTTAGAAATGATTAAACCCTTCTGGCATTGAGTGAGCAAGTCTGCTTATTGACTCAAGGCAACAGACAGATTTATGGTAGATTTGCCATAAGTCCAGAAGTAATGTATAATTCACTGTTGTGGTCTTCACCTTGGATTGACTTTGTTTTACAGATTTATTGCTTCGGAATTGCCCCGACCTGCACTTTTTTTTAATTGAACATCATCTGACCCAGCTCCCTAAGAGAAGCAGCAAGGAAAAAGAAAAATATGAAGTAGGTCAAGGATGTGGGAAAGAGAGCGCTTTTAGCATACTGAGTGTGCAGTTATTTTTCTTTTTTTCATTTTGTCCTCAGTGCTGTGATGATGATGGAGAGTGAAGAGCCAGTGAATCATTATTTTGAATATTACCCTTTTAGCACTGCCCAAAGCTAATTTGAAAAGTAAAAATTACTTCTTTTTTTTTTTTTTTTTAAGAGTAGTTCACCCAAACATTTTTACTCATGCTCGTGTCATTTGAAAGCCCAAGCTCAATGACATGTTGGTATAATTTATATAAATACCAATTCTATAAACCGTAATAATGAGGTAAAAATGTTAGAAATAGTGGAAAGCATACAGAAAGTCTAGAATTTGCTGATGCTGCCTTGTAGATTCAATATTGATTTTTTTGTGCTGTTTATTTTAGTATGTCACTGGATGCGATGGGTTCAATTTTGCATGGAAGTAAAGCTCTGCAGGTCTTTTGTACTGTGCAATATATGTACACAAAACCTGTTCTGTTTATTTTCCAGGGAGTCGGGTGAAAAAGAACTTTTTTTTTTCCAGTGCGTAGTTTATGACAGCCTTACAAACGCTGTGCTTTTCAATGCAAATTCAAAATTGCATAGCAGCTGGCCTGAGGAGGCCATGCTTATGGCAGAGTGTATTGTAAAGTTGTCATCTGTCATCATATATTTTGCTCCCGTCGGGTTCAGTTCTTTGATGTGAGTTGAGACATTAATGTGTGTTTGGGAGAGAATGGCTGCTGCTCGCGCTGAATAGTGGAGTTGACAGCACTCAGCTGCAATTGGACATGCAGTGCAAAAGCGAGTTATAAATACCAATTCTATAAACCGTAATAATGAGGTAAAAATGTTAGAAATAGTGGAAAGCATACAGAAAGTCTAGAATTTGCTGATGCTGCCTTGTAGATTCAATATTGATTTTTTTGTGCTGTTTATTTTAGTATGTCACTGGATGCGATGGGTTAAATTTTGCATGGAAGTAAAGCTCTGCAGGTCTTTTGTACTGTGCAATATATGTACACAAAACCTGTTCTGTTTATTTTCCAGGGAGTCGGGTGAAAAATAACTTTTTTTTTTCCAGTGCGTAGTTTATGACAGCCTTACAAACGCTGTGCTTTTCAATGCAAATTCAAAATTGCATAGCAGCTGGCCTGAGGAGGCCATGCTTATGGCAGAGTGTATTGTAAAGTTGTCATCTGTCATCATATATTTTGCTCCCGTCGGGTTCAGTTCTTTGATGTGAGTTGAGACATTAATGTGTGTTTGGGAGAGAATGGCTGCTGCTCGCGCTGAATAGTGGAGTTGACAGCACTCAGCTGCAATTGGACATGCAGTGCAAAAGCGAGTTTCTCTCCACAGCATCAGATCGCTCACTCGCTCTATCTCTCTCTCAGTCTCTCTATCTCATCCTAGCAGCTTGAGCCCTGTGCTGTATGGATTCTCCATTCTCGCTTCTCTTCCTTCTGGTCAGACTTCACAGAAGGACACATGCCGCAGGGCAGCTGGCGACCGTGCGGATGATCCCCAGAATCTCTGACAGACTTGATATGACATCAAACGTGTCTGGCAGATGTGCACAATGGCGGATTTCTGTGCTAACAAATGCAGCAAGCACAGATTAATTATGCGCTACGGCCTATTCAGTGGGAGTGAATGTGAGAAATATGATCTATTCTGTGAGATGATAGGGAAGGTTAATTGATGCACTGTAGCAACGGCCCTTTTTATAGAGAACTAATTACACATCCGCTTGCTGGCTTGATGTTGATGAAAATAACCAATTAAACGAAACATGTAAAATATCTCACAACTAGCTATGTATAATTTGTAGCACTCACAAGTTTTACCTTTCAGAGGCTGCCATCAAAAAACATTCATCAAGGATTTTCAGATGTTATTAATTTGGATCCAGTTTATTTAAAAAATGGTTTCCTTAACTATAGCACTGTAAATACCATAAATGAAAAGTGAGTGAGTACACTAGTTATCGAGGTGCATCATGGGATTGAATGACTGGGATTGAGTGCACTTGATAATGACCACTATGGTTTTGGACACCACTAAAAATGGCTCTCCCTTTATATATTGCACTGTAAAAGGGTATACGGGTCGATTTGGGACAGAGCCACTGTTTGGACGATTACATTAGAGAAGATATGTTTCAGTACTATATCTTTCAACATACCTTCTCATATTTAGTCACAGTATTATTTGCTACAGTGTAGCTAGTAGTAAAGTAACTAGTAGTGGTCTTTGTGCTATTTGAACTGAGGCAAATCAGTACAGCGATCTGTCACACCACATTAAAGAGCATTAAAACAAAGTTTATTGTTTGGATTTTGTTTAGTTTGAAAGCTAATTCTTTGTTTTATCAATAAATAATAAAACACCAAACCTATTTTTGCTCATAATCATGTTTCTCCACAACTTCCAAATTGACAAAATGACAAGCTCATGATAACAAAATGATAAGCTCATCGTATACAGTAAAGGCTAAGTTCACACAAAGAACAATATCTATAAAGATAACTATAATAGCTATTTGCATGCACACCAACAAACGATAGTATTCTGTTTACAGTCTTTTGAATTCTGATTGGGTGCCTACAGTCTGCTGGATTCTGATTGGCTTCCAATGTTTTATCATTCATCAGCTGGAGAAAAATCATTCTGAATGAGATTCCAATGATATAATTTATCTGAATTGTTATTGTTAACTGTGGTCTGGACCACCCTTTTCTCATAGAATTAGAAGATTATTAAAACTTAGTTATGTTGTGAACAGGCCTTAAGTACAGTATTCGATATGATGGCTTTGTGTGATGAACACAGTGGAATTTAAGTCACTGTTAAACACCAGTTTATCCCGAACAGGAGCGAGAGAGAAAGAGAGAGTGGACTCCAGATAGAGGTTCCAGAGGTGAGCTGGTAAAGTGGGGAGCTTTCACTGGCTTCAGTTCATCTTACCTTTGAGAGATTGGCCTTTTGGCCCTCTTTTCACTTGAGCAGTGAAATGCTTCAAATGCCTCCCACACATCTTTACTGTGTCCAGTTGAAAGCGGGCGAAGGGGTCAGGTGGAGAATAACACACTGTGATTTGAGTAGGTTTGGAGTGCTAAGAGAGAAACACAATGTCCAAAGGCACCCGAGGGACACTTGCACATGGGATTTGTAACATGTTTAGTCAGTCAGGTCAAGTAATACACTGATTTTTTTCACATAAGCATGTAACTTTCATAATGTGAAATTTGTATTTAATTATTTTTATTTATTTTTTAATAAAAGACAATTCATTGGAAAATATAAGTGTTTTGATTCCCTAATTATCAGCAGTTATTGACAGCAGATTACTGTCATGTCAGTCAAAAGTGGCTGAGAAAAGGCTTCAGACTCGTGTAGCGAGAAAAATGTCTCCTGTGTGGAATCGCTTTGACTTGGGTGAAAAAGACAGCAGTTGTGCTTTGCAGCTTGAAAAACTGTTATTCAGATCTTGAATAAATTATACACAGAAAGCGAGCAATGCCACGATACTAAAATGCCCCCATTATAATCACTGAAGCTGTCAGTCACTGCGCGTTTACACAAGTTCACACCACTGCTTGTGCAACTCAGCAGGAGCTCAGTGTTTGTCCGTGCAGAGTTCTGCATTACCATTATATTCAGCAAAACTCACTGCACAATAAATCTTATTTACGCTCTCTATGTTTTGTTGATTATAAAGGGAGTGTTGTAGTTTGTCACATCACTCACTTGCAGTGTTATATTGAGTGTTCTACATTGCATGTGAGTGGCATATCTAACAATGAACTCCAAATTACTGCCAATGCTTTTGTTTTTTGGTCCTTAATCTTCTTTTTTTTAAGTGTCTTGTGACGTTTCTTTAGCATTCAGTTTTCACCACAAACATAAATGACAATTAAACCACGCATCTGTGGTTCAGACTACATGAAACTAACTTGTTAAGAACGGTTGTTGTTGCTGATAGGCCTAAAGACTATGCCTGTGATTGATTACAATGCTTAACCACGTCAAAAGACAACATGTTTAGTTAATCATGAAAACCTCAATCATAATCTCAGATGTTTATAATATCAATTGCACAACTTTGATTTTTGTTTCAGTGTTGTTGTTTATGCAGTTTGTTGGTTCATATTTGTTTGTGATAAATTAGCACTTTATTTACCATATCTCAGCTGCACTGCAAAAAAAAAAGATTTTCTTACTCTGTATTTTTGACTTGTTTTACAGTACAAATATCTAAACATTCTTTAATCAAAATACATTTATTTGAGAATACATTAATACAAAATACATTTACTTTTTTTAAGATCAAATCAAGAAATTTTCAAGAAAATTATCCTAATTAAAAGAGGAAACAAGTTTTATTTTTCTTACCCCATTGCCAGATATTTGTTCTTGTTTTAAGCATAAAATCACTTAATTTTAATATTTATTATTTTTATGTATTTATTTATTTTTCCCAGAAAACAAGTTTTTTTTGGTGCATCCCTAGAAGGATTTTTTTGGGTGTGACTACATTTTATCCAAAATGGTTTGATTGGACAATGGAAAGGTCGTCCAATAAAATCTATTATTGGTAGACATTTTCCCCCCATATGGCCTTGGTTATGTCACAGAAGAATTGTTGAAGAGGCAGAAGTAGTCATTACACATGTGACAGATTATAAGATTATAAAACAAATGTGTTTTCTCTATAAAATTACATGCATAGATGAATTGTGCACAATAAGACAAGAAAAGTAAGCACAGTTGCTTTTAATTTCATGTTTTTCCTCATTTGACCATACAACTAGAGAGGGGTAAATACGAATTTGAACAGACAGGGAGCAGATATCACTGTTGTGTCTGACAGCTTTTTGTGTTACTTTGTGTGAGTGAAACAGAGAGACATTATGTGACAGCGCTCGTATCTGTGACAATGTTTGTGTGTGTGTGTTTGTGTGAGTGTGTGTGTGTGTGTGTGTGTGTGTGTACTAGTGTGTGTGATTAGAAGAGCCAGAATACCTCCAAAGGTATTCTGTAGATCATCACAGCATCTCCAGTTCGATCAATCCACAGGCGGGTCCGATGTTCTGTGGGTCTGAACCTGCTCTTATCAGACAAACGCACTGGAGCATGACCCAACAGTCCAACCCCGTGGTTCAATACCGAGCCCAAATATTCTTTATTTTCTGGCAGATAAAGGTGCGGCTGGAGCATGACATTTTGAGCCTTTTTCCCATTATTGAAGGTGTAATTTTGTCGTTACACATAATTAGATCTTCATGGCCGGTGTGCGTTTCAATAGTCAGCACATTGTCTGTAAATAAAGCTGCTTTAATGAGTTTCACTAATTGCTGATTTAGATTTATTGATTAGTTCCAGAGCTCATTTGCTTCTTAATTTGCAAGTTGAATATATTTTCAAGTATTTGTTCTTAAGTATGCAACACAACAAATAGGGGTTCATTTTGATTACAAATTAAAGGAATAGTTCACCCAATAATTCAAAATTTAGTTAAAAAAAAGTAGTTTTATACATGTCACGCAAAGTTTGACTTGGCATAACCGATGGCTATCATGTGACTGAGTAACATGAAAGCAGATCCTCATGCAAAGCTATTGTATGATAATAACACTGTTAAATGAATAGTTCAATGGATCCTCTGCAGTGAATTGGTGCTGTCAGAATGAAAGTTTTTATTGTGAAAAACAACACAATAATCCACAAGTAATCCGGTTAAAACCATTGTTTCTGGCTAAAATGCAAGTCCTCTATCCGTAATATTGCTTTCTCCAGTGAAAAAGTCATCTGAAGCAGGAGAGAACTCTCATTGTGACGGCACCCATACACTGCAGAGAATCCATTGGTGAGCAAGTGATATAATGCTTTCTCCAAATCTTTTCCTATGAAGAAACAAACTCATCAACATCTTGAGATAAGGCTAAGTAAAAGTGCAGTACATTTTTATTTTTGGGTGAACTGTTCCTTTAAGTGTAATCTTTAACAGATTTCACAGGAAATATAATGTTCATACTGTATTTTGTAATGCTTTGATGCCAAAATTCACTTTTAGCATTTAAAATAATTTATTTTAGTTTTGTAGTATTTTATTTATTTATTAATTTTAGACAAAACAGTATAGATTTGCATGCACACCAACAAACGATAGTATTCTGTTTACAGTCTTTTGAATTCTGATTGGGTGCCTACAGTCTGCTGGATTCTGATTGGCTTCCAATGTTTTATCATTCATCAGCTGGAGAAAAATCATTCTGAATGAGATTCCAATGATATAATTTATCTGAATTGTTATTGTTAACTGTGGTCTGGACCACCCTTTTCTCATAGAATTAGAAGATTATTAAAACTTAGTTATGTTGTGAACAGGCCTTAAGTACAGTATTCGATAAGCCAGAATACCTCCAAAGGTATTCTGTAGATCATCACAGCATCTCCAGTTCGATCAATCCACAGGCGGGTCCGATGTTCTGTGGGTCTGAACCTGCTCTTATCAGACAAACGCACTGGAGCATGACCCAACAGTCCAACCCCGTGGTTCAATACCGAGCCCAAATATTCTTTATTTTCTGGCAGATAAAGGTGCGGCTGGAGCATGACATTTTGAGCCTTTTTCCCATTATTGAAGGTGTAATTTTGTCGTTACACATAATTAGATCTTCATGGCCGGTGTGCGTTTCAATAGTCAGCACATTGTCTGTAAATAAAGCTGCTTTAATGAGTTTCACTAATTGCTGATTTAGATTTATTGATTAGTTCCAGAGCTCATTTGCTTCTTAATTTGCAAGTTGAATATATTTTCAAGTATTTGTTCTTAAGTATGCAACACAACAAATAGGGGTTCATTTTGATTACAAATTAAAGGAATAGTTCACCCAATAATTCAAAATTTAGTTAAAAAAAAGTAGTTTTATACATGTCACGCAAAGTTTGACTTGGCATAACCGATGGCTATCATGTGACTGAGTAACATGAAAGCAGATCCTCATGCAAAGCTATTGTATGATAATAACACTGTTAAATGAATAGTTCAATGGATCCTCTGCAGTGAATTGGTGCTGTCAGAATGAAAGTTTTTATTGTGAAAAACAACACAATAATCCACAAGTAATCCGGTTAAAACCATTGTTTCTGGCTAAAATGCAAGTCCTCTATCCGTAATATTGCTTTCTCCAGTGAAAAAGTCATCTGAAGCAGGAGAGAACTCTCATTGTGACGGCACCCATACACTGCAGAGAATCCATTGGTGAGCAAGTGATATAATGCTTTCTCCAAATCTTTTCCTATGAAGAAACAAACTCATCAACATCTTGAGATAAGGCTAAGTAAAAGTGCAGTACATTTTTATTTTTGGGTGAACTGTTCCTTTAAGTGTAATCTTTAACAGATTTCACAGGAAATATAATGTTCATACTGTATTTTGTAATGCTTTGATGCCAAAATTCACTTTTAGCATTTAAAATAATTTATTTTAGTTTTGTAGTATTTTATTTATTTATTAATTTTAGACAAAACAGTATAGAATTATAATATCTGTAATTTATCAGTTATCAGCCATAACATGACAATAATTACACAGAACAAAGGTAAAGATCTGTGTTTTTGTGCTTTGCGTCACTCAAGAAAGACAGACTTTTCACTTAACCACAGTAACGGTGCACTTTGTGGATACCAGTCTCCTTTATCCATTAGCCTAGAAAAGCTTTTGCATGCATTGTTAATCGGCATGTTCAACCACCAGATGTGCCACCAATTCAAGGTTAACCTCCGTGCCTGCACATGTCCTTGGACAGATAATACGAGCATCAGTAATTCTGTGCAGGGATGGGCTTCTGACTTTGCCGTCCTCAGAGGAGGAATTAGGTTTAATTTGCATGCCTCTTGTTTTAATGGAAATATGCTAAACAAATATAAAACACCATCAAGCAAATTAATGTAAATCTAAAGAGTCCCTTATTTATTTATTTATTCATTCATTTTTATGTGTGTATTGTTTATGAGTTGATTATTTACGGCACTCACTGACAGAAACATAAATTGTGCTTATGCTCAAGCTTATGACCCAAAGGCTTTCACAAATTAACAGACAAATTAATTTTGTAAAGAGAGATGAGACAATGAGAAATGATTTGAAGAAGATTTAATCATAACCTCTGAAGAGGGTGATATTGGAATGGCTTTTCAGAAGGATCAATTACACTCCAAGTCTTTATGTCCATACCTATGATTGTGTGTCTGTGTGCGGTCTTATGCTTTGTCAGTAAAAACCCACAATGTAATCTACAATATTCTGAAGCCAACATTGAAAATTGCTTATTTAGAGTGTCTTTCTTCTAGATTCTTCTAGTGATTCAGCACCTTACAGTACATACTCTGAGTAGTTTTTATCAGGCACAAAAACAATAAAGATTGAATTGTGATGGTGTGTTAGAACGAGCCGTTTTAGGTAAGTGTGGCTGACTCTTAATTTTTATAAAGAATATCTCTTTGGATTTGAGACTTTAGTCTTTGCAACTTTACAGATCTTCTTTATGCACCAAAAGCTTGTAACACTCCAAAGAGAAAGGAAAAATTGAAATCGCATCATATGACCCCTTTAAATATATTTTTTCAAAGTGTACTTTATAGTATTTTTTATATTTATTTAATCTGTGAATTGGTTATTTGATTAGCAAATTCTTTATTTACATGCATGAACTGATGCACTGAAATGAATCAGACTTTTCAGTGATGCATATGAAAGAGGATATTGAATAGTGTTTCAGTTCATTTGGCTGTAAAGCTGTGGTATTTAAAACTTACTGGAAAAAGTATAGCTCATTACTGAAAAAGCTTCATGCAGGAGAGCTACTGAACAAATGATCCACTTGCAGTTAGTTACATCCCCACACTGATGATAATTGAAAACTTCACCACCAAACACACCATAGCAGGAAATTACAGCAGTAACCAATGAAACGCTCAATAACCAGATTGCATGTAAAAGCATGGCAAGATATCAATGAGTTCAATAAATAAGCAAAATGTTGGAGTATATGAAAATATTGGGTGATATGTATTGCTCTAATTACTGTAGATAAAGCAACTTAATTGGGCCAATATAGAGCTGATAGAGAAGCACACTGGAATGGATTTCTTCTCAGTTATTTTGTGGCTCCATTTACCCCAAACACACCATAGCAGGAAATTACAGCAGTAACCAATTAAACGCTCAATAACCAGATTGCATGTAAAAGCATGGCAAGATATCAATGAGTTCAATAAATAAGCAAAATGTTGGAGTATATGAAAATATTGGGTGATATGTATTGCTCTAATTACTGTAGATAAAGCAACTTAACTGGGCCAATATAGAGCTGATAGAGAAGCACACTGGAATGGATTTCTTCTCAGTTATTTTGTGGCTCCATTTACAAATTCAATGTATTAAAAACTAATTGCATGACGAGAGAGCTTCAGAAAGATTGTACAAATTTAGATTTTGTGATGAATTTATTAATCATGTGCAATGTAGGAAATTATATTGGCTAAGGAAATCTACTTTACAATCAACTCCCTACTAGAGTTACTGATAAATGAGACACTGATTGAAAGTGAAAGTGACAAAGTGATGTGACATGTGACCAAGTATGGTATTTGTGCTCTGCATTTAAACACACACACACACACACACACACACACTCACACACACACACTGTGAACACGCACCCGGAGCAGTGGGAAATTGGGGCAGCTGGCCCCATGATTGCTGATATTTCTTATATCAGGTTTCTTAGGTCATTATCTTAAAGTGTGTTTTGTTCATAGTCTTTCTGTTATTTAGTCAGTTGATTTAATGATTCATTTTTAATACAAAAATAATTGCAGTGTGATTTGCTGTATTTGCTTAGTGTTGAAAATACCACAGAAATAATGGAAAGGAGGTTAAATCTGCCCCTGAGTTAAGTACTTGACTCTGGTCTACTCCAGTGACACTCCATCGGAGCTATTATTTTCATTTGTATAGCACCTTTCACAACACATATTGTTTTAAAGAAGACTTAGTGTCTTACAAACCCCCACAGATCAAACCAAGGTGCGAGAGTAGCCAGGAAAAGCTCCCTGAGATGGTTAGACAGAATGAGGAGGAAGACACCTTGAGAGGAACCAACCTCTGAAAGACAAATTAAAAAGTGAAGTATGCAGTTTCTGCACTACTAGTGTCACCTAGCGGAATTACAAAAATAAAGCATATTTTCAAGCAGTCTTTGCAAACATCCCTTACAATCACCACAGCCTTTCTCACATCGTGATATCGTACTATTTTTTTCTGGGGCTTGACGGTAAAGAGCTAACAATTGTGGCAGAATCTTGAGTTTATCTTGCCTGTTGAGAAGAAACTTTTTGATTGAAACCCAAACATTCCATCAAATTCTGTACAAGCACCTTCAGTGTTTACACTTGTTTTGCCAGATTATGTGTCGCTGTATATTTTGGCATAGTAAGTATTCAAATTTTGTAACTGAATCTCAATTACTTTACTAAGTAACACGTCAACCATGATCCCACTCTGGCTAAACACCCTATGGCTCAGCCTGCTACAGTAGCCACACCCCAAACTCTCGCTATTGGTTGAATTGGAAAGAGAGTTTGACAGATCTGAGTGGACCTCCCTAAATGATTTGATGGTGCCTAGGAGACTCAATATTTAAACTAGGGGGAGAGAAACCCATGAATGGCATACTTGGAGTAGTCAATAGTCAATAAACTTGGTTAAGAGAACGTATTTTGCCATATAAATTTAACAGATTTCACGTTTAAAAAAATCTGTGCAAGCTTTTACAGCCACATGCTTGTTTTTGAAGTGCACACTATCTAGTATACTTGTTTTGTAGAGCACAATACCATATACATGCAAATTAAAGGGATAGTTCACCCAAAAATGAAAATTCTGTAATTAATTAATGTCGTTCCAAACCCGTAAGACCTTCGTTCATCTTCGGAACACGAATTAATATATTTTTGGTTAAATCCGAGAGCTTTCTGTTCCTTCATAGACAGCAATGCAATTTACACGTTCAAGGCCCAGAAAGGTAGTAAGGACATCATTAAAATAGTTCATGTGACATCAGTGGTTCAACCGTAATTTTATGAAGCTAGGAGAATACTTTTTGTGAGCAAAAAATAAAAAATAAAAAAATAAAAATAACAACTTTATTCAACAATTTCTTCTCTTCCGTGTCAGACTCTGCCGCCATTCACAAGAGTACCATGACACATGGTACTCTCGTTCAAGTTGTCATCCTGAAGCATTAATTGTATGTTAGACCATATAAGGTAAAGAATATAATGCTTGAGCTAAAAAACATTCTGTTTCCTGTTGATTATAAAGCACCAGCCGAGAGGATGCAAGAAGTCATATGATGGAAAACATTCATTCCATTCTAGAAGCTTGATGCTCATCTTGACACCACGTATCATAAAGTACGAGAAAAGTTTGAGACAAGAAATTTTATTTTAGAGGCCCTACAGCCTAGCTTCTAGGAAGATGCTTTGCATTAAAAACTAAAAAGCAAATCAACCCTAATCTAAAGGGAAACAGACAGTTACCTTAAAAGGAGTCATATGTTGAGTATGCATTATGATTGGAAACTTCCTGGTTTGATTAGGATGTAAATACTGAGTCGATGTGTTCCTCTTTGTCACACACTCTGTGTGATTATCAGACCTTGTTACAAGAATAAACCCTATATTTTCTTATTCTGCAATACTCGCTGAGTTATTGCCTCACAATAAGAGTTGTGCAATAATGTGCAATACAAAACTCGTATGCACTAGGAAGAAATATTTATCACAAAGGGATTTAATCTTGCTATTTGTACACTAAATTAAATGTACAACCAGTGTATAAATAATTTTCACTCAGAAATTACTCCAAAATTTCACATAAGTACAAAGAAAATGCAAGTAACATTGAATTAAATGTGAAATTTAGAAGTAGAAAGGCTGTAATAGTATTTTCTTGTCATAATCTGTTTTATTTACAGCTTAGAAAAATCATTTTTACAGGGTGTTGCAATATACCAGTATTGATGATAACTGTGATATTTAAAAAATATATATATTGATATGTTGTTTAAGTGTCTTCATCAGATGTTTCACTGATTAATATGTCACTAAAAGTGTCAAATCGTTATCAAACAACACAAATGGGTCTAGTTTTTCTGCTTTCTGACACTTTGGTGAATGAGGTCAGCTAATATATTCCCTGCTGTTATTATAAAACTAATTATTAGCATAGTCTAATCTAGATTAGAATAGAAATGAATCACTGTACTTTGTTTACACTGACAAAAAACAAAAAAACAATAGCCTTAGTCTAATAAATACACAAAACCTTTACTGAAGACAAGATATAAGAGTATTTCAAATTAGCTGCTTATTATGTGCATAATTAAGCACATAATATAAGAAAGGTCATTTAATTTTGATAGTACGGTGGCAATCAGAAATGTCCTCATAAGGGCCAAGCAGAGGCTGAAGGGGAGGCGATATGCAATATATCTAAATGAATCATACAGCGTTTGATCCGCGGCTGATATTAGATTTTCCCTCTCTCTTATTATTGGTCCTCCCTGAATTGGCCAAGTGATATAAACACTGATGACAGCTTTAGTGCCGCCGACTCTGTGCATTTATGCCTGACCTCGATGTGCTGTTGCTCAGGGAATACGAGTGTCTCTCTGATAAAGCCACCTGCAATATTTAGATTTGAGTTTATTTTCTATTTTTTGATGTAGCCACAGAAACTGAGCCATAATATACTTTCTGGGCCACATCTGGGAGAGAGTGGCAGTGTTAGAAGTAGTCTGCCTCACAGACCACTGCACAGAAAAAAAAAAAAAGCGAAAATAGGATGATAAAAGAAAACCTGGTGGCGCTGCAGTGACACATCTCTGTTTCTAACGTCCGCCCTTGAAGGGAGGGAGGCAGATATAGAAAGCCATCCGAGAAGGGCAAGAGAAAGTAAGGTTGTCCACAGGTAAATCAAAGAGGTTGAGGGGAATTGTGGGTTATCGAAACAAGTAGTTTCCAGCCACTAGTAATTCCCCCCACAGATGATGGCTTTCATAGCCCTGGACCTGTTTTCAAACCTGTGTGTTTCAGTAAATCTTTCAGAGAGCGAGTAAACTCCATTTCCCCCTGTAATCTCATTTGCCTTTGATGACAGTGGTGCATCATATGACACTGGCGGTTTGGCAGTGGCAAAGTCGATCCTGGCCGCCAAACCCACCGACCACACATCAGCTGCTGCTACAGCCACACACACAAAAAAAACATCCATTAAGGAAATCCATTATCTGCTAATGTTTTTTTTTTTTTTTTTTTTATATATATATATATATATATGTTATCTAGGAGTGTTTTAAGGGCCTAATGGAGTTCTTATCTTTATTTTGCTAATTAAATGTTGCATTGGAGGTTTGTCGACTAGTCAGTATTTACATATCCATGGCTTTTATGAATAAGGGAATGTGAGTTTTTGGTTGATGACTGCCTTTAGAATTGCTTTAAAGGGATAGTATACACACACACAAAAACCACACACACACACCACAGAAGATATTTATAAAATAAATAAGAAGAATGTCCCATGAAGACACTGGTTTAAGCCCTGTATTTGGCTGAAAGAACTCAGTCACAGTTGTACACAACAGCCACGGTTTGAAAAAGCCCATTAAAGAAATAGTTCATCCGAAAATGAAAATTTACTGAACGTTTACCCTCAGACCATCCAAGATGTAGATCTGATGGCACCCATTCACTGCAGAGGATGTATTTGTGAGCAAGTGATGCAATGCTAAATTTCTCCAAATCTTTTCTGATGAAGAAACAAACTCATCTGCAACTTGGATGGCCTGAGGGTGAGTATATTTTCAGCAAATTTTCATTTTTGGATTAAATGTTCCTTTAATGGGTCTGTTCAAATTGTGGCTGTTGTACACAACAGTGACTGAGGCCTTTAGGCAAAATACAGTGCTTAAACATAGCCGTCTTCATGGGAAATTCTTCTTATTTATTTCTTCAAAGGAAGAGTTGACATTTTGAGCGAATCAGCATAATTGGATCCTTGGGCTTCAATTTATAGCCGTACATCCAAATTCAGCTTTAGGGTAAGTCTCTTCAGGTGATGCTCCAAAATGTATTACCAAGTGTCACTTTGTTTCACTTTCATCACACAGTGAAACGTTCTGTTCATTTTAAAGTCTTCGAATGGCATATGCCTCAAATTAATGCGTATTGCAAAGTAAAGGCATTATTATGTCTTGTATTTGGGAAGAAATCACAAATGTGTTGGGTTGCTAATTTGTCTGGAGGCATATCTAATATGACAAGTGTATTTAAGTAGCTGCTGTGAATTCAATAGGAACATCTCATTACAGTCTAGCATGCTCTTTCCCACCGAGAAGGATCACCATGACGATTAGAGAGAGAGCGTGAAGAAGCACATCATGTTTTGCATTAGTGAGAGACATTGTCTACACAGTAATTTAATCTACTTGCGATCTTCTTTAAGTCTTTAAGTGTCATTTTAGAGCATACACGCATTATTTGGTTTTTGGAATTTTTTATATATGAAGTGACAGTATAGACTTTTATATTAATTAAAATGTCATTTTTAATTACGTTTCTGTTTCAAATAAACACATATTAAGCAGTACAACTTTTTTCAACATTGATAATAATAAGAAATATTTCTTGAGCACCAAATCAGCATATTAGAATGATTTCTGAAGGATCACATGACACTAAAGACACTCAACATCTCCAGAATAAATTACATTTAAAAAAAATAGAAAACAGTTATTTAAATTCTAATAAGATTTCACAATATTACAGTTTTAAAAATCATACCACAAACTTTGGATATTTTAAGACTGTAGAATAAAGAATAAGGACTTGAAGAATAAAATAGAATAAAGAATATGAATACTTGAAATATAGGCACGTGGACCAATTAAGTAATCTTATTTATGTATTTATTTATTGTCCTTTTTGAAGTTTGATATGTTGTTGTAGTTGCATATAAATTCTTCACAATTCCTTTTTTTGTGTTTCATGGTAAAAAAAATAACAGCATACGGGGAAATGCAGGAGAGTGAGTAAATAATGACATTTTGATTTCAAATTTTTTTTTTAAAGAAAACACTTAAATATTTATCTGCATTTCCTTTTCTGATTGTATAATATCTCAGACAAATGGAGTGACATAGCATTTTGTCAAATGCAGAAGATACCCCTCAAAACGCTCTCACCTCCGCATACTTTAAATGACAGGACTCCTCAGTAAACAGGTAACCAATTTTAACCTGTCAGTTAAACATGTATGAAGAGTGATTGGCTAATCTGTGCTCATAAATTAAATATGGCTGCGCAGAAAGCCAGATGGCTCCGAGATGTAGAGTTATTCGCTGTAATTTAGTCTCTGAATTTAAACCAGTGATCGGAAAATGAGAAGTGTCTTGATTCGCAAAATTTTCAAAGGGGGTTCTGTTTGTGAGAGGTCTTGACACAAGATAAGAGTAATTGCTGCAAAATGTCTGTGCTGTGTGTAATGAGCGCTATCTCTCTAAAACGTCATTGCTTGAGAGAGACGACTTTCAAGAACAAATACTCTTTCACAGCCTCTGTTTCAAGCAGAACCGATGCTTTGAGGTATTTTGGAAACCACCTCCGCCCACCGGTTTGCAATACACCTTTTGGAATGTTATGCAAATGGAATGCTCTGTTTCATAAGACCACCTCAGATGAAAGCGGCCAAAAGCCAGTTTGATGTATAAAACATGAATTACTTTTGAAGGTTTCACAGGTGTACAATAGCAGCACATCCTCTATCACTGAGCAAGGCAAACGTTTTTTTACTCCTTGATGTGTGATGTCCACTTTTAAGCGAAAGTATTGAAAATACTTAAAAAAAATAATGTTTGGTGATTTATTAATACATTAATGTAAGGGCTAAATCCCAGGGATTTTTGTTTTGTTTTATTTTATTTTATTTTATTTTATTTTATTTTATTTTGTTTTGTTTTGTTTTGTTTTGTTTTGTTTTATTTTATTTAATGCATTAACAACACTTATAGATTAAATCGTAAACAGTAATAGTAATCCATAAATAGTATTAACAAATTCAACATTTGATTTTAATAATTTATTAGTAAATGTTGAAATTAACATGAACTGAGATTAATAATTTTTTATAATTTTTTTTCTATACAACAAGAAGTAAGAAAGATGCTCTTTTTATTTTCTAAAGCACTTCCTTTTAATACATTCATAGTGCAGGTAAATTATCATATAAATGCCTCTCAGCGCTTATAATTCCCATTAATCTGATTTTATTTTTCATAATAGCCGCTAGTAAACTTCCCCCTGCCTCTTAGACTTTATTAAAGATCTTGTGATAAACACAATTCCCTTATCACTGTTTCACAACAAGATTTGACTGGAGCATGAACCAGTTCAAAACATTTCAGGCGGATTTGTTTTAATGAACCCAACCTCTGTTCTCGAACTAGAGATTCAGAGAGCTGCAAGTGCTTTCTTTGAATAGCCATATTATTACACTAATTATCTCACTCACTACTTACCTGTACTGCAGTCCTTTCCTTTGCTCAGGCTATAACAAATAAATATGCTAGTGAGGTAAGCACTTATGTCTTACTCTCCAATCCAAACAATAAACTTACTTGTCCTTGAAAATACCTCTTTAATGGCTTGTTATGGCTGTTTGTTGTTACAGCACCATCATAAAATATTACTGCCAGTGCTGCATAGATGTGTTTCTATAGTATAACAGTATACTTGTTTGACTGCTGTGAATTAAAACCCCAGAGCATTATGACACGGTCCCAGGGATTTTTGTTTTGTTTTATTTTATTTTATTTTATTTTATTTTATTTTATTTTGTTTTGTTTTGTTTTGTTTTGTTTTGTTTTGTTTTGTTTTAAATAAGGTTCCATAATGTTAGTTAATGCATTAACAACACTTATAGATTAAATCGTAAACAGTAATAGTAATCCATAAATAGTATTAACAAATTCAACATTTGATTTTAATAATTTATTAGTAAATGTTGAAATTAACATGAACTGAGATTAATAATTTTTTATAATTTTTTTTCTATACAACAAGAAGTAAGAAAGATGCTCTTTTTATTTTCTAAAGCACTTCCTTTTAATACATTCATAGTGCAGGTAAATTATCATATAAATGCCTCTCAGCGCTTATAATTCCCATTAATCTGATTTTATTTTTCATAATAGCCGCTAGTAAACTTCCCCCTGCCTCTTAGACTTTATTAAAGATCTTGTGATAAACACAATTCCCTTATCACTGTTTCACAACAAGATTTGACTGGAGCATGAACCAGTTCAAAACATTTCAGGCGGATTTGTTTTAATGAACCCAACCTCTGTTCTCGAACTAGAGATTCAGAGAGCTGCAAGTGCTTTCTTTGAATAGCCATATTATTACACTAATTATCTCACTCACTACTTACCTGTACTGCAGTCCTTTCCTTTGCTCAGGCTATAACAAATAAATATGCTAGTGAGGTAAGCACTTATGTCTTACTCTCCAATCCAAACAATAAACTTACTTGTCCTTGAAAATACCTCTTTAATGGCTTGTTATGGCTGTTTGTTGTTACAGCACCATCATAAAATATTACTGCCAGTGCTGCATAGATGTGTTTCTATAGTATAACAGTATACTTGTTTGACTGCTGTGAATTAAAACCCCAGAGCATTATGACACGGTCAGGGTATTGTGTCCTTTATTACGTAGCTGGTATTACGTTTTTTTTTTTGCCAAGGGTATTATATATGCATGCATATGTTCCTATAATTATTGCACACTGTGAGTAGTTTGTCATGCAAAGTGCATCTGTGTCAAAACAATATTTGATGTATTGCGCAAGTCAGTAGTCTGATTTTAAAGGTTGGAATGTAAAGAATCAGGCATGTTTAAAAAGAGAATAGATATAGTTTAATGATAGCATCCTGATTTTACGTTTGCTGGATGAGCACATTCTGATGCTGATGATATTTTATCAGGGGATCTGATCTTAATAAAATAAACTGAAAGTATTTCTATAATTATATGTTAATTAAATCCCACATATTATTCCCACAGATTAAATTATATAGTGACACACTTGGAATGACACATTTTACAAACCAAAAATAGTAAATTAGTGATTGACAGAGAGAGAGAGATTTTTTTTTTAAAGAAATTAAACATTTTATTCAGCAAGGGCACATTAAATTGTTTAAAACTGATAGATAAAAAGACATTTATATTTTTATTTAATTTTAATTGTAAGTAAATCCTGTTCTTTTGAACTTATAATTCATCAAAAAAATGTATCACAGTTTCCACAAAATAGTAAGCATCAAATCAGCATATCAGAATGATTTCTAAAGGATCAGTTCACACATTTTTACTAATATAATAATATTATATTTTGTTATATAATACTAGTACCTGCTATTATAGTATATTATAACTTATTATAGAAGTAAACCATAAAAAACTGTAAAAATAAAACCTCTAGTTTCTCTTCCTTTGGAGATGAAAGTGTTACAGCTTTGCAATGACACTCCAATATAGAACAATTTAGAAGAAAACACGGTTAAACAGCAAGGCAGAGACAGAAAATCATTACTAGTGTAAGACAAAGAGGAGTTCAAGGGACATCCATCTCTGTATTGGAAAATAATGGTCACTTCTACCCCAAAGAGTCGAATTGCTCTGGGCTACCAGCTCTTCCCCCATCTCTTTCAGCTCAGATTCTTCAGTTCCGGTGTATAGAGATCTGCCCGATCACTCATCCCAGCGTGTCAGTATGTGTTAGATGAAGAAAGAGAATGATTTAGCACACTAGCGTGAGTGTGTGGACATGCGCACGGAGGTGTACCGTTACATTCCAGTCGCAAGCCATTTGGAGCTTTCACTTAAGCCATAAACACTGTTTTCACAGATACGTGAGGACATATATTATCCCTCTCAGAGCAGCATTTCAACTTGATTATTGTTTTTCAGCAGTACTCTTAACCCAGGCAATCATCGGCTAGGTGTTTTGAATGCTGAAGTGGGTTGCGTTTAGCAGGATAAAGCAAAACACTGAAAATCACAAAAGGCCCTCTATGATATATAACTGAGTTCTCATAGTGACACGATATTACATAGCCAGCAGCATTGCACCAAATCAGCTGGGAGCCCACAAATGTTATTGAAGTGCGTGCCAATGCACTAAAGTCAACATTGCCAGCAGGGCAGAGTTTAGCAATGCTTATGATGCCTTGGTGAGTAAGGTTTCACAGCTTTGGTTTATACAGACATCTTAACTTGTAGTGGCAAAATTTCCCTGTTAAGAAAACCTTCAGGCGGTGATATTTTTTTTCTCTTCCAAATTTATGCTTTCCGCCACAACTGATAAACAAGGTTTGTTTGTACTGTTCTGGTCAAAGTTAGACTCAAGCTTATCACTCAAGAGTCATACGCTAGAAACCAAAAGTATTTCTATAATTATGTTATTTAAATCCCAAATACACTATGGAATGGCTTCCAGGTAATTATAGTGGCACACTTGGAATGACACACATTCTGTGTGACCAAAAATAGTATAAATAATCATATTTAATAAAGAATACTTTATATCAATGTGAAATATATTGGTATATACACTATAAAAGTTTGAAATTAAACATTTTAATCAGCAAGAATGCAAAAAATAGTCAATAGTGACAGACAAAAAGACATTTATAATGTTACAAAAAAAGTGTTTGAATAAATGCTGTTCTTTTCTTTCTATTCTTTCTCTTCATCAAAGAATCCTGGGAAAATATATCACATTTTCCACAAAATATTAAGTAGCACAACTGTTAACCTTAACCTGTCAACCTTAATAATGTTTCTTGAGAACCAAATCAGCATATTATAATGATTTTGGAAGAATCATGTGATGATCATGTCATCTAGAGAAAACAAAATGCAAAGTATTGAAAATATAACTTTTTTAAATCCATCATGATCCAAATATCAAAGCCAACGTGAGGGCTGTACGTGCCTATAACAATCACTATTGAAAATGAAAGCAAAATGCCAAGCACAAATATTTCATTTCACGACAGCAGCCACAAATAGTTGCTAGCTTTTATTTTGAGAAAAGTAGACTATAGCAGAAACTGCTGTCAAATTTAAAGTTCAGACATTTTTCTCAATGTGGGACTGATGTACTGTAAAATTTTTAAATAGATTTCTATCGGTCAGAAATGAATGCAAGTGCAACATTTTAAATACTTGCAGTGATAGTTAGACTCCTAATATGTTATATATGATATATGCTGTATGATATAGTGGGTCCAGAAGTCACAGAAAATCTTGAGTGCGGAATAAATTATTAAATTTTTGTGCCAATTTCTAATGGGGAAAAAATGCAGAAAAAGAAGTATTTCCAAGACAGTTGCATGACAGTTCATAAGAATTTTATAATATGTTGAACTGGTTGCAAATGTATTTATGCATGGTGAAATTTTACAAAGTTACTATAAAAACATTTTCTGTTACAGATTTGGTTCAGTTGATACATATTAATATTTCGACTCACACACACGCCACAGATAAAGTTACATACTGATGATCTTTCTGAAGTTCTGCAATGAGACCTCATTATCACAGTCCCCTGGTGGGCAAACTTAAATCTTAAAGGAAGAAGGAGACCATCTGGAGCAGTGAATTAGTCCGTAAGATACATACTAAACCTGCCTAAATTCTATTAGTATTTTTTATTTATTATTTATTTATCCAGCCAGCAATAAAGACAGACAGACAGACAGACAGACAGACAGACAGACAGACAGACAGACAGATAGATAGATAGATAGATAGATAGATAGATAGATAGATAGATAGATAGAAGGCAATACATGGCAGTTCAGAGCTGAACTGCCTTTCATGCATTTCTCATGAAAATGCATATAAATAGTACGACAAATAAAAAAGAAAACTCATGGTATTGATACGCAAAAATGGACTTTGACGTGCATATAATACGCAGTTTTCGTGTGCATCTACCCCACAACCCTAATCCTACTCATCGCGTAGCATATATACACCAAAGTCCATTTTTGCATATCAATACCACGAGTTTTCATTTTTATTTGGCATACTATTTATACGCACTTTCATGAGTTCGGCTTAGCAGTTCAATGCTTTTGCTACATAAATTCACCCAACCTTTAACACTGCAGAAAAATGAGTCATCCACAAATGCCCTGTGTATGCTTCACTCACCTTTTAGTACATTTTTATGAAAGAAGAGTCTTGTATGACTCCCTCATTTCTGTTCAGAAACCAACTACTCTGCATGCAGTTGTTTAGGCCACTGTCACGTTGATTGTGGATCTCTAGAGTGATCGGTGTCGACACATTGCCACACTTGCAGAGAGGGACCATCTGTCTGAGAGGCTAGAGAATATGTTGTGTTTCTTGAATTGTTCCTCTTAAAATGCTCTGGGCATTTTGTCCTTCTATAGGAAGTGAAGCTTGTTATGAAATAAGCGCTGCTGTCTTGAGTGAATTGATTACTTATGGTTGATGGTAGAAAGTGGAAGCATGTGTCTCTGAGAAGACTTATGAAATACTTATAAATTTAATTTTGTACAGAAGCACTATGTCCATTCAAATGCTTTGAGGCAACTTCCAAAAAATTGTTTATATTCTAAAATTAAAGGCTGGAATACACTGCACGACTTTTAAAATCGGAACAGATTTTAAAACAGGGCATCATACACTTACCGACTGGGGATCATCCACTACCAGACTTTAAAGTTGTTCCGATCACAATAAACTCAAGCAGAAATGTGCACCTTGTTGATAGGAGACACATGACAAATGAAAACAATACGTTTTCTAAATTCAGCTCAAAATATCAAACATGTTTGATATCCTCTGACTGGATGGAAATCTGTCAACTCAAATCTGCGGACTGGCTCTGACTTTAGGCAACAAGCATCAGCTTCTCCAGACTGCAAATCAGGGGAAAACTGGGGCAAAAATCATGTAGTGTATTCCAGCCTTAAGTTGCATGATTATTGTAGGTAAAAAGGGTTTACGGTTAAAATGTTGTAGAGGAAATCACTCATTGACTTGTCTGAATATATCTATACACTGCTAGACAAAAGTTGTAATGTTTTTTAAGAGTAGTCTCTTATGCTCAGGGCAGTCGCAAGGGGGGTTTGAGGCCCTGTGCGAAGTTGAGGTGCGAGGCCCTCTGCAATTTGGGTGGGGGTGGAGGGGTTACTGTAATGAACACGGATTTCTAGTGTATTTTCTTGAACTTCCCAGGTAATGTCTATGGTTTGAACCATTTCAGAGGCGGCCAAAATTAGAATTTTAAAATGAATAAAAGCTGTCTACGAACTTGAGACTTTGTGTGTTGCCGTGCTCACTGACATGAATGCGTAAAAAACACGGTCACATGCACACGCTCATTTTTTATTATTTCTTTTCATCATTCATTATTGTTGGTCAATCTTTACGTCTCTCTGTGGGTTTAGCAAATATTTAACGAATGAAATGTATTAAAAATAACTTCTAACTAATCCTAACTGAAGCCTGAATGAAGTGCCACACACATTTTGGACTTCTGTCTCTGCTTGTTTGCAATGCAAGGGTAAAAAAAAAAAAGGTTTTATATGTACAGCATTTTCTTTACTCAATAAAACTATACACACACACACACACACACACACATATATATATATATATATATATATATGAGTTTGAGGAGCAGAGTATCTATCATTTGTCGTCAGTCATAGAAAGTACTAATTAAAAAGTCTGTGCGTAGCATTTCGTCTTTAAAACATGAGCTCCAATAAACTTTATAACATGTAAGTTGATGAAAACATAATGCGATGCACTTACTGCCTCAGATGCGGCTGTTCTAATATGACGCTCAAAACACATAGATGTCTGACATTCGCTGGTTAAAAATCAACTCCACTTGAGCTTGATTTTGGTGTTAATAATATAATGACTATATAAGCCTATATAAAGCCACTATATCAACTTTGACAACACAGCTTTTAATTATTTAAAAAATGCAGGTTTTTTTGCATTTCCTGAAAGGTTGTGGTTTTGAACATATACGAGGTTTCTGCCCGACAGTGATTGTAAGCTCTACGGCATACTACATTTTTAACAAGCAGAATAATACATCATCATGATACACATAGTCTGGCTATTTGACTTTTAGATATTTAGCTATAATAGTTTTTCGAAGGACAAAAACTTTAAAACTATTGGCTTTACATCAAGTCAGCTGTCACTTTTCCTGCGAGGCCCTGTGCGAGATAGATAGATAGATAGATAGATAGATAGATAGATAGATAGATAGATAGATAGATAGATAGATAGATAGATAGATAGATAGATAGATAGATAGATAGATAGATAGATAGATAGATAGATACACTCTTAAAAATAAAGGTGCTTCACGATGCCATAGAAGAACCTTTTTGTCTAATTGGTTCCATAAAGAACCTTTAACATCTGAAGAACCTTTCTGTTTCACGAAAGGATATTTGTGGCGAAAGAAGGTTCTTCAGATTACAAAAAGGTAAGAAAGAGATGGTTCTTTAAAGAACTTTTGATTGAATGGTTCTTTGTGGAACCAAAAATGGTTCTTCTATGGCATCGCTGTGAAGAACCTTTTAAAGCACCTTTATTTTTAAGAGTGTAGATAGATAGATAGATAGATAGATAGATAGATAGATAGATAGATGCTTTGAGGCAACTTTTTTGAGGGTTTTCCTCCTTTATATTTTTTTGAATAGTTATTAAATACCTACTCAGAATGAGTAGTTTAAACAGCCATGTTAACAATTAGAACAAAGAAGTAGTTTAGATTTTCAAAACAATCTCTTAAAAAGTAGCTGCGTGACACCCTTGATTTTAGCTACTACAATTTTCCTGTCATCCTCTCGGTTCAGTCCTCAAAAATATGGGTTATTTGATTTGTGATTTTGTGCAACAAAGCTCAATTTTCTCTCTCGAGGGCTCCTTGAACAGTCGTGTTGAATGGCAGAGGCTGCATCCACAAGGCAATCATTGAATGTCGCTCACGCATTGCATTACACTCCACACAATAGCCGCTGATTTGCGCGCAGTTTTTGGCGCTGTACTGCCCGGCGCGAGGACTCGTCTGCCGCTGCTACAATGACAATAGCGCGCGCCTTTTTTCAACTTGTGCCTGATCTACAGCCCAGCAGGCTCTAAAAGAAAACCGAGCAACGGTCCCACTGGAGGGAGACTTTATTTTCTTCTTTGATTTTTTTTTTAAGAAGACTGTGTATACTCATACTGTACTGCACTGAGGAACCACAAACATCTATTCACGCGCAGCTGGAGAGACATTTTGGCAGGTTCATTAGCTCTCGACTTCTTAAAGTTTGAGACAGCGGGTCAGTGAGCGAAAAAGGTGGCTTTTCAGTTCGGATATTAAAGGCAATAGGACCTAAGAAACGAGAACGATTGAGGGCATCACTAAAGTGTACATTTCATTCATAGGTTATTTTATTCCCCCCTCTATTTCCATGGCGACGGCACGGCGCGGTCATCGATAAGCGCTCTGTCCGCGAGGGATTTTGCTGTCTACCTGGGGAGGAAATCTGGATTAACAGATGAACTGTAATGGCTAACTAACGCGTTTCTCTTTTGGACTACTGTGAACGGATTTCCAGTCCGCAGATGAAGATGGTTGTGTGTGGATACTGCGCGGCGTCCTGGAGGAGGTGTGTGGTGATGAGTCTCAGACTACTGTTCCTTCTCCCCGCAGGTCTGCCTGTCCGCAGTCAGGGAGAATCCCAATCCGATTCAAAACAGATGGACAATATCACCATCAGACAAGGAGAGACGCTCTTCCTCAGGTAGGCGGTGGTGGTTGTGCATTTATCATGCTGTCATGTTCCAGTGTCCTGCGTGAAAAGAGCATCAGAACTGTCAAGTGTTTTGCATGTCGGTTCATCACGTTTGTCACCTGATTTTTATCAGCTTATATTATAGGGTAAAATGGCTTAGTTAGTTAAGCCAAAATTAGTTAAATGTGCTTGATGTTATTCTTTATTTTAAGTTTTGGTGCACGGAGTGTAAACTATTTTAACCCAGTATAATTGAAAGCATAAGTTTAAGTGCTGCACTACTTTTTTAAATTATATTCACAACCTGCATTTCATTGCACTTTTTCAGCCTCTTTGAATTTACGAAGAACATTAAGTTGAAACTTGATAAGAACTGATATGAAAACTGATGAAATTGTGTTTTTGTGGCAAATTAAATGGGCTGAAACAAATGTTTAATTACACAATGACCTGAACATTTGCACAGTGCTGAAAATATTAGAATACATGATCTTTTAAAGCAGCCAAACGTCAGAAGGATGCATCAAAGTTGTGACATGTCAGTGCACTGAAGAAAAAACGAAACAAAAAAAAAAAACAAGAAGTAAAATGTATACTTCATTTTTCCTTTGCAAGTTTTTGCACACATATTTTTTAAGTACAATTTAATTATGGAATTAAGTAAAATCTGCTTAACTGATTTTTTGTAAAATTAGCAACGGAAATAAGTAAATTGAACGTGGCCAGATAGAGTTTGATGAGTAATTTCTACTTAATTATTTGAAGTTTATTCTGCAATATTGAAGTACAATCAACTCAAACAATGTAGCACTTAAAAAAACATGCTATTAAAGCATGTGGTTTGCTTACAAACATGTAAGTAAGCAAGTAGATGGCTTTTTATCCTTTTTAAGATAATATGCCTACTCAATATTACCCAAATGAACACAGAGACCTCAATACTTGGTACACAATACAGTGTGGATAGTGTTTGAGTATGAATGGGTCATTTTGAGTAGAAAATGAACTCCAGATGTCACAGCAAGTTACTAAACCTAACAACAAAAGCAACCATGAAACAGTTTAAATAGAACTCGAAAACAGTGGAAAATGTAACCAATTATTCATGCCCCAGTGCATGATGGGAACAAACTTACATAACTTTGATATTTACTTAAAGAATCTTTGTAAACATAAACAATTCCAAGTAAATATACTTATAATTTCAAACTTTAATTTCTACAAGCTTAAATTGAGTACTAATACAGAATTTACTCTTTTTTTAATCTTGCCTGAACTAAATGATTTAAATTTGAAATCACATTTGTTTTTCCGTAGATTTACTTCACCACAAAATCTTTTTTATCAGTGAAGATATTAGCCATTTTGTACTGTTTTCAAATGTAGTGCATTACCTTCTTTGAGGCCCAGTAGTTCCCAAGTACTTTGCACTTTATGTTCTAAAGGAAACTTCTAAAGGGGTTACTTATGTAAATAATTATTTTAAGCAGTTTGTGTGTGTTTCACTTTTATTAAGTAGCTTGTTGTGTTCTGTGTGTTTGTACTTAGCTATAGTTTGTGAATAAAATTGTCCCCCAAAGTGAGGTAAATGTGACAAAACCTCCCTTTGGGCATGTCCTCAATTGGAAACAATATACATAGCTAAGGAAAAGTGTGTGTGTGTGTGTCAGCTTTTGCCTATATTGGGGGGAACAAATGTCCCCACAGGGAAAATAAAACCTGAATTCAGCTACATTGTGGGGACTAGCTAACAACTTCAGTGAGGAAAGCAACTTAATGAACATAATAAACAGTGTCTTAATGAAAGTGTAAAAATGCAGAAACTTTTCTGTAAGGGTTAGAGGATAGATAATATCACTAAGAGTAAAAACAATAGACGTCAGTGAAAATCCCAATTATGACAGGAAAACATGCCTACTGTATATGTTTGGGTACTTGTGTTGCACACAAAAGGCCAGGCTAGTTATTTTGGTGACTAATGTATTGGATTGTCATATGTCTTAAAGAAGGGACATGAACTAGTAACCTTTAGGATATTGTCATGACTAACAGGATTACACCAACTTTAATAAAGCTTAACCTCTGTGCAGGGATAGAGAAACTTACTAATAGAGATGACTGATTGACAGTGTATTTGATACACAGTGTCTGCTGTTTGCTTAGAATATTAAACATTAAACCAGTGAAGGGTTGTATGATAAAATTGGAAGGATGCATTGAGGAATGGATATTTAAAAACAATGATAATCTCTGTTGCACACAGTGAAGACATGCGTGAACAAAACATCTGTTTTGACAGATGCAAGCAGTAAGCCATATGTACAAAAATATATTTAAAAAATCTGATTTGCTGGCCAAATTTTATGGAAAAATTAGGGATGCACCGATATGAAAATGTTGGCCGATACCGATAACCGATTATTCTTTATTTTTGAAAGCCGATAACCGATATGTTGGCCGATAAATCTATATCCAAATTGTTATATACTTTTTGAGAGCCTGATTACAAACCATTATTATGTTTGCACAGCTGCACACACATGAAGCACACACACGCAGAAAGGCACAAGGTTTCAAACAGCCGTGCGAACACCGCGCTGAATTCTCTTTTGCATCTCCTTGCGTTTTAACAGACACATACACATAAAATTATGACAAAATGCCCATCTCGACAGTCGTTCTGATAAACACAGTCAGTTATGTCTTATAGAAAACAGCTGAGAAAGAAATAGGATGTGTATCATTATATTGGATCTGAGCGTCATGTCTTAAAGGGACAACAGCGTTTAAATACCTGCTGCTGGCATTAATGCTCATCAAACAACAAAACATAGCTTTGACTGTGTTTTTAGATTAATCTATATTTTAATTATACAGTGAACACTATGCATTGTTATTTTACACGTAATTATTCCATTTCTGTACCTGAATACTACCAAACTTATTTTATTTATAACTTTGTTCTGTTGTATTTATCTATGCTTTGTTCTTATTTTTTACTGGCTGTTCACTTGACTTTAATCATGTTTGAACTTTCTTAGTTAGGTTAGTAGTTTTAGCTGTAGTATCGGAGAAGTACTTAGCTTTAAGTAATAAATGGAAAGGAAACTGAAATATTTTTTTTCTTACTGATCAGAAAAAAGATCTGATCCGTGACTAAAAAAACGGTAAAAAAATTAGTTTTGTGATTCGTTGAACCACTGATTTTTAATTAATTACTCAATTTTTTTGCTTCAGAATGTAGATTCATGCAATCAGCATGCCCTAAACATTCCCTGAATGTTCCCTAAACAATTCCTAAATTTTCCAAATGTGAAAAATCTGTCTTGATTTTAGTAATATGGCAGTTCATTCTATAGTAAGTTGGAACAAATTTTGGTTATTTCATGTAATGTTTGATAAAAAATGTTTCCTTGCTTCCAGCTTCCTGTATTTGAGTGTTAAATTAAACCTGTCCGCAAATATATTGGCTTATTTAAAATTCCGCCAAAGTTTTAAACCTCCATTCAGATTCTACGATGGGTGCAGCAGTTTCACTGATTCAGTGATTACAGTCATTGTGACAGCTGCACAGTTTACAGTTATTGGTGTCATCATACTCGACCACCCAAGGTGATGTTTTCAGTCATATCTCCCCCTCAGGTGAACATTAGCAGAAAACTAACTCTGGCAGTTCCAATTACTCTTAGGCCAAAAACATAAGGGTATTACATTAAAATAAGATTCATTGCGTAGGTCATCAGCGGCAAAGGCTAAATTAAAGCCCTCTTACAGAATTATGTGACAAAAATTGAGGGAGTTTGAGGGCAGTGAGTGGGCGTTGAAGTGCCGAACTGAAAGTGATGTGACATGTGGCCAAGTATGGTTACCTTTTATCCCATCCTAAGTGCACACACACAGCAGTGAACACACACACACCGTGAACACACACCCGGAGCAGTGGGCAGCCATTTATGCTGCGGCGCTCGAAGTTGGGGGTTCGGTGCCTTGCTCAAGGGCACCTCAGTCGTGGTATTGAAGGTGGACGAGAGCGCTGTACATTCACTCCCCCCACCTACAATTCCTGCCGGTACGAGACTCAAACCCGCAACCTTACTATCATGCATTCGACTCTCTAACCATTAGGTTACGACTTCCCACAAAGAGAAGGACTGTTATTGTTTAAAAGGTGAAATTCATGAGCTACAGAAGTACAAAAAAGAAAAGACACAAGTAACAATTAAAATAAACAGCCGCTCATTAACAAATGTGGTTGTGAGGAAACTACAGGTCACAGATGACAGGTCAGTAAGATTTTAGGATGGTTCAAGCAATTAAAAGAAAGCAAGTTAATGAGGAATACAAAAGAAGCATGATTTCACTAGTGCTGTGAGACTTTAAATCCTTGCTTCAGATGTGCAGTGAGTAAAGCCTGTTTTCCCTTGAGTGTTGTGATTTCCATGTTTGAAAATCTGTTAGGAAAGGGACTAGGATGACAATAACTTTCTTGACAAATACCTGTTTTGTTTGTTGCAAAAAATAAATTAACTGTATCATATGAAAAAAAAAAAAAGAAAAGAAAAACTATAGGGTATAAACCAACAATCGAAACGCAAGCAAACTTGTCGAACTTAATGAATTTCAACACACTGCTTCCTCTCTGGACACAGTTGCCAACCTTGCTATTTCAAAGCTGAGTAGATACGTCCAGCCTACATCAAGAACTCGGATTGATGAGTAAGATAAGTGGTTTATATTAAAGAATTAGACTTAATTAATCCTGGACCTTGGTGTTTGAATGTAGTCACCTTGGTGTGTATGTTTAGAGTCTAGTGGATGGGAAAGGCACTCATTTTTCCACTTGTGGTTGTTGAAAGCCCTTTGATTTATTGGTGTGCTGCTTTCATAGCATGTTAATACCGCCGAGAGCTGGTACAAAGGCCTTGTGCTACTTGTTGAAACTCAGAGCAGACAATTTCCTCTCTCCCGGCATTTTCACTCTCAATGTGGAGCAAAAAACATCTCTGAGATGCACCTCAGCATTTTATTAGGTGGTGAAAACATTTGTACCACCTCATGACTGAAAAGAAAAGAAAAACTATAGGGTATAAACCAACAATCGAAACGCAAGCCAAACTTGTCGAATTTAATGAATTTCAACACACTGCTTCCTCTCTGGACACAGTTGCCAACCTTGCTATTTCAAAGCTGAGTAGATACGTCCAGCCTACATCAAGAACTCGGATTGATGAGCAAGATAAGTGGTTTATATTAAAGAATTAGACTTAATTAATCCTGGACCTTGGTGTTTGAATGTAGTCACCTTGGTGTGTATGTTTAGAGTCTAGTGGATGGGAAAGGCACTCATTTTCGCACTTGTGGTTGTTGAAAGCCCTTTGATTTATTGGTGTGCTGCTTTCATAGCATGTTAATACCGCCGAGAGCTGGTACAAAGGCCTTGTGCTACTTGTTGAAACTCAGAGCAGACAATTTCCTCTCTCCCGGCATTTTCACTCTCAATGTGGAGCAAAAAACATCTCTGAGATGCACCTCAGCATTTTATTAGGTGGTGAAAACATTTGTACCACCTCATGACTGTTCCGGGATAACGCCCATCTCGTGTTTGCAGGAGGAGTGCCCCTGACTGAGTCTTCTGTGATATTATCTTCCAGCCACTTGTTTTTCTGTTGTTGTTGACACCTGATATATCTGCTGTCGTTATCACCAGCCTCCCAAATGCTGGTGGATAGAAGCAAATCCCTGCAATTTCTGAAGAGTCCACCAGGTTTAACCTGCATATCAATCCAATATTCTCTCTTTCTCTGTGGATTTGTGTTTATTGGGGCTGCATTATTTGGTCAAACAATCAAATTTAGATTATTTATTAAGTAAATGCTATTTGAACTGTGATATGCTAATCGTTTAACACCTCGTTTTGCTGTTGTTTGGGAGTTTGTACTTGATGTGTTTTTACTGATCGGATAATAATTCAACCATGAAAAGATCAAGTGTGATGAAGCATTTATTATAATTTTTATTATTTATTTATTTATTTTACTTTTGCATATAGTGTGGGAACAATGCTGTGGGTCCTGTGTTTTCCATGAGGCAGTCGGCTCTGACAATTTTTGCTGCAACAAAACCATGGCAGAATGAACTGTGATGCATCTTAAAGAAAGTGAAAGTGACGTGACGTGTAGCCGAGCATGGTGTCCCATACTCTGAATTTGTGCTCTGCATTCATCCCATCCAAGTGCACACACATAGCAGTGAGTAGTGAACACACACACACCGTGAACACACACCTGGAGTAGTGGGCAGCCATTTTTTCTGCGGTGCCCGGGGAGCAGTTGAGGGTTTGGTAGTCTCACCTCAGTTATGGTGTTGAGGGTGGAAGAGAGCACTGTACATTCACTCCCCCCACCTACAATCTCTGCTGGTATCGAGACTTCGAACCCAGACCTTTGGGTTCCAAGTCCGACTCTCTAACCATTAGGCCACAACTAATGGTGCCTAGGCCACCATTAGCGACATACATTCCTGAATGAATCAGTATTGTTGATTGAATCAGTTGAATGAATGACTCGATTACTTGCTGATAGTTGCCCATCACCACTACACAGCAACTTATATTTTCTTCACAAAATGTTAAAATCTATTCTTTCAGTTCACGTTTCACTAAAAGCTTTTATTCCATCACTTTTCCAATTATGAAATAATGTTGTACATGTAATATAATATACTATGAAGACGTCTTCACAATGTTGTTTGCAACTTTTCAGATCCTAAAAAGAGCTGTAATACACAGTTTTGCATTGACAAACGTGTAGTATAGCATCTGTCCTAAAAATATATTTTTAGAGGTTATGCATCAGCTTTATAGCTTCACTTCCTGCCATTACTTTTCCTCACAAATCTCAGCTGTGATATCTAGCGGTCACATATCCTGACTCCTGTGGAAAGCTCTCGTGTATATTAACTGAATCGTATTGAACGATCAGATATTTTGCAAATATCTGCAGCAGAGACGGAGAAAAGAATAAATGGGAGAGGTTAGAATGGACTGCTGCTTTGGAAAAAAATAAGCTTCTTGCTGATAAGATTGAAAGGGTGCTAATTTGATTTCACAGCGAGCTGCTCAACATTATCTGTCTAATTCCACTTTCTTTTACCTTACATCAACATTATCTTGTCTCTCATTAATGCCTAATCATTTGAGCCACCATCACAGGGCCAGACAGGAGCATGGGGTGCTGTCAGAATGAATGACCATCCAGACGATTCAGAGACCCGGTATTAATCAGGGTTTTGATATTTCAGAATTAATTTGCAATGGAGGAATGGACCTCTGCTGTAGTTTGATTTATTTTTTTGGCTGAAAGGAGCTTGCGTCCAGCCCCGGTAAGGGGATGAAAGACTAGATCCATCTGTTAGCGAGTGCATTAGCGACAGCTGTTTGTCACCCATTCCGGATTGAAACGCCATCAGGGCATAATGACATTGTGGAGACTCTTTGGCTTGGCCACACACCAAATGGTCCAACACCTTGCTGTCTTTCAGACCATTTCCTTTCACCAGACTCATTAAGCTTTGAGAGGACAGAGAGTGAGAGAAGGAAAAACAAAAACAAGGCAGAAAAACACTGTGGATGTAATCACACTTGGCCTCAGTTTTTCCTGTTTTTTGTTTGGAACATAAGTTCACAAAAAGTCTCCTCTCGAACATCTCCATCATCTTTTGCTCTGACGTTCTCTATATAAATTTGGCCCAGATGATTCATTTCCTGACCACAAAAAAGTAGCATTGTATTTTTGGAGAAATTGCATGTTTTCAGTATCCATTACTTGCCTTTGAGAGTAGACATGGGCCACTTGTGCAATCAAAATGTGCCGAATTACGCAACCTCAAAATTACAATCTGTGTCAGAGAAATGAGATGGTCCGTCTGCATATACTCTGGATTGAGCTCGCCCTACATTTTTGTGAAGCTTTTTTGTTTTTCACCAAATGGTGGATGTTTAAAAACATACATCAGTTCTCAGTCCAGAAAACCCCAGATGATGCTGCTGAACAATTATTCTACAATTTGTGCTTAATTGTGGAAAATTTGGAGTACAAATCTTTTTTTTACCTATTCAGATATGTAGGTCATAAGTTCAAAGAAGGTTTTCTTTCCATTTCATGGAATTAAAATAGCTTAATGCATTTTTCTTAGCTTCCCTTGTTGACCCCACAAGTCTACAGGGATTCAACTAGTAATCACATCTGCAATTTGCTGTCTATTTTTCTCTTAATAACTTGTATATATTGGCATTATATTGACTGTAGGCCATGCTATTTGGTCACTGACAAACCAGTATTGACCAATACTTAAAAGTATAAAGTATGTTTGCTGTTGAATCTATTTTAAGGTCACTTGCCACTGCATTACATAAGGGGTTTTCACAATGGGGTCCAGGAGCCTTGAAGTGGTGCTGGTGGGTCTATGGAAAAGTTGAGAGAAAATTGTAAAAAATAAAATAAAAAGTTAACATTTACTGAATTTGACTAGGATAAGATTATTAAGGTTATTTTTATTTAATTTACTATATTTTAAGAACTATAGTATTATAATTTTCTTCAGGTTTGTACATCTAAAATTACTTTAATATTGGGCATAATAAAAAATATTAAATTAAGTTTGTTTTGCAGATAACATTTTATCAGTTTAAAAGGGTTTGTAAAATTTCAAAATATATACACATGTAATAAAGATTTTTATTCAAGATTGAATCTCTGGATGTTTTTTTTAATCTTCTTGTTTTATTTGAAAGAAACAATAACACACACATCAAGCTTATTTTAGGACCATTTCAAAACAACAAAAGCTTTTCTGTAATTATTCAGATCCTTGACCAACAACAGACAGCATTACCCAGCACAGGTTGCCAGCACTTCACTTCATCCTTAAAATGCATCCCCGCAGCAAAACACACTCCTTAGACTTGATATTTTGCCCACACAAACCTATTAGAAATTCCTGAATGCTGTTTGCAGTTTACTTTATGACCAAGGCCCAGAACTAAGCGGCTGATACCTGCATCCCTAGAGATCGTGCTAGTGGGAGAGAGATGTAGGACTCCACTTTTCAGCATGTCACTTTTTTCTTGGCAGATTGCGTCAGTGTGCTGAGCAGTTCAGGGATGGCTAGTGCAGGTGTGTGGGGTGGCTCTGGGCATCTGGACAGCAGCCAGAGACTTTAAAGGTGGGAGACCGGTTTCACTGAATGCTTAAAGGTCTAAACTCCGCCTCTGCAGAGCAAGGTTAACAAAATCAAGACTGCGTGAGCATAAACAAACACCAAACACATCTAAACACATGCAGTATGAACACGTAAACATGGAAATTAAGGTAAGGAATGTACAGTCCCTGGTAACAAGGGTACATGGCTAATTTCTCTCACTAAGCATTTAATTGCACGGCAGATTTGATATAAAAACTATGATTTATGTTTTTTTTTTCTTTACAGCTCAGGACAGAGTTAATTAGCCATTAAAAAGCAAGCAAATGTTTTTAGTTTTTTTTCTGTTCAGGGTTCTGATTGAACGGCCAATCACTCACTCATTTGTACTCATCTATTACATGCATAATCAATGTTATGTATGTTATAGATATAGACCATCATCATTTGCTTCCCTTCATTTGCTTGAATAAAAAGGCTCCTGAGGCTGGGTATTTTTAGTCCGCTGACGGTACTGGGTCTGTCGCACAAAGTGAAGCAATTTGTAAGAAGAATTTCCGTCTCTTGTTTATTTCTCTCGGGAGGGTCTGTCATTAAAGCGGCAAGATGTTCACAATCTGTCTGAAGAAGAGATGAAGAGGGTATTTAATACATATTATGTCACCAGACTTGCGTTCTGCTTTGCTTTAGGACATATTTTTTCTTAGGTCATGCAAACGCACTATTCCGTAAAAATTTTGGAGAAAATTGCCTACTCTGGGGGGGCCTCTGAGTAATCTAGTCCTGCCCGGAATATCAGTGATGGCACAATCATTTTGACTTTCACTGAATGCTGTAACCAAAGCTAAATTTCTTGTAGTGCTGCCTAATGTATCTTAATTTTTAGGGATGCACGATATATCGGCCACCATATCGGTATCAGCCAAAATTTTCATATCGGTGCATCCCTATTAATTTTGGATCTTGACCTTTTATGGATTTAGAGGAAACATAATAGCAATAACAAGCATGATCTTTGTTGATAATGATGATAATTCTTCTTTGTTTACTAATTTATTTATTTTCTGATTTAAAATAATTTAATAATTTAGGTTAGCATTTATATTAATGTATGAAAGTGAAAGTGTATAGTTAGTTTAGTCTCCCAGTGTAATCTCCCAATTAATATGTCATAAAATTGCATGTGCAGTTTATAAAAGTGAGATAAAAATGCTGTTTAAAATAGTTTTAGGTGAAGTACTGTATAGCACTGCAGATGATGGTTGTCACTGCTTGAAATGTCATGCCAGCTATAGTTATGGAGCTGATATCTTAGGCATTTTTTATTTGCTCTTTTTATATACCCAAACATGCTTAGAAATAGTTACATCACATATACATTTTATGCTGACAACAGAGCTGATGTTGGAGCTGTGGTCTAGTAGTTAACACACTGAGCTTTAGAGCTTAAAGGGGCAGCACAAGTTCAAATCTGCCTCGTAATCTGCTCCCATTCCCCCGCTTTCTCCTTATCATTTCCTGCCTTCACCATACTCTTCTCTCAATATAGAGTGGCACAAAAAAGTTATATATAGAGTCCCAAAAAAATGTAAAAATAATGTCGAAAAAGGATCTGTGGAGGTACACCTGACTTTGTAGTTTCTTGGCGTGAGCTTCTGATCTGCTATAATTAATTCTGATTTGCTGAACATGTAGAATTATAGACTATTGATTTTGTGTTGATGGCGAGATTGTACATCAACCCTGAGAAGGACTGATCTTCTGTGTCCTGTCAGTCAGTCTCTTTACCCCTCGCAGTAGCTGCAGTTCTGCACTGTTCTCCCATCCAGCGCTTTAAACGAGAGTTATGACAGGCTGCTGTGACCTCCTTTAAGTTTTAAGCCACTGCTGTCTTTTGACAAGAAAGATGGGTGAGGGGAAAAAAAGGTTTCTCTTTTTGGTGCTGCAGAACCAAGAATCACAAAGCCTAGTGTAGCGAATCAGCTCATGGGGAAATATGAATAATTAACCATAACTAATTATGATTAATTATTAGAATGTTCCAAAGACTGTTATGAAGCACTATTTTTTTGATGCCAGGCATGACTTTCTTACGCAGACGCACCTGAGAACTCCATGCTGTATTCAAACAGAACCCCATGGCTTTTCTCAACAAACTGGAGCTTCACACTTTCAAGTCTCCTGGAAACAGTTCACACGACTTAGAATCAATCTTGAATTTACACATCATAGAAGCCCTCAGGGTTTAAGAGACAAAAATCTCTGTCTTCGCCGCAATGCTGAGGTGAAGCTCTCTGTGCTCTTTTAATCAGCAAGGACTCCAGGAGAGAGACCTCACATGCCTCCCCCCTGCTTTTTTGTCATGTACTAATAATGCAGTAATCAAAAACCCAAGGAACTTGCGCATGAAGCTTTTCATTCCTGAATGCGTTTCTGAGTAACATAACCTAACATTAACATTATAATGATCCTGGCCAATCAGAGTGTTTATGCATACAGAGCTGCATGTCACCTGCTGTTGATTTCTCTTTGTATGTTTTGTAATTGAAAGTTTTAATATTATAAAACAAGGCTATTTTTGGATTTATAAAGAGTGGGGCATGTTTATAGTGTGTATGCAGTGGAAAACGAGTATGCACTACAAAGAATGGAAAATATATAACTAGGTAGTGTAAAAAAAAAAAAAAACTATCATGCATTACAAAAAATAATGTCCACTACAAAACTAGAATGTACTAGTAATTAAGCATTAGGTGCATAGGTGCATAAGGCACATTGCAAAACTAGTATGATATAGTAGTAGAAGTAATAGTATGATACTAATAGTATGATACCAAACTAATATATTTACATGTTGTTAAATTGAAAATATTCATAATCAGAAACATTTAATATGAAAATTAGATTTAACCTGTTCAGTCTCAGTAGTGTCAAAGCATCATCAGCTGTATTTAGTGGTTAAATACAATCTGTTCTCTAATGTGTTTCATTTACACCTGTTTATTAGTGTTGTGACAAAAGGTGATTTCAGAAATCACGTTTACACAGCAGAGGAAACACTAGCGCTCGCAGAGCCTCCGCCGCATGATTCATATTAATGAATGTAATTCTGAGTTTCAATGACAGTGGCACTTCATAAACATCACAACAAATCTCTCCTTTACCTTTAACATGGCTTGTTGGCTTATGAATATCACGTTTTATTGGTTTTGTCAGTCAAGATTGACTTTGTCAGTCAAGATTTCACTAGTGCAGTGTAAAATGCAATACCTCACAGGGCTGAGATGTGCTATCTGACTAGCTTTAGTGGTTAAGGTTTGATTCTGAAGATGTTTAGTCATTTTATATATTATTTAGTGTGCTGAATGTGATTTAGAAGAAGCTTGATGGCTTCACTGAGATGATATAATGGGTATTATGTCATGGTTTCTGCATTCATTGAGTGTAGGTGAGGATTCTTGAGTTCTCAGGCCTTTTCATAATTTAAAGGCAATTTCAGCTCAACTGAATGTGATTTGTAGTACTCAAACCCATTTGAAGTTTTGCTGTTAGACCTCTAGGCCTCAGTAGTGTTGTGTATTAATGTAACAGGTTTTTTAAGGGTGGTTTGAGTTGCTGAAGCAGTTTTGAATGATCATTTTCGAATTTATCGTTTTCTGTGAAGACAACACATGCCCCAATAACAGATTCATCAAAGATTGTTTTGTAGTCAGTGTACAGATTTGAATTGGAGTATGTCTATTAACACATGCGAGACACTAGATAAGTGGGTCCAGTGCTGTATGGATGACCTACTTAAAGTGCTGAAATCCAATTAGCCTACACTAATAATCTAGACTAAGTCCTGTGTGGACACCACAGATCTGCAGTGTAAGACGTGTCTGGCTGGCTGAGCAAATTCAAAGTCCTGGACTGTGATGGAAACGAGAACTCTGCCTGATTTAATTAAAGTCAAAACATAATGAAAGGGACGGGTAAATTACCCATCAGTTTTTAAATGTTGCATACGAGCGGGCTGCCTCTTGACCCATAAGACATTATGACACACTCATAAAGCTTAAACAGACAAAAATAATGACATTAATTTAGCATGCACAACTTTGTAGCAAGACCACTAGCCCATGTCCATGTCTAAATTAACAAATATATTGTTGGAAAATATGCATAATTACATCTGTATGTATGTAAGCATGTATTTACACTTTTAAGTTTTATTGTTTTGATTCATTATATGCATGATATACATTATTTTTTATATATTTATGTATACTATACATCACAAAATAATAATTGTAGATGTGCAGAATTATTATTATTTCTTTACACTTCTACCTTTATTATTGTATTTTTACTGTATTTATGATTTAAAATAATTATATTGTTATATTGTATTACAATAATATAAATCACAATGCTACTACTACTACTATTACTACTACTACTATTTTTTATTTATTCATAACCAAATAATAAAATAATAATAATAAGTATTATTTACATTTTTTATGATTTATTGTATGCATGATATATATTTATTTATACTGTATTATAAAATAAATAATAATGTAGAAGTGCAGTGCAGTATTATTATTATTATTATTATTACTTTACACTTCTACATTTATTATTATTATTAATAATAATGTTTGCACTTATGTATTATATTATAAAAATATCAATATAAAATTCATAAAATAATAAATATAGAAATGCAAAGTATTATTATTATTATTGTTATATACACTTCTACATTTATTTTATGATTTACTATGTGTGATTTGTTAGATAAAATTTATTTATTTTTATATAAATAATAGGTATAAATTGATAAAGTGATGAAATAATAAACATAATTGATATTATTGATAGTATTATTTATTACATTAAGTTATTTATTTCCTTATTTTAAATGATTATTTATTTGAGCGGTCCAACTACCTTCAGGAAGCTCAACCATAGCGTGTGGAAGACTATGGGGGGCGTTTAGTTCAGAAATAACTCACTTTATATTAAACTGTACCCTAAACTGTAGTATACCTCTTAACGTGGATCCACAAAACAGTCGCATCGCCCGTATGGCTACGCTGCCAGCTTTTTGCCACAGTTGCATTGCGTTCAAACAGCTCCACAGCTGATTAACAAATAGGCGTTTTTGTTTGTACATCTGTTAGGTTTTTTTCATGTGTATAATTGGAAGTGCTGAGGGCATCGGTTCAAACAGAGCATCACAATGGCAGGCCCAGCGTTTAGCCAAGTCCCTGGTGCCCTTTCTGTCACTGTTGATTGTACGCTGGTTAATGGGGGAAATCCGTGTGCACGGGTGCAGTCTTCTGTGCTGTAACATTGGCCAGTTTGTGGATTGGTTCATCAGCTTTTCGGCCTGTCATTATAAGACAAATAAGAAGCACTTAAATGGCATTGGCTCCTATTACAATCACTTAACCACTGGGAATAAATGGCTGTACATTTCATTTGGCTTTTCTGCCGGCTTCAGCGGCTCTCTCTCTTCATCAGCAGCAGGGCGATTTGCTTTTGTCTGTGACTGGAGATTCAACTTGAGCTTTATGTGTGGGTCTAAGATCAAACCCTGTTACGCACACCATCCCGACACTCACTTAAGAGCTGGAAACACATGAGATGTTCTATATTTACCCTACGTGACACTGTATAATCTCAGTGTTTATGTCTGCATATGCGTCCATGCCAGAAAAGAAATCATCTAAGGCTAAAAACGGATTCCCGCTGGTACTGATTGTTTGTTTCTCTCTGTATGAATTTGTGATACATGTGCTCTTGCATCTGATGTTGCTGTCTGAAAGGCTCTCCCACGCTGTCACACGATGCCCAACAAAAGCATGTTTGCAGGCTGACGTGTCTCTCGTTTCATGGTTGACACGTCTGATATCACTGGATCTAACATCGGTGGAATCCTTACTCTAAAGCCTTGCTTTACAATCATATTGTTCCTCTTCGCTCACACTATAGGCTACTTCAAGTTAAATCCACTTCTGAGGTTGTTTTTTTTTTTTTTTTTTTTTTTACAAGTAGACATAGTTAAATGTCTTGCTATTACCATAGTGCAAAACGGTAGTATGCACTGTTATGTAATTTTTGGTCTGTACAGTAACCAATAATTATACTTTTTATTTAAAAACTCCCTTAAAAATGTGTGATTTAAAGATCCCATTAGTTTTTTTTTTGTTATTTATTATTATGTTTTCCTAGTTATTGGCAAATATATCATCAGTCAACAAATATAAAAACACAAAACACATGGTTGATTTTGTCATAGTCATATGTCATAACCATCATTCATTAATATAATATTTTCTATAAATCCATGAAAAAAGGAGTTCATGTCCTGAATAGCGGTTCATCTGTGATGTAAACGCCTGCTGTGGACTCTTATCTCTTCTTTGCTTTGTATGGTCAGCAAGACCTTATCATATAAACAGCCCAATGGTGTCTGTCTTTTTTTATTTCAAGCTTATTAGCAGAGGTTGAAATGCATAATGAAAATGAAAGGGTACATTTAGTGCCCTCAGACATGATCCTGTGTGAAATTGCCACAGGAAACAGCAGCTGAAGTCATCTCGGTTTCAACATTTGCATGCAGATCGCTTATGTTTTGTTTACATATTTGTGTGTGTGTGTGTGTGTGTGTGTGTGTGTTGCTGTTTGAAATTTGTTAATCACACATCAGGGCTTGATGACACTCAAGGCTGGAGGGATTGTAAGGTGCCAAACGTGTATTTTTTTTCCATATATATGTTTTCCATATAGTCAGTCTTTTGATAAACAGCTGTTATTTGTCGGTGGATTGTGCCGGCTTTAAAGTGTGCCACTGCATTGTGGCAATGAAGGATGAATCAACACACCATTCAACATGCTGATGATGCTTCAGGGACAATTCACAAAATGCTCATTAATTCATAATTGCAGCATTTCTATGCTGTTCTTGAACATTCTCCACTTGTTTTTCACATTCTGAGAAATCTGTGTCCAGGAACAAATGTGGTTATAAACTCAAAGACATTGTTCAGTGAATAAAACGAGGTTACTTGATTGTGCAAAACTCACCATGACATGACTAGAGTGTTCTAGGTGGTTGTCTACTACTTGTTTTTCTTGGTCTCTATATGGGATTTTTTTCACTAATTTTAGCATTTTACCATTTGGTGTGTAATAAAAATAAAAAACACCAAAAGGCCCCCCAAAACATATTTTCTCTTCATTCAGGTTTTCACACCACGGGACAGTCATTTGCCACTGATTTAAAACATACTTGAACCCCTGTGAGGCAGAAAAGACAATCATTCCTTAGCATGACACATGGTCCTGTTGACGCTTGGGATCTGATCTTTTAAGCACTTTTTCTCACTTAACACAGTTTTGTGCAGATGTTTTGGGAGTTGACGCAGGTGGCTTGATCAATGTTCTCCCTCTAACTCTCTTCGGGTGTTTGAATAATCACGCTCGTACTGAAAAAAAGAAAGCCTCTTGTCCTAGATTTCCCTGATGGAATGTTATGCAAATGATAAAGATCAGAGTCTCACGCCAGCCTCTTTATTTGTGGAATGGTACCAGTGCAATACAAGAAAAATCTATTAGAGGATCACTCAGTTATGTAAATTAAGCGTTCAGATGTATTCATCACTCCAATCTATTTGAGCAAACAAATTCAAAAGGTGCTGATGTTGCAGCTGACCTCATTTTTGTTGACGTGAGCTGAGGACAGTGGTTGTGTCTTAACATCCTTTTGTGTGGTTTCAATTACTGTTTTCTTCTTATATTTCTTTTCAGAGATGCTGTGTTTCTGGTTCACTGCTTGTTTTTCTGTAAATCTAGGCAGTGATGCGTGATGTAAAGTGATACAGTCTTGTCTCAGTGGTCATTGTTTGGATGTCTGAAAACATGCTTGTTGTTTTAAAGTACTTAAATCAGAGTGGGCTGTTGTTGGGTTTATTTGCTCAGAATAGAGGTCACGATTCTCTCATAATTCTGAAGATTTTTTTACATTTATTACATTATTATTATTTTATTTAATATAATAAGCATATAATTTAATAAGCAAAATAGAACGTAAATCAATAAAAGTTTAAATCAAAAATGTAAATGTGTTGATTCAAGAAAATGTAATATTCAGAGTATAATTATTAGGCAGTTTTTTTCTACAGCTAAAATGGGCCAAAAAATATATTTAACTGACACTACAAAATTATGAAATGCACGTGACAAGGATGCAACACAATAGGAATTTCAAAATTTCAAAAGGCATGACCATTGAACAATGAAATGCTCATTGGGTCAGCAGGGTCAAAAGGTTAAGACAACTAGACACATATTAACTGCAAAAGATTTTAAGAATTAAGGCAAAGAGTTTTTTTTCTGAATCCACCAGGAACCCTTTAGTCTTCAGTGCCACTATTTTCAGAACTGCAAATTATATGGAGCGTCCAGAAGTCCAGGTTGTCAGTAAAATGATATTTAGGCCTCAAACAGCTTCTAGCTAAGCTTTTATTTTGTACATGCAAAAGTGTTTTCTGTGTACATGCAAGAGAGCATGCATGGTTTGTTAATTTTTTTTTTAGAACTCTCTACTTCTTTTTGCTTCCTCATTTTCAGTCTATAAACTGGTTTGTAAATATCATTAAATTTTGAGTTGCATACTTTTGAGTGTCTGTGTGTCTGTGTGTGTGTGTGTGTGTTATCATGCATACAGCATAGGGCAGACACTGAACTGCAGAGCAAAGTTAGTTGGAACTGGGAATCAAATTCATTTTTAACAGTCAGGTTCTCAGAGATTTTGCTAAGTTAATGAAGGCTGAAACACAACCCCACTTACCGGTAATATGAATCGCAAGGTGACGCATCATAAAACACATGAAGACTCCAGCAGGATTTCCTTTCGGACCAGTATTTGAAGAACTGATCTTTCAGAAACTGGCAGTTTTGTGATTTCAGTTTAAGTCCATTTCCTAACCTGAAAGGTCTGTCTAGCTCAGTTAATAGCATCTTACACCATTACTCGCTCACCACCTTGATGTTTTCTGACTCAAACTGGTGCTGGTCCTTTAAGGGTCACTCTCACCCTACACTGTAAAAGAGATATGTTGAAAAATCGAAAAGGTACTGGTAATTTTCTGCCAGGACATTATCCCTTAATATTACTGATATTTTCTTTAACCCTAAAACTTGGGTTGGGCGATGTCTACCAAATTAGCATCGGACGATGTCTGCAGTGAAACATTGTGATGGACGATGACATCGGGGGTGGGGTTAGGGGTGTGCCCGCTAGGACGATGGCGAATAATTTGCAGATCCTGAGCACCAATGACAAGCATCTAATCTTGTCAAATGTGTGGTAAGTGCTGCCGCTTCATAGTATAGAGTCCCAAAAGTGAAAGTGAAATGAGAGCGCGCAATCGAAAGCAGTTTCAATAGCGGCTCCCTGATACCCACAATTTATATACAGTCGCCTATACTTGCCCAACGATATAATTGCGAGAAAAAGTATTGAAATATATATTTTTTATCCTCCCATCTCGTAGGCTATTTATTCCCTTTAGGGTTTCCGTAGTACACTTCATTTCCTTTCCGAACACGGAACTGGGATGCGGCGGATTGCGGGAGAAGGGGTGGTGGGGAAGGAATAAAAAAAAATCAATAAAATACTATTTCATGCATTTGGATTCACTACTTACTATCACTATCAATTGAGACACTAATATAACCTTATAGTTCTAATATATGTATATATTGCAATCAATTTGATTTGACAAAGCAAATGTAAAGGGAAAAAAAACCTTTAAAAAGAAAAAAAAAACTTTATAATGAGAGCTGTATAAGTTTCCTATAGGGGGCGGCACAACTTACCCACTGACACATCTTGCCTCACTCTCCACTACCATCAATTTTGTTTGTTTATTTAAATTTTCTACGAAAATGTATTAATGATTTTGAATTAAACTTTTGTTAAACTACCAACAGAGGGCATCACTCTCTTTGTTGTCCAGCAGTATCCTTTGATGTAAACCTCACTGAGACATGTTCCTGTGATCATTATCCACAGGAAGCTCATAAAAGGTTTTGAATAGCATCTAGTGTATTTTTGTGCATCTATACCAAACTTAAGAATATACAGAGATACCCTCACAAAAGAGCTAAATATAATCATCTGCATATGAAAAAGACGTTTCAAATGAAGAAGTAAACAACAATGAGATTCTCTCAGTGTGACGTACAGTGCAGACGCACACGCTCCTCATAACCCCGCAGGCTGCACACTCTCCCTCGGTTCCAGCTTAACTAGAGCTCGGTTGTGGGAGGATTCAATCATTCAGCTCCCCAGACAGCATGCCGGGAGCCCTCGGGCTTTGGCATGCGTTTAGACATGATCATGCTACTGCCCCTCATCTTAAGGGTCAGAAAACATATTGAATTTTGTAATTGATAGCTCGCACATTTGTGTTTGGTACATTATGTGCACCAGGTCCACAATATGCATTCTAGGAAAAGCCATATTGGCTGAATTCTCATCGACTCGATTTGAAGATGAAAAAATCAACATTATATACAAGACCTCTTGGCACAATCTGGTTCTCCCAATATCAGTCTTTTTTTCCCGGAAAATCTTTTTTCTAAGCCCTCTAATCAAATTTTTCAAATCCTGTTCCGGAGCTTAAAAATTCCTGGAAGTTGCAACACAGTGTTTAGACTCAGATCTTGCAGGTAGAGTGCTGTTTTATAGGTACGCATGACTGGTGTCCTTTGATTCGAGCGTTTGCACATCAACAGCCACTGGCAGAATCACAAAAGAACCTGAACACAAATACACTGTGGTGGAAATGGCCACTTCATGTTCTCCTGTTATTTAAGGTGTGGCGAACCACAGAGAATATATTTGTGTACTGTACATTCTCCGATAACCTCACATAACAGATGCTGTACGTGGGAGTATCGGCACCTCCTAGCTTCCATTCGCTTCACACTGCTATCTGAAGTTGCCCCATGGACTCCTGGCATTTGAATTGTAAACATCGACTTACTTCCATATCTGTCATCTTCTCGTTTTTGAAAGTGTCTTTTTAAAATCAGTGTTCATCAGAAGAGGCCAGAGGTCAAAGTGTGACTCGCAAATCCCACTTTATCGATCCTTGGTGAATAATTTAAGCTGGTTATGGTGTTTGCAGTAACAGGTGATGGCTTGGTTCTTCACAAGGGTAAGACGGAGAGGGTGAAAGTGGAGGAAAGGAAAGAGAGAGCCAGAGCCAGACGGAGGATGTGGGGGAGAAGAGAAGCGTGGACGTGAGAAAGTGAGAAAGAAAAGGAGTAGGCAGTTGAACGCTGGTATGGACAATACAAAGAGAGCGTTGTTCAAGGCACTGTTTAGGGGTTGTGCTGTTTCTATTGGTTCTCCTCCACCATTTTAGACCGAACAGAAGGTGATTGGGCTAGAACAGACATACAGTGGGGCAAAAAAGTATTTAGTCAGCCACCAATTGTGCAAGTTCTCCCACTTAAAAAGATGAGAGAGGAATCATGATCTCACTGTTGTTATATTCACTTTAATTGGACCATATGGCAAACTGAAGAAACTAACAGTACTTTGATAAGAGTACTGTTTTTTCTGTGTTTTGGTTTTGGGTGGGGAAAAAAAGGAAAATTGTCAAATTAAAGGATATAATGAATAAACCATGCATGTGACAAGAGATGAAAAAAATCTATTTTCTCACTGTGCTTTACTCTCAAGGGCTTTAATAGTGACATGAATAGAGATTTTTTTCTGTTTATATACTTTGTTCCATGTCATTTTAATCTGCAGAGACAACTGTAAGTAAGCCATTAGTTGGTTGATTTCTTCAAAAACAGCTGTCGTTGTCGTCACTTCCGGTGTAGTCTCAGCCTCAGACATCATGCCCACGGACCGTTGGCTGAACATCTGATGCATATGGCACACTTTGGAAACACTTCAGGAGTTTCAAAGTCGTCATCAGATTGGTTGAATTATACAGGATTTCTGGGAGATGTGTATGTCATGTTCATTAACATTCCACCCGGAAACAAAGATGCCGTGACGCCTCCTCATGGAAGAAGAAAGCCGTTGTGTTTACAAGTGTGACAATGAACGCTTATCAGGATCAAGTAAATACTGGATTTTCAAAAGTATGTGAAATATTTAATGTTTGCAGCATTGAATCTTTACAATAAGTCCAAGAGTTTTACACACCGATATTTTATTGTGGGGACATTTCCACGCCCCTAAACATGATGCGGCACAAAACTAAATGTGATTGGTTGCTTTACCTGTCAGACATATGGCCTCTCGGGCGGTCCTTGGCCATTCTAAACGGCCAAAGTTCCCAGACCTTCTGCCGTTAATCTGAAGGTCTGGCTACACGAGACTACTGAGTACGCTGTTCGCGTTTGACTTCCGCTTCACACTGGGGCTGTATTGTATTGTCTTGTTGTTTTTGTTAGACTTTATGCTCTCCTGGTTTCAAAAATGGATGACTATCGTCTCACACATAAAAAAATGGACATACAAAGGACTGTTTTCATGACTCCAGCTGGTGCGCGGAGGTGGTGTGCTCAGTTCCACGGCTTGCTGTGGCATCTCGTACGGCCTAAACTGACTCCACAGGCCTGCCTGCCTTACGGCATTTGCAGCGTGGTTGCTGCTGACGGAGTGGCTGTGTCTTTGATGGGAGGATTTAGTGGCAGTGGCAGTGGCTGTCATTGTTGAGCGTTCCTGTTTTCCGTTTGTGGTCCTGGAGTTTATACTCGTTTGGGCTCTGTGGCACTCGAGATGTGGCTTGACGCAGGTTGCTTGGCGACTCTACACCATTGGGCCTGCTCTGGTTATACATATCATGCTACTGCTCATTCTGTTTGGACCGTTGGCTCGGACATATGTGCGTTTTCACTCTCAATTATACATGTGCCTCAGATTCTATTATTTTTAGTTTTGATTGTTGTGTATACTGTATTGTTTATTGTATTTATCTTGTTATATGGATTTATGTTTAATGTTGATTGCAAAGCGCTTTGAGCTTGGGAAAAGCACTATATAAAATGCACTCATCATCATCAAAAAAAAAGTACAGTGTGTAAAATGGTGACTCTTTGTTTGAGCTGATAAATAGCAGTTAATAGGTTTAATAGCATGCTGATAAATAAGGGTCATAATTGTCTGATTTGTCAAGCACAAACTCATCAACTTGCTAATTTACAGGGCATTTATAAAGTGTGTGAACTGACTCTGGCACTACCAAAGATTTCTCTGTTCAATTTTTTTTAGCTGCCTGACAACAGTATCACATGCTTAACCAATAGCAATTATTTTGGTTTTCAGCTGTGATTCATAAAAAGCAAATTTGCTATGGGTACCCTTGAGTTTTTTATTTTAAATAAATAGCAAAATAGCATGTTGCTAAATAAGAGTTACCACAGTTGTCTGATTCGTCAAACACAAACTCATCTTTATTAAGCAACTTGTTAACAACTTACAGAGCATTTTAAAAAGTGTACAGTGTGTAAATAATGTGACTTTGTTGCACTATAAATACATTTCCTTGTTTGTTTGAGCTGCCTGACAACAGCAGTACTGGCTCAACCAATGGCGTGAGTTTGGGCTGGACTATTTGTTTGTCTGACCAAGATGATGGGAGTGAAACAATCACAGGAAACCTGTTGTGAAACAATCACTATTTGTGAAATTATTTTGCTTTTCAGTTGTGATGTAGGTTATTTGTAAGATATTAGAATGCTAATTTGCTTTGGGTTCCCTATAATTTTTTTCCTGTTCACAGCAAGTATGCTAAATATAACGATAACTATAAAGATTTAATAGTCATTCTAATTCAATGAAAATAGGGATGTTTTCACCGCAACTATAATGGTTACGACACAGAGGAACAAAATCAGATTTCACCCGACTTTCAAGTGCTCAGGCATTTAAAGTGGCAGTAGCCATTGATTACAAACATAATTTACAACACAAGTCAAAACTTACATAAAAACATTGAAAGGGGCACAGAATCTGTCTGCTTGGTTGGTTCATTATACCGAATATCAAAGATTTCTTTGCTCTGGTTCGAATATTACCATTAGCCAGCAGTGTTATCTAGTGACCTGTATGAATCTAAGAGGCTTATGGTAAAATGAGAAAGGAAATATTGGGGCTGATGTTTATCTTCTACGAGATTCATTTTCCATTAAATACTAATTATGATGGATCCAGTGCCGTACCCTCCTTACGTTTCAGACCCCTATCTATTAGGAAGTAATCTCTCTCAGTGTTTGGATTGTACTTAAAAAGTTATGCCTGAAACTGCAGTCAGAAGTTTAAAGCAGTGGTAAAATAGTTCTGCTCTTCATATTTTAACAGGAACAGCAATTACTTTTGTGAATGAGGCTGCAATTTTTATATCCATTGCCTACACCCCCCACCACCCTTATAATCCTGCTTAAACTCTGAACAAGCAATTACGCCATAGCCCACTAGTTCCCCTTTAATGCTTCTTCATCTGCCCGCACCCAGTTTTCCATCATTTTTGCCTGATTAAAAGATGGAGGGGTGAAGCAAATTATGAATAGGTTGTTGAACCAATTAAGTTACCCTGAAAGAAGTAATGACATTTTAGGGTAAAAAGAGGTTGTTTAATTGTGTGTGTTTGCGCTTGGGTGATTACAGCTTGTGTGTGTGGCTGGGTTGTTTTTATTACTAGTACTTTACACAAATACGCTACACTTTTTTTAAAGCATTAGAGGCACAAAGCTTATGTTTTTTGTTGTTAGAACTATTAGATGTTAGATAAACTATTAGCTAACATAAAATTAACTTAGGTTAAGTACATAAAATGCTTGTATCCTCATGTTAAAATTTTAGTTTTGGTGTGTGTTTATATATATATATATATATATATATATATATATATATATATATATATATATATATATTATTATTATTATATACAGTTTATAAGTTTATAAATAAGTTGCTCCATTTTCACTACTGTTAAAGGGATAGTTTACCCAAAAATGAAAATTATATATTATTATTATATACAGTTTATACTTGAATTAAATTTTATAATTTATATATATTTATCTAATGCTTATATATATTAATTCATATACATTTATGTAAATGTTGCCTCTTTGCCTATCTTTTTTGTTTTTGCTAGAAAACAAAATCACACAAATCAAGTTCAAATAACGTTCACAATTGCAAACCTCAAATAAAATGATGGAAAATTAAAAAGGCTCATATAATAGGTACTTTGACCTCCCGAGGCCAACATTTTCTAAAGAAAATTACTTTATGAATGTTTATGTTGTCATGGGTTTTTGTTATTGTTCTATTAAGGCCCCTGGCCTCTTGTGTTGACTTCTGTTAGGACATCCCTCAATGCAGAGCTGAATTACAGGAGGTCGTGCTCTCGACATAGCTTGAATAGAGCAGCACAAGAATCACACAGATCACTCTTTATATTCAGATGATTGCATAATGTCTGTGGCACGTTTGATTTCGCTCTCCTGTGCATGTATGACCTTTAAATGAATTTCCCTGTGCGAGGTTGAATATAACCATCACTTATTTCAGACAGGCGAGGGAGCCAATGCCGAGGGGGTCATATATCATTACTGTCTGAGCGGCTTGAGAGCAGAGAAAATAATTGTGCTAAAGTGATGTTTTGTCTGCAGTTTTGAATGACAGCATCACATTAGCAGTCTTTAGTAGTAAAAGTTTTCCTCCTAAAATGCTCTTCAAATTGCTATCAAACTTTTACTGTGTGTGGAAGTACATTGCAAAGCCGTGAACTGGCATTAAGCAAAAATCATGCCTTTGCCATCACACATTGCAGATTCTGCCTTGAAATAAAGGCCTATGTTGTATACCTAAGTGCCTGTTTTTGGCAAGGAATTTAAATATTCATAAATATTGTTAAACTACATGTATATATTCCAGGTCATTTTTCAACACAAAAGTCAAAAGAAAGAAGAAATTATTGTTTTATTATTTGTATTTACATGACTGCATTCGGAAGACACATTGATCAACAGAACATGGAAAAATAAATAAATAAATAAAACCAATAAAACATATATGAATATAAAATAATAAATAATAATATATTAATTTACATGTTTCATAAAAGCTTATAAAAACATATGTTGTTAGGACTTGTTTTTAGGACCAATAATTTATTTATTTTTATTATTATTGCACATTAATAGTAAAAAAAAGAACTGTGTTAGAATTTAATGTACAATGTGGTAAGCAATTTTTACATAATGTCCCCAAATGCATAATGCATATTTTACATTCGCTTCCATTGACAGTTCTATACTATTATGAATGTAATATACTATTATAAATATAGTACTATACATGACATTCAATTCCATTAAAAGTTCTGGTTAACTATTCTAAATATAATATAATTATGAATTTAATAATGTATCTTTTCACTCGTTTAGATTATTGTGTTTTCCATGTACAGACTACAATGAGAATTCACAGAGGAACTTAAAGATCTGAGAAGCACAGATCATTTGAATATGCTTATCAAGTTCTAATGATCTTTACTAGCAGTGTATAAGTCACTACTTGTTTAAGTAAACATTCTTAAACACTGCTCATCATCCCAGTGTGACTTAGTTGGTTTGGATTTGCATTCCAAGGGCTTCCTCTGAGCACTTCTTCTCTGATTAAAACATCTGGCCGCTGTGTAGTTCTACCTGCACATCTGTTGAGAGCGAGAACTCTGCACGAATCTTCTTCATCACAGAGGTAGCTGACAATCACTCTGACAGGAAGAGGGAGAGATGGAGGGAATGATTTATTAAAGTTGGAGAAATAGCCTGCAGACCACGTCCATACCATTCAATTCTGTGTTTCCACCCTCGCAAAGAGCTGTCCATTTGAGTGATACCGCAGGACATTCCTTGAGAAAAAAAAAAAAAAGACAGCGTTAACAGTGAGATTACCTGCCTTCACCTGCCGCCAAAAGTGGATGTTGGCAAGCACTTCCTTTTCTTCCAGCTCAGCATATATGTTTTCTTTTTCTTTTTTCCTGTCTTGACTTACCTGATAAGGTGATCCCAGACATATAAGATAGAGGTTTGGCTGTTGTGTAGCGGTAAATCACCAAGGACCCCAGCTGACGACAATTAAGATTATTAGACATAAATGTGAGCCGCAGGGACTCGTTCTGGAGTGATGGCAGGTGTCGATGCTACTGTGAGTGTGGTGTTTAAAAATATTTCCTCTTAAAATATCTCTGTTCTGACATTTGTCTTTGCGCTCTCTGGAGTCGGAGCCCACAGAGACGGCAAAGACAGACCAGGCACATTTGTGAAGTCATGCATCTCATTTTCCAACTCTACGGTGTGCATTAAATGGGGAATGCTGGACAACAAATTTTCGTTCTTTAATGTGAGCCAAAATCATCTTTTAAATGGCAAAATGTTTAGTGTACACATTAAGCACTGAGACATTTAGTTGCATTACTGTTTTAAAGTCGTAAAAAAACGTATTATGGCTAATTTGAATGAATGTGATGTGCCATGTCACTGCTGTTTAGGCAGCTGTCACTGCTTATTATGAAAAGCAGAACAGGAAGATTCCCACTAAACCCTGCCTAGTAGGGTTGGGAAATGAGAAACAGATTTTATTCTGAACTGATTAAAAAAATAAAATAAAATAAAATAAATAATAATAATAATAATAATTGGAACCCAGTAATTTTTATGATATTTGGTTCCGCTAAAAATTCTAAAACATCTGCATTCTTGCCATTCTTACAGAATGACATGGCATAACATATGGAATGCATTCCTCAGAGCCACATTAAACTTTGGCCTTGTCATGATTTTATTTATTTATTTCTTCTATTAGTGTACAAAAAAGAACAAGCAACTTTCACTTAAATGATGAAACTTTAATTGGAAGATTTGTTTTGGAATTTTTTAAGAGTGGTTCGCTTGATACAAATTTAAATTTATATATCTTTTAGTATTTTTATATATTATAATTTATTGTTGTATAAATACACACATAATAAATTATAATAATGTATAACAATTCATCATAATATTTGTATTGCATATTGTATATGTTTTAATTTATATATAAATGACATATAATTTATATATTTTACATTTTATGTTTATTTTTTATTATGGAGTTCTGGATTTCATTATGCATACAATATTTTTTTTTGGTTTGTTAATTTCTTGCTTCAAATGGTTGTATAGTAATCAGTGTGTTAAAAATGACTTATATTTATGACTTATATTTACGTGTATGATTTTGAAACGTGCAGTGCTCATGTTTATTCAACGAAGTCAAACGCCACAAATAAATCAATGTATGGGAAACACTGGTAATGCATATCGAAATATCGGAAATACTAAACTAGTGTAGGTTGTTATATAATGTTCCTTCATAACATAAAATTCATACTGAACTCTGCATTTTCTCTCCCTCACTCCTCGTCTCTCTTTCCACAGGAATCAATTGCTGTTTATGAAGTGTTTGTGTTTCTTTGTGGTAAAGGACAATGTGAATTATGATTCATATGGCTCACCTTTGTTCTGTCAGCCTTGACCTAGACTCGGCACAAGCACTAATTGTCATTTTAAAAAATGAGATGAATGTCATGATTTGTGGAGAGTATGCACACTTTTCTCAGTACACTGAACCCTGAGAATGAATTGGTACATCATAAATAATACACAAGGCAAAAAATCCAGGTCTTGTTTTGGTCAGACTAAATGGGAGAGTTTTAATAAAAGTGGCTGGAGTGTTTTTGAAACTCTTGTGGATCATTACTGAACCCTTTCCATATGGGATTTTGAAAGCGAAAAGAAGAATATTTTCTGTCTTTATAAATGTTTACAATATCTATTAATGAAGGTTAAAATTAGGCTTGAGATATTGAACAACTAACACTTTCTGCCTAGGCAGGTTACGGTATATGATTTCTGCTCCATTCTTTCTATGCTGTAAATGAAAAAAAAGGAAAAAGCCAACTAGTTGTTCAGGGTGCTTTTATTTCATGACCTTACACCGTTTTAGTTGAGATAGTTAATAACCTTTTTCAGAGTGACTCAGATAATTGTCCTGACAATGGTTTGGTCATAGACCTCCCCGTGCAGCCAATTAAACCGTGTCACACTGGAAATGTGTGGGAAGGAGGTATAGTAAATGAAGATCGATGAAGAGGAAGCTGTGGCTGTTATTTATAGGCAGTTCTGGATTTCATTATGCATACAATATTTTTTTTTGGTTTGTTAATTTCTTGCTTCAAATGGTTGTATAGTAATCAGTGTGTTAAAAATGACTTATATTTATGACTTATATTTACGTGTATGATTTTGAAACGTGCAGTGCTCATGTTTATTCAACGAAGTCAAACGCCACAAATAAATCAATGTATGGGAAACACTGGTAATGCATATCGAAATATCGGAAATACTAAACTAGTGTAGGTTGTTATATAATGTTCCTTCATAACATAAAATTCATACTGAACTCTGCATTTTCTCTCCCTCACTCCTCGTCTCTCTTTCCACAGGAATCAATTGCTGTTTATGAAGTGTTTGTGTTTCTTTGTGGTAAAGGACAATGTGAATTATGATTCATATGGCTCACCTTTGTTCTGTCAGCCTTGACCTAGACTCGGCACAAGCACTAATTGTCATTTTAAAAAATGAGATGAATGTCATGATTTGTGGAGAGTATGCACACTTTTCTCAGTACACTGAACCCTGAGAATGAATTGGTACATCATAAATAATACACAAGGCAAAAAATCCAGGTCTTGTTTTGGTCAGACTAAATGGGAGAGTTTTAATAAAAGTGGCTGGAGTGTTTTTGAAACTCTTGTGGATCATTACTGAACCCTTTCCATATGGGATTTTGAAAGCGAAAAGAAGAATATTTTCTGTCTTTATAAATGTTTACAATATCTATTAATGAAGGTTAAAATTAGGCTTGAGATATTGAACAACTAACACTTTCTGCCTAGGCAGGTTACGGTATATGATTTCTGCTCCATTCTTTCTATGCTGTAAATGAAAAAAAAGGAAAAAGCCAACTAGTTGTTCAGGGTGCTTTTATTTCATGACCTTACACCGTTTTAGTTGAGATAGTTAATAACCTTTTTCAGAGTGACTCAGATAATTGTCCTGACAATGGTTTGGTCATAGACCTCCCCGTGCAGCCAATTAAACCGTGTCACACTGGAAATGTGTGGGAAGGAGGTATAGTAAATGAAGATCGATGAAGAGGAAGCTGTGGCTGTTATTTATAGGCTTTACATGGCTGTTAGGCCTGACCTGCAGTTTACCCTATGACCTGTTGTTCCTGACCAGTGGCAGAGCTGTGGAGAATTACACCGTTTTAGGTTTGAGTGCTCTACATTGCAGTGTGTGTAGGGTAGGCTTCATTTGGCATGGGATTGTAACATAGAGTGTTATAGTGTGCCTGATTTGAAACACAAAATAGAGTTTTATGTTTTCTGATGAAAAAGTGATTGGTGCTTTTCTTTGGAAAACACTAATATACACAGCACATATATATTTCAACTAGTGTTTGAAAGTTTGGGGTCAGTAAGAATTTTGTTTTGTAAAGAAATGAATACTTTCATTGAGCAAGAAAGCATTAAATTGATCAAAATGCATTTACATTGTGACAAAAGAGTTGTATTTCAAATAAATGCTGTTTCGTTGAATATTTATTTGAATTCAGAAATCAGAAATAAATTACATTTTAAAATATATTAAAGTAAAAAACAGTTGTTTTATTGTTTTTACTGTATTTTCATCAAATAAAAGCATCCACAGACTTTACACAGACTCCAAACTCCTGTGTAAAGTCTGTGTATTTATTGGTCATTGGGATTTTTCAGTGAACCTTTCTGCAGGTTTTTGCCACGTCGCACCACGTCTTTAAAATTCAAACAAATTCTTTTCTATGAGTTTACACAAACCTGCGGCGCCGTTCGGCGTCTGTACATGGCGCCCAGCTACGTCGTGTTGTACTTGGTGTGTGAATTGATCTAGACGCGACGCGAAGTGCTTCTCATCCGGTGTGCGACCACCTTAAGTCATTGAATTATTTATTCAATCGATTTAATTGAATCTTTCTTTTTGAGTGATTCATTGAATCATTCACTCAACCGATTAGTTCAAAAACACAAATTCATTCAGGAAAATGTCTTCTGACATGGCCTATAGGAGCAGTTACACAAGTGGTTTGTTCAAATAATGAAATGTCACAAAATATGTAATTTTGATTGAAGGAAGTTTATGATATGGATGTTCATTGTAAAACACACATGTACACAAATATTGAAAGCGAAAGTAAGAGTACACCTGAAAACCTTTTTTAAAAAAATGCATGTCTCTGTAAGGCATGAAATGAGCTGAATGTTAATTGTCAGCTATTCCCTAATGACTAGTCTGGTTCACCAGAGCGAGGCTGGTACTGAGCGGGAGGGCATGTGAATTCAGTTCCGTCACCCTCTCAGGCCGAAACTCAATGACTTTGAAATTCTAATGGGTATTATTTGCAAAGGGCACCTTCATTTGCGTGACACCACTCTAAAAGACAAGGTGATTTTCAGCTAAGCTGTAATCCTCCTGCGCCGTGCGCCACAGAGGTTCGCTGACTTCAGATCAGTGTGAACACACAGCGGACCGGTCACACTTCGTTCTTACCAAAGCAAATCCTAATGATTATTTAATTATTCATTAATTGCTCAGTTGTTGTTTCGCTTGTTTCTAATTTTGGTTCACGGCATGGATTGTAACAAGGTGACTGTCATGCTTTTTGAAGATGCAATTAGAGCACAATTGCTAATTTGTGTGGTATGAACATGTGTTGTAGCTTGTTGAGGTTTAGGGAGGACTGGAGCCATCTCATTCTTGTGCCACACGGGCATGTTTTTAAGTTTAGGCCTAGATCTGTTGCTCTATGGTGGTTAAATTGCAACAAACTTTTGTGATTTTAGTGTAAATCACAGAAACATATGCGGAAAAGGTTTTTAAATTCATTCAGGACAGGCCATATATATATATATATATATATATGATCTAATCAATTATATCCAAGAATCTACGTGAGCAGAGCCAACCAATTTTCCATGTATTTAGACCAGTATGTTACTAATTCAGCCTCATCTGCAACTATTTACGAATGTCTGGGTGGACGTGAATATCAGCAGGGCCAGAAGGATGCCTCGGGTGGTTTGGCCTTGTGTTAGACAGACCAGCAGAGAGGTAATTTGCTCTGCTCAGCTTGGTTCAGCCTGACTGCCATCACTGCAATCTAAGTATCATGAGTGCACAATCTTATGGAGAGACGCAGAAAATCATATCAAAAAGTGTACCCTCTCATATTGCTTTCATCACATTGTGAGTGAGATTGAGAGACAGAGAAGGACAAAAGCCCAGACAACAAGATAGAAATTGTGTGTGTGTTTGCACAGCAAATGGTCACAGCAAGAAAAAACAGTAGCGAGTCCTGACAGTGTCAATAGTTTTTTTTTTTTTTTACCCATTCCAGAGAGATAGGAGAGGGCTCCAGTTCCCTTAACAGTTGTTCCAATACCTATTTCAAAGCCCAGAGAGAGCAGAAGTACACAGATAATGTGCATCTTCCGGTGCCTTCTGAGACATGCTGGATTTTAAAACTGGGACTCGTACCCGGATAAATACTTTACACAGAACACTTCTATTATATGTGCCTCATATTACCAGTTTATTATTTTAACTGGAACAGGATGCTTGCTCTCCAACAGCTACTTTTTCAGGTAGTCGAAAGGTTAACGGTACTGAAACCGTAAAGCAGAGCAAGTATTTTTTTTCCTATATTTACTTCTATATATAATATATTTTTCATTATAATATATTATCATTTTAATTATACTGTATATGTGTAGTAAGTATATTAATTATATGGCTAATGTATATACAATTTCATATATATAGTTTATAACAAAATGTATTCTATATTTCAATGACCAATGTAAGAATTTTTTCCTTTAGAATTTTATGTTTTTCCTTACACTCTCAGAAAAAAAGGTACAAAATCTGTCAGTGGGGCAGTACCCTTTCAAAAGGTACACCTTTGTACCTAATGGCACTTTTCCAGTGCGTGGTACGACTCGGCTCGGTACGGCTCAGTACGGCACAGCATGGTTCGGCTCGGCACGGTTTGCGTTTCCACTGCAGTTCAGTACCGCTTTAGAGTGGGCGGGATTATTCACATGTCGTTATAGTTGCGGCTTACTACCACAACTCCTAAAAAAAACGTTTTCATTCCGCATCGCCCCATCAAGCTCTCGCTGGATCCGCTCCTCTGCTATCAACGAGAGGAACGTCTGTTCTTCCGCAACAGACAACAAAACTTTTTGGTTGTTAAAAAAAAGGTGCGCTCGTTCAAAACAGTTGCATTCGATCCTTCGCTGGCTGTGCTGATTTAAATCTAGCGGTTCTCCTGTGTTTTTGTCGCAAGTTCAGTGACGCAGGTAGTGACGATTCTCTCCGGCCAATCCGTGATCAGCAGAGTTTACACGTCACGTTTTGGTCACGGTGTGGTTCACTTGGAACCCCAACCGAGGTGGTACTAAAAAAAGTACCAGGTACCAGGTACTGTACCCAGTGGAAAACCCCCAAAAAGTGAACCGTACCGAGCCCTACTGTGCCGTACCATGCAGTGGAAAAGTGCCATTATTTACCCCTAAAGGGTGCATGTTGGTACTTTAAAAGTACATATTAGTACCTAAAGTATATTTGTACCTAAATGGTATTTAGTATTTTTTGAAAAGGTACAGCTCTAGTTACAGCTTTTGTACCTTATTTTGTGTTGTGTAGAGACCACTTAATATTTGTCAAGTTTTTGTACATGCCTGTTTACCATGTTAGATGTTTGCCAAAATTTTGCTATCATTTTAAGACTTTCTAAAAAGAAAACTAATTTCTGAAATGAGTGACAATGATTCATTATGGGTTTGTGGTTTGCCTTCAGGTTTAATATAATTACCACTGCCTCATACTTCAGTATCAAGTTCTATACATTGCTTTATACATTATAAAATAATTTGTACCAATTGTGCCATACAAACTATACAAAAGATCTAAAGATATTTAGATGTCTATGCAGACCTGAAATTTTAGTATTTTTACATAGTACATCAATATGTTTGATTTCAAAAGATGAAATTCCCAAAGGAAAATTCAGCTTTTTTTAATATGATCCCTTACAAACCCTTAAATGTTCATCATTTAGGCACTGAAGTTAACTGAAATCTCTCATATTTTGCAAAATTTTCCAATAAAATGACTATTTTAGTCAGTGGATGAAATGCATACTTTTGATAAAGGCATTTATAAGTAGCCTGTAAAGTTCGTTCACCTCACGATCCAGCCAAGAGGCTGAGAGATCGCCACAGTAATGCAAACCCTTACCATGCGATGTGGTTAAAGGGAGCAAACTAATGCCTTATGGCACAAATCAGTCCGTGAACCGAAGCTCCATTTCAGCTATGAGTTGCATAGCAAAGTATTCACTCTTCTGAACCTCTTGTTCCTCCAAACATTGAAATTTTCTTTACCATTATATTTCAGAGCTGTGAAGTTGTTCATTTCAGTGCATTTAAAATCTCCTAATGAAATAATTGATTAGTATTTTGTGCGCTTGAAGACTTCAAAATGATTGAAAATAACTTTATCACCCTCAATATGCACTTAGGGAAGTGAAGGAGAAATGAGTCAGCAATTATAATCAGAAAAAGCGTGCACAGACCCTCGGGAGCACAATTTGTACACCGTACATCCAGCATTGTACTTTGAAACATAAAAACAATCAAGTTGTTCTGTCTGTCTGTGTCGACAGTGTATGCAACACCCAACCTCGCATACAATCCGTGACAGTGTGTGTGTGTTTGGGACAAAAATCAATACATCCTTACCGTCCAGGTAGCAGCAATGTTCTGTCTTGGCTGTACACTAACTCCCTGACAGTAATGTTATTTGGAGGTAATCCAGTGTTATATAGTATAGCTTTTTTTCCTCTATAGACCTTCGATGCCAAATCAATCCCTCTCCAAAGTAAATTAATAATGAATGCCCTCTCTTGTTCATGTCATGAGGTAGCCAGAGGGGGCTGCGGAAAGATTTATTTTCAAAACCACACTTGGTCTGATACCCGATATATTTTTGTCCTCCACAAGTACAGTGGGATATGCTTGATGCACTGCTAGCTGAAATAGAGTTGAATCCATGATTCCAATGCAACATGAATGAATAACCAAAGTAATTCTAAACTAACTAAAAAAATCTAGTGACAACATGATGACTCTGCAGTAATAATTAACTCCTCGTAATCTGTACTACAATGAGAATGCTCGAACATCTCATAATGATGATGCAAAAAAATTGCGTATTTTCCCAAAGTGCATGCATTTCAGTGTTAGGACAAAAAATGGACGAGGGCTGTACTTGTTTATTCCGCATGCTTAATTTCCCCCGCCCTTGGATGCTTTTCATTGCACTGAAAGGGTAGACACTTTATTTGGATTAAATTGGTTTACAGTCTGCTCTTCTCTGATAAGGGAATATAAAGTGGAGTCATTTAATAATTTATGTATTTGTTGCATTGTGCTGATTCAGTGTGGCACTATAAACATGCAGCTCAGACATGCTCTAGTGGCCGGAGATGCTGCGCTACAGGTTTCCAGCAGAAGGTTCTGACTGCTCAAGGTTAAGACTGATTGAATTGGATTCAGCCGCAGTGTCTTACCAAGAGGCTGTTATTATAATGCACAGCATTTTATGGTGATGCTGTAAATATTAATTTAATGCCATAGCTGAACCAACAACGTGCAGTCACCACTGTGCACATGTACTTAAAGGGATAGATCACCCAAAATTAAAGGAATATTTTACCCAAAAATGAGTATTTGCTGAAAATGTACTCACCCTCAGATCATCCAAGATGAGTTTGTTTCTGTATTGGAACAGATTTGGTGAAATTTAGCATTACATCACTTGCTCACCAATGGATCCTCTGCAGTGAATGGGTGCTGTCAGAATGAGAGTCCAAACAGCTGATAAAAACATCACAATAATCCACAAGACTCTGGTCCATCAATTAACATCTTGTGAAGTGAAAAGCTATGTACCAATAAGAAACCAATTCATCATTAAGGTGTTTTAATTTTAAACAGTCGCTTTTGGCGACCCATAATCTATAATAACGCTTCCACGAGTAAAAAAGTCCTTCCCCTTTTGTCCCCTCACATCAAAATCCACCAACATATTTGTTTTGGACTGTTTTTGCTTGTAAACAGTGCTTAATCTGTGCAGATTTCTCTCCTGATTCAGACGAGATGACCTTCATTGAATGAAGCAAAATATTATGGATCAACCCTATACATTACGAGTAAATCACTCGCATATGCGACTAAATCTTCACTCTGGGCGACTAAATAATGTCTAATATTAGCCAATGGCTAATCAATTCTTAGGTATTCTTAAATTCTTAGAGTATAAGTTTAGCACAGACATATTTTCATTTGCCAAACGAGTTTTTCTCTCCATCAAGCGATCCGTGATATTTTTCAGTTCATCTCAATGGATGCACAGCGCACCTGTATTTGTGTATTTGGCGTACCGTAGACTCTAGTGTGAAGGCGCACGACTCGCCGTCGCTTTCTCTCACTTGCGCAAAGTGAGAGAGAGAGAGAGCGAGCGAGAGAGTCTTACATAACATGCAGAATTGATGCGCTACATGTAAATTATATTCTATATAACAGAGTTCCTTTGGAATTCTTCAGCTTTTAAGAACTGCCGCTTTCTCCTGTAGTGGGTGGAACTAATGCACAAAAGACATTGGCTGATGCTCACCTATTATCCTCACTGTTTTGATTTCAGCGAATCAGTGCCAGCGAATCAGTTCGAGCGAACAAACACAACCTGATTAATATTCATGAATCTAGCAGCTCATTAATCCTTGGTGCATTTTATATTGTTCTTATTAGTAGGATTCGTAAAATAATAATAATATCAGTATTATTGTAATATCAGTATCAGTATTATTGTTAGTTTATTCCAGGAACACTGAATGACCAAAAAAAGCACCACCACCAGTCCTAAGTTCAGTTAAAATGACTAATTTGCATTCTTACATGGTTACCAAGTTTTAATTCTAATTACTAAACTTCTATTATTAAATAATACTTGATTGTCATATTATACTGCTTGACTGACTGATGTTAAGAGTGTACTTTCAGATATTTAAAAAGCTGTGCCATTTTACAAACATTATATATATATATATATATATATATATACACTGTATATATATATTTATACAGTGTTGGGGAAAGTTACTTTTAAAAGTAATGCATTACAATATTGCGTTACTCCATAAAAAAGTAACTAATTACATTACTTATTTACTTTTTATGGAAAGTAATGTGTTACATTACTTTTGCATTACTTTTTAAATCCGGACAGGGCTTACTTGTTTGTTTTTAAAATAAAAAAAGTTATATTTTTGGCAAATATAAAAGCCTTTTCACACCAAAAGTGAAATGAATAAGCTTCAGGCTGAAGGGAAAGTAAATTCACGTCCGTACAGTAGAATGCAGAAGAAGAAATTTCAACACACTTCAGCAATAAAAAAAGACACACAAATGTTGTCTAGAGTAATTTTTGCTTATTAGTATGGTTGAACTGGATCATTGAAGGTCAGAAGCAAGACATTGGTTAATAGAATGGGATTAAATACATAAAGGATATTTGTGTTGTTTAACATTTAATTATTGCAGGTTTGTGTCATATTCTGAGTTGCATTATTTTTATTCATTTTGAGGAATACTGAATCTCATCATTTACCATGGATTTACTGTAGTAACACTAACTGCACCGTGGTATTATGGCAGGAATGTGGGATATTCATATTGAATTTTATTATATTATTAATTTAGACATGTTTTAACTGTATTAAAGGAGTAATGGAATGTAATTACAGTATTTTTGTAATTAAACTATAGTGCATTTATACTAAATGTATTTAGACTACTGATTTTCATACAAATACTGTAACGGGGCTGACGAGGCGAGAGGCATGCGGATCCATGTGCAAGCTTTATTTAACAAGAGAAGTGGTAAAACACAGGCAGGGTCGATCAATGGCAAACAGGTATATGGCGGGCAAAACACAAGAATAGTCCTAGGGCTAGCATAGGTCACTGATCGGCAGACAGAATCACAGGGGCGAGACGAGAGGGAAAAATCCAGGAAAACAGGCAAAGATCAGAAACCGAGAGAACAGGCAAGGCAAGGCAAAACAAGGAAACACAGAGACTAGGAACGGGGAACAGGCTAAACAGTACTCAGCAGAGAATGGCAGTTTGAGTGGGTGTTATATAGTGAATGAGCTGATAAGAAACAGCTGTGTGCAATGAGTGCAATCAGTACAGTGTGCAAACCGTACAATGAATGATGGGATATGTAGTCCGGGGTGCTATGCAACAGTTTGTGTTGTGCGAGAGTCAATGTAATGGAAAGGGTGACCTCTGGTGGTGAATGAACAGAAGTCCATGGACAGGATTCGTCACAAATACCTAGAAACCATAGGTACATAGTTACATTTTACCATGGTATTGAGGTGCTATATGTGTGGTTTTAATTGTGGATATCATGATATAAATGTATACACTATGGAAGACCAGTGGTTAATTTTAATAAAACTCATACAGTCAGAATAATTAAATTTCATCATATAAAAATGTGGTTGTTACAGTTTTTTATAGGGGTGTCCCCGACTAAGGATTTTCATAGTCGAATCAGAATTTTCGAATCTTGCATATAGTCGAATCATATGTTTGGGGGGCAGGGGGCAAAATACATTGACAAGAGTCAAGTCAGACAGTCATAAAAACTGACGTTAACACACAGGGAAAATGTGTAACGGACGCCTCGCAGATACAAAAATAATATTTTGATTAAAAGGTAGTTAACATTAAAAATCAGCGAAACCCTACATTTTGTTTAAATAGTGCTCTCATTATAATGTTATGTAGGCCTATATGACAGTAGTTATTAATGTTCTGCATTTTTGTTTTGAGCTGCGCATGCTGAAGATGACCAGTAGAATGAAGTATTTGATAGCAGGTTTTTAATCAATGGGATTTAACTCATAGGCTGTATATTAAGTTTGGGAGAAAACCGGTAGTTCTATGTGAAATCAGACATTTGAACACCCCCATATAGCCAAAATGGCATGATCATAACACCCCGCGAATATTCGACTGTGAGATTGGTAGTCGAATCGGGCTACTCCTATCGAAGCATCAAATCGTCGACTATTCGGGTTCACCCCTAGTTTTTTTACAGATGTTACTGTTTGTGATTATGAACATATCTTAACATCTGCATCCTAACTCAACTATTACTACTGTCAACTCAAGCTAATGTCAAATGTGCATTTCTAAGAGACAATTAAATGTAATGTTATCAATATTGCAGCCTGCATTGCAAACTGTGCTGAAGATATGCGTCATCAAAGTTAGGCAACACAAACCTGTTACATGATTTGAAGCAACATCACTCATTAGAACATGCAGAAACTACGAAATTAATTTTTTTATTTCTATTAAGATATTTATTTTGTTAGTGATAAACGACTGGAAAAGTGTTAAGAATTATATATATATTAGGTATGCACCGATGTTGCACTACTGTACTCGTACTCATTAAAATGCCCCACGCACTTCTGTTGCATGTTCTTGATCATTTAGCACACACATCATTTGGATTAAAGCTAAATCATAAATATAAAACAAAACTTATAGGGGCATTCATTGTAAACAACATTTATTTTGAATGTCAAGGATACATGACTTTATTTAAAGCGAAAATGAAACTACTAGCAGCCTGTGTGTGTCTCTTTCTCGTTCTGCACCAATACAAATGTGTGCGCTCATTGTGCATGTTTTGCTTGCTAAGCTCTGGGGCGTTTTTGTGTATTTTCTCCTAAATTTGACATACCCTAATTCAAATGTTTACCCTACCCACATACATGAAAAAGAAGAAAATGGTGTCATTGTATAGAAAACCCTTTGAACTACAAAATATGATTGTAATTCTTCATAAATAACATTATATATGTTTTAAATATTACAATAAACACTAAAAAAACATAGGCGCTTTTTTATTTTTTTGAAAGTCTGTTATTCAGGTTCTATTTGCTCCAGCTCTCTGCAACTTATATTGTTTGATTCGACTAGGTGCCAAGATGTACCAGAAAAAAGAATATTTCGAATAACAGCTTCTAAACAGGAGTTATTGAATTATAACCGAAGGGAGTAAAATTGTCACTTTTTTGTGTCTAAAAGTGTCCTTGTGAGTTTCATTTACAAAAACAGGTTTTATAAAGCACATTACCCCCTAGAATCCTATTTTACTATGTGCCATAGCACTTTTCTTGATTATTGACTGAATTATGTTTCATTTTTATGTTTGTCTAAGTTAATTGCATTATATGAGTGGCTTTGGAATATAAGTATCAGCATGTTCCAGATGGTAAACAATGCAACATATATTTCAGAAAATGTTCATCGCTGTTACAAAATTTATGTATAACGTTCCCTGTATTGTTACAAGAAAACAACTTGTGATTACAGTACTGAGCCACTGCAGTGGAGCAGCTGTAATGTGTTATTAAATTAAAGATGAAATACTATGGAGCAATAAAATGAACAGTGATCTTGTACAAGTGTGAAAATAACTTTAGGAAATATCTATTTTCTAAATGAACTGAGCCAACTAACAATATTCATATTATTTTGGTTTCTGTAATCTGTACCCAGTATTTTTTTTAAATCACACACACACACACACACACACACACACACACACACACACACACACACACACACACACACACACACACACATATATTTGTGTATATATATATATATATATATATATATATTAGGGCTGGTAAGCGATTACAATTTTTTATCTAATTAATTACATGATGTGGCGATTATTTAATCTAATTGATCACAAATTAATCGCACATCAAATTTTGCTGAGAAATTACTCCCAAAAGATAATTTAAAGTGTTTAAATTACAAAAAGTAGCTTCAGCAAGAAATATTTTATTTGATAAAATGTATTACATATACTCTTTTGGACCATGAGGGTGATTCAATGATGACACAATTGTCACTTTTGGGTGGGTGAACTATACCTTTAATGATATATTTTATTAATTGTATTATTATTACTGTGGAAATATGAAATTATTTATTTAATGAAATGATACTCTAAATAATAAACGTGGTAACTAGGATTTACACAAGCTTCAGTCTGGATCCAGAACACCTGAGAAGAGATGATGCAACCCCTCAGAGGACCTCAGATGATGCCAACCATGAAACAGCATACAGAACTACCACATTTTGCTATAAGTTTGATTGCATCATATAATAATTGCTGTTAGTAGTGTTCATCACGTCTTTAATTGATTTTTCCGTACATTTCTATTTGATAAAATGTATTACATATACTCTTTTGGACCATGAGGGTGATTCAATGATGACACAATTGTCACTTTTGGGTGGGTGAACTATACCTTTAATGATATATTTTATTAATTGTATTATTATTACTGTGGAAATATGAAATTATTTATTTAATGAAATGATACTCTAAATAATAAACGTGGTAACTAGGATTTACACAAGCTTCAGTCTGGATCCAGAACACCTGAGAAGAGATGATGCAACCCCTCAGAGGACCTCAGATGATGCCAACCATGAAACAGCATACAGAACTACCACATTTTGCTATAAGTTTGATTGCATCATATAATAAT
>NW_015505211.1:2139815-2146058 GCF_001515645.1 Sinocyclocheilus grahami
GCTATAAGTTTGATTGCATCATATAATAATTGCTGTTAGTAGTGTTCATCACGTCTTTAATTGATTTTTCCGTACATTTCTGCCATACGTACATTAACTGACAGTTACAACTAAATATTGTTGAAACTTAATTTGCTGTAAAGTTGCTTTGCAACGATTTGTATCGTGAAACGTGCTATACAAATAAACTTGAATTGATTTGAATTGAATTAATAAAATGTCTTGGTGGTAAATGTCTTAATTATTAAGTCAGCGAGTCATTTATTCATTCATTTGATTCTTCAAGTGCTGATTCATTCAGGAGTGAAGTAAATGGTTCTTTATGAATGGTCCATTGAATCATTAGACTTGTTCGACTTGAAGCGGATCATCACCATCAGACCGATCGGTGTGTGACATCAAAGTACCGCAAGAGCTATAGAGAGCAGACTTTTGATGCTTTTGAATCCCTCTCGCAGTACTTTGATGTCATACAACGATCAGTCTGTGCACTTAGCCTATTGCTCGTGTGATATTGCTTAACTATATGATGTAAATATGAGACAAAAACTCAAACGGGCATTTTTGCCCCATATCTTGAATTTTATGGGCATTTTAACTACGTTCTCTAGGCTCCATCACGCAGTGAGTTGTTGCCCTGCCTCATATTTGTCATCAATCAGCTGTATGAAATGTCAGATGACCCACATAGTTCTGGGGCGGGGCAAGTGCGTTAAATGCGTTAATAATTGTAACCGTAATTAATCTAATTAACGAGTTAAATTACCAGCCCTAATATATATATACATATATATACACACACACATATATATATATATATATATATATTAGTGCTTGGGATTTAACTATTTAAAATTGAAAACATTTTAAAAAGATTGAAAAATTTAACACACTTGCCCCACCCCAGACGTACGGTACAGCTGATTGATGACAAATATGATGCAGGGCAACAACTCACTGCGTGATGGAGCCTATAGAGAATGTAGTTAGAATGTCCCTAAAATTCAAGATATGGGGCAAAAATGCCCGTTTGAGTTTTTGTCTCATATTTACATCATATAGTTAAGCAATATCACACAAGTTCGGATGTGATACTGATCTTATACAACAGTTCAATAAATAAGAAGTGAATATTGTGTTATTTTAGACACCGTGTTATCTGTTTGCTCAATTTTGCCAACGAAAATATAAAGACAAAGCAGAACTGTTTGTCTCCGAGCAACACACAGTGGCATTTCATTTCTTAATCCACGTTTTTAATGAATTGGGTGAACCATTAGGCTCGCTGGATTTGAAGCGGCGCTGCACAGACCGATTGGTGTGTGACATCAAATGTATCGCGAGAGCGATTCAAAAGCATAAGGAGTCGTCTGCTATGGCTCTCGCGGTACTTTGATGTCACACACTGATCGATCTGATGGTGATTATCCGCTTCAAGTTGAACAAGCCTGTAGCGTCTGGACCACTCAAACACACAATATATATTTTGTTAGCTAGATTTCACAAATACTCTGTAACACCCCAGGACGCCGAACAGGACCCTGGTTTCATGGTAACCCGATACATTTACAACTTTGTGGAATGCGAGCAGACTCTCAGCTGCATTCTCCAGAAGCAAGAGGCACAAATGCACAGTAGAAATTTACTTTTCTACTAATTCATTCATAGGAAAACCTTTCTTTGATTGAATACACATATCCTTCAGTTCATTGTGTATACCATTACTGTTCTTGTATATTGTCTGTTGTAGTGTATGCTGTTTTATGCATGTTATGATAGACCACTAGTTAATATAACCTCACCTATATCATGTTTGGTCTCTATGAATTCATCTTCGGATGATCTAACTGAGAGTGCATATTACATGCTGATACCTATGCAACATATTGATGTTCTAAGAATCTTTACTAATTTGTGCATCAACACCCAAGCGAATTACATATGCGAAATACCATGCTTAGAAACAAAGGGCCATAAAAACGCAGAACTCCCACTTGAGATTCCGGACTTCCTCATTGGACAAGCCCATCTTGAGAGGCGTGAATCTCTGCAGGCTTTAAAGGCCACACTTCATGTGACCCGCCCCAGTCGGTGGTTCGGTCAGATGCTAAGATGAAGATGTGAGAAAACGCTTCAGGATACCAAAGCATGGTGCCAGGCCTTTCTTCGGCCTTGTCCTTTCCATTTCAATCAAAATTCTCTGACTCAAAACTGGTTCTTTCGCATCAACCAACTTCAGCAAGATCTTGGGGCCTTAAGATTGCATCAGGAATCTCTTTCAGACAGCCGAGACTCGCAAGTATCAAACTTAGTCGTTTTAATTGATGCATTAAGTATCAGTTACACCTTTTTACAAAGGTGTGTTTGAACTCAGAATCTGACGTATCCCTCAGGCTTAGATCTGCTGAATATGCAAATGGTTCCATAAATGTCATTCCTTATGTAACTTTCTGTACTGAGTTAAACTTTAACCCTTAAATATATTTGATTTAGTTTACAGATAAACAAGGGAAAAACAGTGCGACACGTAACATAGCCTATATACGCTGAATTTCAGTTAATTTTTGTAACGCTTAATTTTTTCACAGAAAGGAAACTCAAATGGCAGAAAGTGACATCCTTTGTTTTCTTTATTTTACAAAAGCACAATGTTTTGTTTTCATTGTGAGTGTACACAATTAAAAGCAGACCTTTATACAGTGATGCATTATTAATAAGACAATAAGTGTTTAAAGTTGATTCTGCTGGTATAAGGAAACAGTTGAAGTGATCACACACACACAAAACACATCAGTTCCAGCATTGCTAACTTGACAGCGCAGTTGGTACTTTATCAAAATAAAATACAGAGAACCAAACATCAGCGCGCCCGCCTCTGTGTCACCGTTGGAACGCGACTGAAGTACAAAGCCTATAATTTACATAATAAATAATAGTTTAGCATTCAGATACGTTACATCGCAAATATGGAAATATTATGGAATATTTGGATTTGGGCCGAGTGAGAGTGGTAGGATACACGAGCACAAAGCTCCATTTTGCAAAAAGTTGAGTGCACAAGCCTTTAAAGTATACTCCTTTGTCAGTCTGTGAGAGACGCGTTCAGAATCAGCACATGGTCACTGTCTAGTGGGCTTTGTTTTCAAGTGCACAACTCATGGCATTCGCTGCTCTTCTGCTGGCGGCCAGTTATCAAACAATGTTGCATTGCTGCGGGCGCCCCCTTCTGGATTGGGGGTGAATTGCCTGTATTCGTTGTAAGGCCTCATGCACCAAACTGAGATGTCCGTACCGTGACCGTTTGGTACGAATACATGTATCGTTCCACCCCTAATATATATATATATATATATATATATATATTAGTGCTACAGAAATTACAAATTATACTGCTTTGTAGCGAAGTGCAAGGAGAAGACGGATCAGAGAGGGCGACTTTAATATTTCTGTGTAGGATGCCCTGCAGTGTATTATGAACCCGTCCATTGAGAAAAGGCTTGATCTTTCCACTGATCTCCAGCATTCTCATTTAGTCTATTATAAGACGAGGTGGAGGCCAGTGCCGCAGTTTCCACTGTCATGAAAACGAACGCCTTTGCTTGTGCCCAGTACTTCTGCCCGCCTGCCGAGGGTGAAAAAAAGACACAAAGAAGCACATTTACCTCATCTGTCCCTGGTGTTTTGGATGTTGCCCTCCAGAAGCTAAAGTAGTTCAGCACTGTGCCTCTCACAGAATCGACTAAAAAGAGCTTGTAAGCATTATGAACATAATGGACTTTAATGAGCATCGAACGCCTATTATTCAAATGTATGCCAAAGATTTTTTGGGCTGTAATGCTATCAGAGATGAAACAAAGATTGCATGAAAATTGTCCCTGAGTTTTACTGAATGGTTAATCGGGCAAGTAATCAATTAAGCGCATGATTGCTTTTGATTTTAATAGCCCTACAGTATATGAAGAGGGCCTATTTTGGCCTTTGCTGCTAACTGTTAGGCATAGCTGTAATTAGACACAGCATGTCCTCATTTAAGGAAGGTCTGTAAGTAATTAGTATCTAATTCCATTGTATCCGTAATAAGGAGAGATGGCATTGTCTTTAAGTGGAAATCACTAAAAGGCTGTTTCCCCCTAGCCAGTTTAGCTTTAAATATTATCCGGGGGTCACTAAATTTAATAAACCCAATCTTCAGGAGGTTTTGGGGGTTTGATCGATGTCTTGCCATGTTGTTCTTCCTTGCTTCATATCTAGGGAATACATTCACGCTCGCTTCCGAAACAGATGCAGTCTTCCGACGTACAGTACCAGGGGGACTATTTGAATGAATTTTAATGAATATTTGAATTTATCTTAATTGATGGATCCCGATGCTTTGGTCACAAAGGGATATGCCAGTAATAATTAATGGGGGAACGTTTGTTCGTAGCGCACATGCTAATGCTAAAGGTTGAGTATTCTCTTTGGTTCTCTCTCTTGTCTTGTAGTTGCTCACAAGGGGACTTTGTGACACACACAGCGTGGCTGAACAAAACGAAATGCAATATCGCACATAAGTTATACCGACCACTTTTATGGTGCGCTTTTGTCACTTTTAGAGCTTGACAGCTCCATTTCCCATTATAACAAGTAAAGGTGCGGTCATATTAGTGAAATTTTTGCAAGCAAAACGATCTATTGTCTGTTGTCAGTAGTGTAGCAATGAAGCACTGCTCACACTGAAGTCTCTTTCAAGCCAAGCAGCTTTCTGTTGGTTATAATTTGACCAACTTTAACCCATTGTGAAATGTGTGTTTGAAAATCTTTCAAAATTTCTGTTGAAATTCCCTGCGTGGATTCCTATTGAAAAAAAATGCACAGTGATGCATATGACCGCACCTGAACACTCTGGATATTCTACAATATTTATTTTGTATTTCCTGTAAGAAAGAAAGTCTCGTCAAGTTTTGTAATAACTATGAGAGTGAGAAAATAATGACAGAATTTTTAATTTTTAGGTGAATTATCCCTTTAATGTGCTTGTGCATGTTTGTGAACACATGCTAGATATGCAGTCTATGTTTGTACAGGTATAATAGCATTTTTAGAGAGGCCATTTTTCAGTATCGGTTAGAAACACCTTGAACTCCAGTTATGATATTGGGTATTTTAATGAAGTGGATAATTATGTAATTAATGCTGATTGTGTAAAACCTTAGGGTGCATTTTTTTGCTCCTGATTTGTGGGTCCAGTGTTAATAAGATTGATGGCAGTGTCATTCCTGTGCATTGATGCAGTAAGTCATAACAGTGCCGACCGGAGGTACTGTACACTGACTAGAGATTTAGTGCACAGCATGTCACCACTGCAGAATTCCAGCTTTCATTGCAAAACTCATTCAGTAATATTGTGGGAATTTGGGATAATCTTTTTTGGTAGTTAATTTTTAATTCCAGCACTATTTCTCCATTGAATTAATAATGACTGCAGAAAGGAACTGGGGAAAAAGTTCTTCTAAATTGCGCTGGTATAAACATTAACGGTGGCCATGATTTTTCCAAAAGTGGTCCTGGATCAGCATCCTTCAACATGGATATAGATATAGAAATGCGTATGGATGGGGTGGGCTGGTATTCAGAGGCAGGATAGCCAATCAAGAGCCACAGACATGAATAGAATGGGAAAACTAGGTAACATTCTCCTGGTATAACAGTGTATAATATGATCTTGGCTTATCCACCTTATCAGTTTATCATTTTCCTCAGATTTTAGAGAATGTTTTTCCTGGGCCAACAAAATATTTGCACTTGGCAGACTCATAGTTATAGTGGATCCTAACCAACATGATCAGAAAAATTTGTTAAAGTGAATGTTCAGTCATACTACATGACAGAAGGTTAAACTAGTCTAACATACTACATAAACAAACACACACACACACACACGCATACAGTTGGTATAGGAAAGGGTTAAAGCTTAAGCAGTAAAGAGCAGAGAAATAAAAATATGAAGTTATGGAACCATTTGATATTCAGCAGATTTACTGCCTGAAGGAAACATCAGATTCTTAGTTCAAACGCACCTTTGTAAAAAGGTACAAATGATACTTAATGTATCAATTAATAAAACTAAGTTTGAATTCTTGCACGTCTCGTCTGTCTGAAAGAGAGGCTTGATGCAATCTGAAGGCTCGAGTTGATCTTTGCTGAAGTTGGTTGATGAAAAAGAACCAGTTTGAGTCAGAGAATCTTGGTGAATGGAAAAGT
>NW_015505211.1:2146438-2172450 GCF_001515645.1 Sinocyclocheilus grahami
ATTGCCTATGTACCAACATATAATATACACGCTCGTTTAGATCATCAGAAGGCGAATTCATAGATACTAAACATGGTAGAATTACATATAAGTAAGATGACAGAAACGAGTGGTTCCATCACAAGCCTGCATAAACAGTATACAATAAAACGACAACATACACAATAACCTGAAGGATATGTGTGTTCATTCAAAGAAAGGTTTTCCTATTCATTAATTAGAGAAGAGTCCATTTTTACTGTGCATTGTGTCTCTTCCTATGGAAAAGGTAGTGATTTCTTCTACCCACATTCCTTTGGGCAATAAAACCAGTGATATCAGCATTAATTGCCATGGTGACCAGGGGCCTGGTGTCTTTCTGAGGTGTTAAGACGTATTTCGGGGGAAGGGTCCATAGGTCCTCATATGGCTTGTTAACTGAGGGGTGTTACAGAGTATTTGTTAAATATAGCTAACAAAATACATAGAGATACAGACATTGTGTGTCTGATTGGTCCAGATGCTACACTGTGTACCCATCAGGCTTTGTTCACAAATTTTCCCCTCTATGGTATGTATTATATTGTAATTCTCTAATATTTTTCCATACCTTTTTGACATAAAGTTAGTCTTAATACGAAACCAAACCAAACTAAAACAAAACAAAACAAACAAGGTTGCCACAACTCAGTACCACAATGGAAATTGGTCATACAAGTTAATAAGAACTACTACTTTTCCCTCCAACTAAATGCTTATTTTCTGAATCCATATATTCACACACTTGAATCAGGATTTTTTGTTTTTTAATTGTTTTTAAAGTCACAGGTAATCTTCACTGTTAAAGTCAGTTTTGCACTTCTTTCTGGTAGTTGTTCATGCAGGAAGCATAAATCATGCTTTATGTACAAATACATTACATTAAACACTTCCAAATAAATATATAGCTCTTAGAATATACTGTAGTTAATTCCATTATTGATGAAAATTTCCATTGAGGAAATGCATTACTTCCATTCCATTGTGCTACCGAATTTGCATATGGCAACATATTTTTTGCATTTACTGCAAAATGATTTTAAACAAAATCGATCTGTGAATACAATAATCTATTTAACTTATGCATTCTACATATTATTGGTTATATGTTTCTTCTTTTAATTCCAAAAATGTTGTAGTTTTTGTCCTGAAAGGCAAGAAAGTGAAGAAAAAGTACCAATGAGTTCCACAGACCAATGAGAAGAAAATAACTCTGAATGGGTTTAGGGAGGTCTAGTTATTAACTTTTGGCTAATGGTTCAGACCTGGATTTGTGTTAGTTTATTTGCTGCAGTTGAATCTTTGTTTGTCACAATTAGCCTCACTGACACATGGTTCTGAAAGAGTCTTTGATCTATAAAGGAAGAACCGCACGTTGGGTTAGATGAGTTCATACTTGCATCAGTGGAGAAGACTGCTCAAGACATCATCAATTAAACCCAACGTGAGATCAAAGAATGGGCAGAATTTGGGAAAGAGCTGTATGAAATATCTCTCTCACATCTCTGAAAATTGTATGAGTGGTGTTTGCTGAGCCAAGCATCACTGTTGCTCAGTGAAGATAGGATTTGAACACATGAATTACTGTGACCTCATCCTGCACTGGTTTCTGTTTCAGACATGAATTGAGAATAAGAAGATTCAGTTAACGCCGAATGTGCACTTGGATGGTTAGATACATGATGGGCTAGTATAAAAAAATAAAATAACTTGAGGTCTTTCCAGCATTAAGGTAATCCTGCTTTTTTTTTTTTTTATAATCTTGTCTCAGTTACAAATTTGACTGGTAAATGATAAAGAATGATAGCCCCTTTTGTATTGCATTGCATTGCATATAACAGATTGATAAAAAGACATGCTATTTATGACTGGATGTAACTTTTGATACTTTGCGGTAAAAGAGGCTCTCTGATTGGCTTTGCCCTATCAGTGCGGCTCCCATGAAAAAAATAGTGAAGACCACTGCTCTAAAGAATAAGGGTTGCTTGGGGTGTAGATTTGCAATATGACCTTTCAGATATAGAATGGAGCCAGATATGTGTTAAAGTCCAGAATTTGTCAATTAATACTAGATTTAAGCTGATCCAATACAACTGGGTAATGCATACTTATGTCACCCCTGACAACACTAATTTCCTCAATTATCTCAAAACCAAAATCAGTGACCTCTGAAATATGTACTTTGGGCTTATTTCCTGTAAGTTTATCATTATCAGGTTATCATGCTAAAATTATTTAAATTTGTCCAGTTCTTGCAAGACGTTTAGTAGCATTTTACTGGAAGAACATAGAAGGTCTATCCATTGATCATTGGTTGAAGGATCTGGCACATTATATTGCATTGGAAAGAATAGCCTACAGTATAAAGCGCAAACTAAAGGACTACCATAAAATGTGGAATCTGTTTATACAGTTTCTGGAAAATAACCAAATATTGACACAGGCAATGTTAAATACCTCTCACTCTACTGATTGGTATGTGTAAATATGTTGCGCTTTTGTATTTGAAAATATGTGGATATGGCTGTCTTAGCCCTTGTATAATAACTTCTTTACCTCATGTTACAGTATCAAACTATCACATGCAATATTACATCAAGCACTTCCAGTTAGCATCAACACATTGTTTTGCTTTTGCATTCCCTATAGCACAATTGGTCAGTTCAAGTCAGAGCATTTAGCAGATCCAAGTCATCTGCCCTGTTGCCTTGGCAACGTAGTTCCGGAAAATACTGCCTTTATTGAGAGAGTGAAGAGATGTTTCGGTACGGAGGTCAGATTCTGCACAATTCCTGGACACAACAATGCATCGACAGAAATACAAGCGTAACCGAACAGTTACCAAACAACATAGAGAGCGCTGGACAGAATCATGGGACGCCTGATTGGGGTGTATGGTTGTAACCTCGGCTGGTGGCACACAGAAAGAGAAAGGGGAAAATGTGTGAAAGCCCTCAGCTGCTCCCTGTCTTTACAGTGTAAACTACACATTTGAATAGAGATCCAATTTGATGCTCAGCATGCAGAGTTACAGCCGCGCACTTCAAATTTATCGGGAGAAATGACTTGGTAATAGCCTGAATAAGCAGGTATTATGTAAACACTGGGAGTGGTTTCGCGAACACCTGCTTGTGACAAACAGCGTCAAACTCAAGCGCCGTCACGAATACAAATAAAGGATAGGGTTCGTCTGTCTCAGTGCCTGTGTTTATCACTAGAGGGCAGATATTTACAGCTGCACTACTCTGGTCTGACCTTGACTATGAGCTGGCTTGTTAAAAGAGACATCATCAACTATATATATATATATATATATATATATATATATATATAGTATATGGCTTTTTTGCACATTTACTGTACATTGGCTGTCATAGTAAGGACCAAGAGTTAAGGTGCAAGATGAGAAAGAGAGACATACATAATAGTTTTCCAAAGTTATAGCCACTGAGCATTTTCACTGGCCAGAATTTTATTGTTGGGAAATTATGCTAAATATTATTAAAGTTGAAAAAAAAAAAAAACACACACACACAAGAAACAAATGGCCAAAAAAAAAATTCATCTTTGTCTTTTCACCACTGTATGCCCTACAGTCAGCCTTTAAACCATTTTTTTTTAAAGGAGTGAGTCAAAAGTAGCAATTATTAAATTAATTAAAATATGTACATAGGCCTATATCTTACTGTCTTATTTGTTTAGATTTTTAGAAGGCATAGTAGGGCATATTAGCTATCCACCAGTTCACATTTACAATTCTACGTGTTTGCTGCTTAAAAATATTTGTCGATTTTTGCATTGGTCTGAACAAAAACAGCACACAGGCTGAATGAAAATGCAAATTCATTCTCTGACAGCAGGTGGTGTGTTTGGAATGGCAGAAATATAGCGGTTTCTCTAGTAATAGCTGTACACAAAGCAGCTGCGGTCATAAATTATACTTTATCAGATAAAATAAAAAATGGTATAGAAATTTTTCTGAAGATGGTCGATTCCCTTCAGAAATATATTCATATAAAAAACACCCACGCCACATTTTAACTTTGAAACGTGCAGTGCTTATATTTATTCAGTGAAATCATAGCCTTTTGAAGTTTAATCCAGCCATACTGTCATTCTTTTCTTTCTGTCCCCATAGTTAAGACCTCTTGAAATTAATATTAAAGTACTAAATAATAAATAATTTTCTTGTACCATTTAAGACGTTTAAGTCTTTTTATGGCCTTAATTTAAGACTTTTTAAGGACCCGCGGAAACCCTGGTTGAACCCGCCAAAGTGGCTAGTGGGAGTGACTGTGTTACATGCCACTACTGAAATCAACTCGCATTTGGCGGGTTGGCGGGTGTTAATGTCAAGCCCTGGAGACATATATGCAATGTTTTAATAAAGTATTCTTATACCAACACCTGACATAACAACTTATAGCAAAACAAATGTCCAAATCCAGTTTGAACCAAAAAAGATTAAAATAATCTAACTAAAAAAAAAAAATTGGAAGTACCAAAGCTTTAAATCTAAGTTGGCAGTTGCTCCAAATATAGCAAATGTTATATCATGGAAACTTGAATTTGTTAAGTTCAGTCAAGACTTAAAATAAGTAAATTAATTCAACTTGAAAAAGACATGCAATCTTTTGCCTTTATTTATTTATTTTTTGTTATAAGATCTCCGTACACAGTTTTTTTTATACAGCGTGTCTACCATGTATTCCACTAAGTTCCCTCAAGCTGTGACTCTCCAAATAGTGGTGTGCATCTAATGTCTCTGTGCTCTCTCTCTGAACGTGTGAAGGCCTTCGGCGTGCCCTGACTCCAGTGTCCTTATGCTTAATAACCACAGGCAGTTGGGTGCCTTGGTCACAGCAGTCATACTGCAAACACGTTAAGTTATTAAAATCACGTGGAGATGCTTGAATGTGCCCCTGCCATTTCTGAAGCCTTCAGGGTTTAATGGTATTTATGGGTCCTCTAACAAAGTGTAATGTGCTAACATGAATAATTACATGTAACTAGAGCCTCCAGACAGGTCAGAGCATTAAGAAGACACTTCAAGCTGTTGCTGTTTATTAATGAGCTTCAGGTATCAGAAGCCAAGATCTGCCTCTAATGTAATTACTAAACTACCTTTTAATATTAATGTTCAAGTATAAATTGTCTTAATTTATATAATCTCCTATGTTACTGTTTTTGAATTGTGGCTGTGAATCAATTAACAACGTTAAATTAATAAATTAATAAATATGCAGGTTAGTTTACCAAATTAGCCATATATATCAATATCTTCTTTAACATTATGTGAAGATGTTGCATTATTGTGGCAGAGGCTTTAGAAAGTAGGCCTAATATTTAAACATTTCAGCTAAATGATATTATGTTGCTGCTTGCACTTTTCATGACACTTATGTGAAATGTGAGTGGCGGTAAAAGTGTGTTCAGGTTTATCAGAAACAGGCAAATTTTATTACGTTGGTTGCTGTACATATCACAGCGAAATTTCTGGAGAGTGAAGCTAAAAGGTTCATGCTCATGCATCGTGTTTGAAAAAAAAATTATTGTTTACACTAAACCCTAAAGCTAACTGATAGTTTTAACAAAGGCAAAACACCAAAGTGTATTGGTTACAAATCATGCACTATAGTAAAAGTGTTTTGAGGTAATAATGCAAAAGTAAGTCTTTATTAATTGATAATCTGCTGATTTAATCATAATTTCTCTGAAAAGGAATAACATGTATTGGTGTTTTACTGCCTCTAGTGTTCATTTCAGCTGGAAACTGCAGAGAATTTTATCTTTAGGTAAATTTTTGGAGTTTGGGTAGACGCATGTTTATTTCCAAATGAGCCAATGTTGTAGTTTTTTAAATAAATAATCACTCTAAATTAATATGGTACATTTCCAGCCATATCTTATAGAGAGTGGGAATGTGAAATCACCATGACAGTGAGATTGTGCTGTAACTTTCCGGGGGTTGAATCATGACGTACCACAGTGTTTCATTAGGAAGTCCTATTAAACATCAGCATTATTTTTATCTGTATGTTTGATTTTTTTTTCAGGCTCTCTTCAAACAGTCTTTTTCTCTGCCTATCTTTCTGTCTCTCTAATACCATAACACATTATCATCTGAATGTTATTTAAATGAAAACACCTTGATTTCAGTCTCAAAATACTAGAAGTGTTCTGTATTTCCTGTTTTTCCGCACAACCGTTAATTTATGTTCTCCGGCACATCGTGTCAGTGTGGGAGGGAACTGTGCTATGATCATGTTTGCAGAGGCGAACCGTGTTAACACCAAAACTAATTCATGCTAATCAAAATAGCTGTGCTCCAGAGGTCTTACTCAGAATACCAGGCAAACCATCATATTTCCCTCCATGCAGTTGTTGATGTATAATAAGTTCAAGGAGAAACAAAGCCAACTCCTCCTAATCTTCATAAAGCTGGTCTGAGCTGCCACTGCTATCCACATTTATGAGGGGAAAGACTGCAGTTGCCTCGCGGCTGTTGGCTGCAATGGCGCTCTCAAAATGTCTTCCTGCAGATGTAGCATGTCAGACACACTCACCGTAGCATCTTTCTTAGAGAAAATCTGTTGGCCTCAGCTTGATGTCATTATAGATCGGTTACTTTGCTATTTTTATTGGATAAATTGGTCACTAATTTAGATCATCCTTGCCAAATGCTGCCAAATGTGAAGTGTGTATTTTTTTTCATGTTGGAATACTTTCTCTATCCCTGCATAAAATGCTCAGACAGTTATAAGAAAATTGTTGCATTTAAAGAGTTTCCCGACAACAGCAAATCTGGTTCAACCAATAGCGTGGGTTTAGGTGTAGGACTGTCTGTTTGCCTGACCAATGACATAAGGGTGGGCGATATGACCAAAATCTTAAATCAAGATATGAGTAATTTTATTTCACGTTAATGATATCACAATTTTTATCACCAATTTCGATATCATATCAAAAACTTGCCTAATTAACGTAGGTTATAAAAAAAGTTCTCTAGCTTACTGAAAACAAGTAAATAATCAGTAATAAAATAAAAACAAATAAACTAATTATTATACCAATATAATATATTAATATACACCAAGTTTTTCAGGAAGGTCTATGTAGTAAATCAGAAATGAGAAATACTGAAGAAAATGAATGTTATCAAATATTAAAAAAAAGTCTGTATGAATTTCATTCTTATTTAAACTACAAAGGTGTTTCTGTCTTTTGTTATTTGATTGACATTGAGGACACAGAGAGCTGCAGCTATATTAGGCTAGTGTCTCTTTAAGATCTAATATATTGACACACATCTGATTTGTTTTTAATGTTTACAGTCATTTAGACATAACCAACTATGTATAAGTGAATACTTTGTCACACAAATATTTTGACATTTTTGTGTGTTTGTGACCATTTAAGCGCAATGAGCAACAAAAAGAAGTGAATTCAGTACTCAGACGCTCTGTAACCAGCGGCTTTATGCTTCAGATGTGTGCGACAGAAACCATCTTTTAGCATCTTGTTTGTAAATTGCAAGACTTTAAATACATGCAAATGATATACTTAGGGGTTCAGCACTCAAATGTCACAAGAGTGTAACTGTGATAAAGACAATCATTTAAAATCTCTACCGGTTTATTGTGTATTCCAGTACAGTATATCACCCACCCCTACCATGACAAATGTGTGGAGCTATCAGGAAATCCATCTTCTTTATATTTTATACTTTTTTTTTTTAAACTTATGTTTAGTGGTTTTAGTGGCACAGAAATCACAAATTTCGCCTTTAATGAGGAGATAACTTCATTAAAGGTAAAAACGTTAAGGAAGAAACACTTTAAATAATCTGTGATGGAAGAAACTGACAAATTACTGCGCTTAAAGTAGGAAGTGTGAAAATCACTCTCTTTGTACAGAAACGTGTGAACATATTGTTTCCTAAAAAGCCTTAAAGCTGATATTTAGAAACCCTTTTCTTGAGGAACTACGATGTAGCCCGTCTGCTTTTGTCTTTAATTTGTTTCAGTCAGATACCTAGAGGACAGGATTATTTCCCAAACTGTGATGGAGAGAAAGTTCACGGATCTTGGCATATCCTCCAAGCCAAGCAAAGTGCCGGGACATGTCAAACGCTGCTTTTCGTACAATCTCTTTTTTTTTTTCTTTCTTTTTTTTTGAGGAACGAAAATGCTGCAAATTGGTTGTATAGGACATGCAGATGAAGCAAATATTCATTCCCTGATTAAAGACTTTGCATGGTAATCAGCGCCTGAAAGAGGTCATCATTTGCATGTCAAATTATCTGACATTTTCACTGGATGCAAACATTGTTCCTGCAGCTGTGTACCAAATTTTAGGGTCTTGTGTATTCACAATATAGATGTTTATTTTGGTCACAGAGCAAAGCCATTATATCATCTTTACATAAGAACAAGTCAAAGTCAAGTGCTATTTGTACACAACCGAATCGCAATGTGTTATTTGATTTGTATTCACGTGCATTGAGGCTAGTTTCACTATTGATTGTGTGCAACTATTGATCTTTGAAGAAAAATAGTGCATAAATGTGTAAAATATTAATGAATGTACATCAATAGAAAAAGAGCCATTACATGAGAACTACCAGGAAGCAGCTCTAAACATGTCTTGTTCAGACAGAAATCACAAACCTCCTCCGAATTATTGTTTGAAGCACATTTCACCAGCTTTCAGACATTTTTATGCTCTGTTTCAAAAACTTGAGGGCTGCATATGTAAGTGATGCCTCCTAAAATATCTTGGTTTGTCCAAATTTCCATTACATTTGTGCATTTAGCAGATGCTTTTATCCAAAGCAACAAGAAAACTATTTACTTTTTTAAATTTTATTTTCAGAAAGTTGATAAAAGTATTTATAAAAAAAATTGCTTGATGTAATTAAATGTTTTTTTTATTTTACCAAATATTTTTGTGTGCCAGTGATATTTTTTTTGTCATTGATATACTATTATAGTTTTTGTGTGTTTTTGTTGTTTTTTTAATTTGTTTGATTTTTTTTTTTTTTTAATATTACAGTGCTGCGAATATTGTTGCCTCTTATGATAAATTATGTTCCTCATTTTTAAATCACTTGGGATGAAAACATCTAGGCTACTAAATGAATACATTTCAATGTAAATCACAGCATTAGCTTAGTAGCATCGCTACTGAAATCAAATATACCATGTGACGGAGTATTTCTGTTTATGCTGCCAATGTAGAGCATTCCAAATCAGTCACTTACGTGGTTCCATGCTTAGGGTGCTGGCTTAGTACCCACCTGCCTGTTTTGGCAGTAGGCAGCAAAGCAACTCGGAAGGTTTTGGAACAGAGCTTTGCCACTGCTGGTCTTGTGACAGCAACAAAACGCAGATTGATTTCCTCTTCCCCAAACTTGTCCTGCTTATCAAACAGAGTGGCGACACTGACATGTTTATTTTGCCACAGAAGACAAAAGCGATATGTGATTTTACTGTAATATGACATGTCTCCATCCATGACTGTATGACAAGAATGAAAGCGGTAGCATACTGGAAATATATTTTCAGCTGGTAGATGTCTTATCAGCAAATTCCCTTTGCAGATTCACTGACTCCATGTAATTTAGTTCCTTAGCCATATGTGTCCACTGGCATGGAATTTGATCAGGCGTTTTCAATTCGTTCTCCATGGGAGTTGAGCGACAGGCTCACGTGGGGGATTGACAGCGCAGTAACTAGTGAGAGCCTCAAAAAGTTGAGAAATGTTCAGCTTTATTCAAATGAGAAAAGAAAAATAGAGGGTGGCAGTCAGTCACTGTAAGGTCAGTCAGTCTGTCATATGAGTTTCAAAATCTTCCAATAGTGCTGGAGTTTCTGGAGTATTCAGTGCACATTGTTGCTATATTGAATTCAGTACACTCTATACACTGAGCATTCAGAAGTAAAGTTTGAGCTGGAATTGTGCATAAATATGATGACGTTATTGACCATATATTGAAAGCAATCACTGACTGTGCTGAAGGCATGAGCGCTGCTGTGCGTTTTACAGACACACCACCAAATCTGCAGACCACTAACGTTTTAAGCAGTACTGAGCGGGTTTCTTCCGCACCACTTGGACACTTGGAGTAAGAGTTCATCTGGCTGGAATGGGGCTGTTTGTTATCCTTAGTGTTTACTCGCAAATATCATCAAATTATTGGCTCCTAACCAGTCAAATGTGACAAAAAATTATCACACACTCATATTTCAAAATTAAACATTTGATGATCTCAAACTCATTTATTATCCACATGGTGCATGTGTATATATATATATATATATATATATATATATATATATACAGAAAACGTTTGACCTCTGTCATTGCCAACAAAGTGTATATAACAAAGTATTGAGATGAAATTTTGTTATTGACCAAATACTTATTTTCCACCATAATTTGCTAATAAATTCTTTAAAAATCCTACAATGTGATTTTCTGGATTTTTTTTTCTCATTTTGTCTCTCATAGTTGAGGTATACCTATGATGAAAATTACAGGCCTCTCTCATCTTTTTAAGTGGGAGAACTTGCACAATTGGTGGCTGACTAAATACTTTTTTCCCCCACTGTATATATATATATATATGTGTGTGTGTGTGTGTGTTATTTTATTGTCATTGAGATACTATTATAGTTTATATATATACATATATAAGTTTTAAAAAAAAAATTGATTTGTTTTAATTCCAGTTAAAAGTTTAGTCATTTTGTGTGTTTTTGTAATAATACGGCTGTATTGTTTTTATTTTGTTTATTTTTATTTTTGATATTGTTTGTGTTATATTTTAAGTTATTTTAGTACATCTAATTAAACTAACTAAAAATGAAAAAAAATATGCTTTGTCAACTATATGGAATACAATAATTAATTTTCTTTTAAATTAAAATGTTTATTTAATTTCATTTTATTATTACTGTATTATTATTAGTAGTAGTAGTAGTATTGTTTTGTTTTAGTTAACTACAATAACCCTGCTGTCTATATATACACACTTTTAATTTGCTTTAATGCTTTTGTAAGTAAATAAAAAGCCTCTTAATGGAAAATAGAATTATGGCTAGGATAAATGTCAGTCCTTTTATTATTTCATTCTTTTTTCATCTAAAATAACTAGTGGTGATGATTTTATGATAAGTGAAATAATCTTAACCATATTAATGGTGCTCTCGATTGCAGCTGATCATCATAATGAAGTACTCATTACTGGATTATTGAAAAAATTGCCAGTTGATCTGGTCTGCCAGATTTGTCTGCCTTTGTTCAACTGAACCAAAACACTAATATCTGAATTGAATGCTATTCTGTTTGGTTATTTTGTTTTTGTAGTGTTTGTGATTTTGTTTTGCTAATGAGATCATATTTATACATGATCATCCATATCACGCCTTACTGAGGTTTCCCACGTCTCCGCTAGAGAAAGCTGAGGTCAAATCTTGGGAATAGTCTGCGATATGCCAAGTTATTTCTATTCAGTTGCTCTTCCAGTCAACTGAAGATCCCTTTGAAGCTCAGAAATCTGGCATCAAAAGTAAGAGGATGGTACGACTCTATTAAAATGCAATTTAACATGCTTTACCTCATACGGAGGTTGGAGAATCCAATCTGGTGGGACACAGACACACACACACACACACACATCCACAAACGGTCACGTTCCTTTACTGTCTGTGCAATATAAAGGAAGAACAGTCATTGTAAGCCCTTTATTGGCTTTGAGTTGCATTCTGGCCGTCCATATCAGAAATATGGCTCACAAAGATACACGCTATCGTTCCAAGACACAAGTCGTAAATGCAGTGATAGAATCATTCCTCACTCTGACTGTCATTGTCATATGGAGGGTCACGGTGCCATTGTAAACAGTTCTCTTATTAACTTTCATATGGTTCCTTTGGTGACTGTTACAGTTTGTCAGAGCTTGTGTGCTGAGGTTTTGCTGGAAACCGCTGTTAAAGAGCTGTGTGGAGGCTCTAAATAGTGCGCAGAGCCTTTAATGCTTTTCTTTTTTCAGGACGACTTTATGTTTTCCATATTTAGAACAGTGAGCAAAACACATTTAACATTCTAGGCTGCAGATAATTAAACGCACCGCTCTCTGCCTGAAGATTTAGCATTTAGATGAAGTTTTTAGCATTTTATTTTTGTCCTGCATTATGCAAGTAATGCATTTTTTATAACGTCTTATAAAGTGCAGAAATTCAGCAATTATAATTTCTCTAAGAAATATAATTTAAAATAATCTGTCAGTCCTTTAAAATATTTAACCACAGTTAATTTTTGTAATTATTGTGTTAAAGTATTGTAAGGGAAACAGGTCAATAATTTAGCTCAAAGGGAATCATTTAAGATTTTAAAGGGAACTCCACCACAGTTCCTTTTTAAAGGAAAAAAAGTAAATATAACTATTAGGTTAAAATTTTATATTTATCAGTGTGAATCTACAATAATTAAATAATAAGTCAACTTTCCCTGCTGTTGTCTGTTCAAAAGTTTGGGGTTGGTATGGTTTTTTAATTCTTTTGAAAGAAGTTTCTCACCAAGGCTGCATTTATTTGATCAAAAATACAGAATTTTTTTTTTTGTGATACATTGTTACGATTTAAAATAATTGTTTTCTGGGCAGGGGTCGCAAATTCTTCAGGGCAGGCATTCTTCAGATTTTGGTAGCCCAAAAATTAATTTAACTAGCCCGAATAAAAGATATTGTATTTTTTCGTCAAATAACAAGTCAATAGAGTAGGGGTGCAACGGATCACAAATATCAGGGTTCGGATTATATTACATTATCATATCAGATTTTGAGTCAAAGATCGGATCATTTTTCAGATGAGCAAAAAAAGATATGGTTCTTTATTATTTAAGTAATACTTATTATTTAAAGAACAATTTACTACTTCGATACCACAGCAAAATCTAGTAGCATATAGGGATGTAACGATTCACTCAACTCACGATGTGATATGATTCACGATACTGATTTCACAATACAATTTTCTCACAATTTTTTTTTTTAACAAAATGAGATTTAAGACAGATATTAAAAAAGGTGTCCTTTTGTTATTTCTCAGACCAAAAGGCTGCACATTACTTTGTGAAATTGAAAATGTCAAACAATATACTAACTTATATATATTAATCCCAAATGAAATAAATAAATAATGCAAATAAAAGAAATGTCTTCATGCAAGTAAACTAAGGTTTTGCCTGTGTATTTTAATCATGATCCAAACAAAGATGCTGCATGCATGTTATTTAGATTGTAAAACAAAATGGTCTGACTTTAGCTTTGTGATACTACATAAAAAATCTGAACAAAACAAAAACAGCAGACGGGCTGAATGGAGACGCAAAAGTCACTCTCTGACAGCAGGTGGCGCTTAAACAGCAGGTATTTATAGGCTGCTGACCCTTTAAGACCGAATGCACTGCTCCAATATAATGATGCACGTGCAATTTCTTTACGTTCATTTAAGACATGAAAATACTTGAAGAGATAGTTATTTTGATATAATAATGTATGTGTCCGTTCAAGCGAAAAAGGAATCAATTCTGTGTTCGTGCTCTGCCTGAAACGCCGCTCTGTATGTGCGCGCGAGGCGCCAGCAGCGAACTGAATTCTTAATGCACATGAATGGTTTAAAATGCTTGAATATTTAAATTGGTAAGACTTAGAAACATATGTAAATTATAAACTATGATCCGTTTCACCCCTACAAGCGAGTGAACAACGCGAATTAAGGATAAGGATACATTTTTATATCACTATTCAAGATAGCCCGTCGGGCAGAGCAGTGATACATTTTGGTAGCCTGACTGGAAAACACAATAGCCCCGGGACGTCGGGCTAGCGATTTAATTTAGCGAGTGTAATTTATTCATGTGATGGCAAAGCTGAATTCTTTTTTCAGTATTTTTGATTATGAAGTTCAAAAAACAGCATTTTATTTATTTTTATTTAAGGGCTTATTTTTCTAAGATTATTGCATTGTGTTGTTCGCCCTGTGTGTGACAAACTGGAGAAAATGGTTAACTTGACCTATATATATATATAAAGGAAAAGAAAACAATCAGAAAAGTATGTGGCTCTCTGTCACATATAAAGAGTATGTACACTTAGATTGATGTTAAATGAATTATTTATAGCCAAGTGTCTCTGGAGGAACATGTCTTTAGTGACTAAAACAGGATAAAACCGTGGTACTGCCTGGCTTTGTTGGTACCAGCTCAGGCGGTGACGGCAACCTTTGTTGGGTTGTCTCAGCTTTGAAATGCAAAACCAAACCTCTTGACAGAGTACACGTGTCAAAATAACATCTGCATTCAATAGCAGAACGTAACGTTTCAAACGACACTGGTATTTTTCTGATCATACCATCAGTGCCACCTATTATTACATTTACTGAGAACATCACTTTTGAGCGCCTAATGATAATGCTAATTGTTTAAGGCAGTGTGCTCATACACTGTTTTGTTTTGTAAGGTTTCACAAAAGGGGATATCGTGCATACACCGCCTGAAGGCATTCATTGAATTAATTTTCAACAGAAGCATTTCTGCTACAGTTCGTTGTGGATCTTCATTTACAGTGGAGGGAATTAGTTAATGGCCTCTAAAGGACTTTATTCTACCGTCACGGCAGTCAAGTCAAACATATTTTGCCGGCCATCATCGAGGCAAAAGTGCAGGGTGCTCTCCAGAGATTTGAGACATTATACTGAACTGACCTTTAACTTAACTGACCTTTATGTTGCAGGACAGTTTTTATAATATGAGCCATGGTTTTGTGAGGAAAGGCTTGTAAAGGTATTGGAGAGATTCATGGTTCTGTACTCAAAATAGTATGTGTGAATCCTCGGGGTGCCTGTGCCAAAAACAACAGCTCAACAATCTTGATTCCTCTAAGATCCCTGCAACAAACTGGATTTCACTTCATGTGAATATACATATTAATGTCTTCTTCAAGGTTCTTTTTAATAAATAGGAAGAAAAGGGCTGTCTACACTACTGTTAAAAGATTTTGGCTCAGTAATATTTTTTTTCCAGAAATCATTCTAATATTTTTCTTAATATTCTTATTCTTATTATCATTGTTGAAAAAACTGTTGATGCATTTTTATAGGATTCTCTGATGAATATAAAGTTCAAAGCATTTATTTAAAAACAGAATATTTCGTGACATTAGAAATGTGTTTACAGTTACCTTTGATCAATTTACTCACTGAATAAAAGTATTAATTTCATAAAATAAATAAATGGTGACCCCAGACTGACTGATAGTGTACTGTATATAAATCAATAATTTATTCCAATATTTTAATTATTCCAATAATTGATTATGTCCTCAACATTGTTCTAACACCCCCAAAAAAACATTAGACTGTTTATTTGCAAACACATATTCTCTGTGAGTAAATGTTTAACACTCCTTTTGAAAAGTAGGCCATAATTTGCTCTCCTGAAGGGAGGATGTCGACACCCTATACTGCTATTCCCCGTAGGGTAACTAAATAAGGTATTTGTAACAACTTTAGTTTTGCTGAGTTGTAGACTTTGAGATCTGCAAGGCCCTCATAAAGGCCTGAATTGTGGCTTACTCTGCAGTCTATTTAAATTGTGTTCAAACTGCAAAAGCAATCAATAAATCAACCTTGTGAAATGTGTCTAGTTTGCAATTTTTCAGCCCCAAATAGAAATAGTACCCAAGAAATATTTCATAGATTTTTTCTGTAATATTTATTAGAGGTTTTCTAAACCAAGTCCAAATCAAATCAAGCACAAACCAACACAGAAACATATGTATCTTTTGTATCTTATATGTATTTCATATGTATCTTTTATGAAGAGAGGTAACTGATTGAGAATTATCTATGATTTAATAGAAAGTGTGCTTAATCATACCTAGTGTGTTTGCTGTGCACTGAGTTATTAATGTTACATTTATTGAATGTTACGTTTATGCTCTGTGGAAAAGACCATTGATTTCTTAATTATGGCAGTCTATATTCATGATAAAGAGTATCATGTGTCATTATCGACAAGGGTCATTTACAATTGAAACACATACATATATATATATATATATTTTTTAATGAGATATTAACAACTTATTTTTTACAGTTCCTCCAAAGATCGTGAACCTGTCAAAGGACCTTGTGGTGAATGAAGGTTCCAACGTGACTTTAATGTGCCTGGCTAATGGAAAACCAGAACCTGCCATCGGCTGGAGGATGTTATCACCTTCAGGTAAGATGCATATCATGCTTTTATGTGCAGAAAATATTTAACATAATCAGTGAAAAGTAAGCAAATATTTAGTCAAAAGCTTTTGCCTTCAAAATGAAACCGCAATCCTCAATATCGGTCCAGTACTGCTGATGTATTTTCCCAGTACAAAGAACGGTGCACTTTTTTCCTTGATGATTTAGCAAAATACTGCATCCCAATGACATATTAAGCACAGGTAAGATAATATATCAGGCGTCTTTTTCACTGAGAGCTCTGTGTGTGTGTGTGTGTGGATGTGTGTGTTTTTTTTATATGCACCATACAAGCTGAGTGGTCCGTTTTGCTTATCTTCAGGCCACATGAACAAATCAGCTCAATTTGGGCCTATCTGCAGCTCTGTTCTGCCGTGCACCATTTCACTTAATCAGGGAAAATACTGCATTTTAATGTGCTATGATTCATGGGGTGCAATTGGACTGCTGTACCTGCTCATGCTCCCTGCACACCCCTCCCCATTTTCTTCCTTTGTGTTGTTACAGGATCAGGTAATTGAAATGTTAATGTGACATAGAAGTGACTGCTCTATTTTTAAAGTTTTTTTTAAGTGAAAGAGTTTGAAATGGGATTCCATTATGATACAGTACAGTTGTCTGCTAAGAACATCAAATGCTTTTAGGAATAAAAGATAAACTGTTAGAGCAGATTCAGTCAAGTCAGAGTCTTGTTGGACCACAGGATCAACTTGTTTTTTCCCACATCATTTGTCAGGTGGACACTGTTAATATACTTCCATTGTCAACAGATTTCAATCTTAAAAGGATAGTTCAGTTTAAAAGGTAAAGAAATAAATGTAAAGAAGTTATTTTGAGAAATTTCTCAGTTTATTTTTTGGTTCATACAGTAAATGTCAAAGTTGTTTTAGACCCCACTGACTTTCACTGAATGGCCAAACCCTATTGAACCATTCTTCAGAATATTGTCTTTTGTGCTCCATGGAAGAAAGTAAGCCTTGTGGGTTTAGAACTAGTCGATGGAAGTTTTTTGCAATTTTACTTCCTTAAGGCCCAGATATACTCACTGAGGAGATCTTCGCTTAGGAGTAAAAACAAGTTGTTTAAAAAATAAGTTTAATATACACAAGCAGTGGAATACTGTTAGTGAACGTCCCAATGAAAATGAACATGCAACAAAAATGAGAGCGGTGAGAAAACAAGATTTGAGAAAAATCTGATCATAACGATAAAATCCAGAAATTTCACTTTGGTAAGCTATTTCAAACTCCAGAAAAAAACTCTAAATTAGCTTTGATTTGGCCTGATTTTGTTTGAAATTAAATCACACTAGTTCATTCTTTGATTTCATTTAAAGAATATCAGGGCCTTTGATAGGAAATATATATATATATATATATACGTATATATAAAAACATTTAACAAGGAAAAATTATCTGGACTTGATTTTATTCATAATGATTTGATTGGAACTTGAAAAATGAACATACAAATGAACATGGGCTCATTTTGATTTTAAAACTAAACAAAAAAGCAGACTTGGCTCAAATTAGTCTCTGAGATGGTGGGGTATGTTGGCATTAGTAACATTACACCACTCGTAAACACCATGGTTTTGTGCTGTTTGATCAGTTTAACACTTTATTGGCTCTCAGATCTGATTTGGTTTTGTAAAAGCATTGCCAAAGAGCTGGCAACCAGGAATCTTGATGGGGCTGGAATCAGTCGGAAGCTATCCAAACGACGTGTGAAACATAATTAAGACACAGACCCCCTTGCGATAAGATCTTAATATCTCGATAGCACCAGGATTTGTAGTCTTGTAGAGATTTGTCTCTTTTAAAAATTTGTATTGTACGGTTGATGTGAAACGCACCTGCTCCCTTGAGCATTCACCGTACTACAGTCATTTAGATTTACCGCAGCGTTTCCACATTGTTTCAGTAAAGAGCTGAAATAAGTCTGCCAGTCACACTTAGTTCTGTAAGTACACATCTCCGACCTTTAAATGGCACACGCGGACTCTTTCTCTGGACTCTCTATATAAACCAAGAGATTTCACGATGTTGCACCCTATCTCCAGTCTCACATCACTCACTTGTAAGTTTTCTCTAGATTACGATCATACAGAGTCCTTACTTTATCTAGATCCTAATCTAAAGAGGGCAGCTAGGCCTGCTATCATCCATTCTTATTAAGGAAACATGCAACAGCAATGTTATTTGTGCTTTAAGGACTTTCTAGAGTTCACCTTCATGTGTAGAACGCTGTAGTGAACACTAACAGCAACAAATCATGATTTTGTCATAGAGAAAAGGTTGATGGATCATTTAATGTAGTCTAGATGGAATATGTGGCAAAATGCATGTACATAAACAGCGCGGAAATGTGATTTTAAGGCCATTTATGATGCAAAATTGCCGTAACTTTGCAGAAAATGCAAAATGAGAGTGTTGAACTTTGATGCGTTTACAGATTAGCCAAAATATGTAGTAAATGAACTCACTTGGGGTCAGTGGATGTGTAGATCTTTGTTATTGAGAGACATTCCAATTCTGTGAAAATGTGCAGTTCTGCAGGCACAAATTCTGAGATTCTGTGTGGCTCTGGCTATTAGCAATCTGAATTATTGATCAAGCCCAAAGTCTACAACAATCAAAAACTGAAACTTAGTACAGGACCCGTTGTCCTGAATATTATAGTGAGCTCTTTTATTTAGCTAGAACAGTATGTGCTTTTTACAGAAACCTTTGCATAACCTTACACTTCAGAACATCAGTTATTTATGTTGTGTTTCTAGAAATTCAGATTTGCAAACTGTAAATATACATTTCCAATGATGCAGTAATACTTTTCTTTAGTGTTTTTGTCTTGTTTTTCCAGTAAAATATTTAAACATCCGTAACATAAGAGAAATTTACTTGAGAGGCAAAATTTCACAATATATTAAAATTTGAATTGTTTTATTTTCTTACCATATACATTTTCCTGTTACATACATTTACATACATTTAATTATAGTGATGTTTATGCTTAAAAAATGCCAATGATGTATGAACAATAAACTTAATTTAAGATGTATTCTCTGATCTTACACTATTTTGCTTCTCGAGTAAATTGATCTTACTTTAAAGATAATTGCAATTTACTGAAAAAAACAAAACAATAATACTGATTAAGAAAATATCTTATTTGCATTGTACCAGTGGCCTTTCTCAAACTACTTCACACCCTTCAGTATATGTGGAGGATATGGATAACAGCCAATGTTCTGCCATCCACACACAAATAAACAGTTCATGTATGCTTAAAATAAACTATAAAGATGAGATATTAATGTTATTATCCCCTGAGGCTGTTTAATAGACATATTACACACATGAATTAATCATTTGCAGGCTCTGCGTGGTCTTTCTTTCATGTGATCAGAGAAAAACCCTTTGGTGGGAAGGCTTGTTTACTTATTTTTTCAATCCTCAAAAAGGGATATTCACCCATTCTCATATTTCTCTCTCTTTGTAAAATCCAGTGGGCTAAAGATCAGAGCAAACGGCATGTGAGTTGCATTGTGGGTATGGCAAGAGTAAAGGTGTTGTTATTGTGTTACTGTGTTGTTTTGGGTGAGGAATAGGGTCAATAATGTTGCTAATTTATCATTGCTGCTGTTTAATCGACTTGAATAAACATTGTTTTTAATGAGCGTCTGTGTCCCAGGAGCGAACACTCCTATTAGATCAGTGTCGAATTAGGGTTTTGGCTCAGTGAAGAGCACATTGTGTGGAGCACATTCCTTGAGGTTTTTATTGAGCTGTGATTGCATTAATCCTGTTTATAACCATCTATGTAATGAGGCTGCTGTGTGTTTGGGTTTGGCAGCTCATTTCAGGAACCAAATGATCCTCTTAGCGCTAGCGCTAACTGCTAATACAGTTCTACTCTGCCGAGCTCGCTCACTATTTTTCTCACTATTTCTCTCTCCCTCCCCTCCTCGGTTCTGTGCTGACTCTAGTTATTTTTGAGAGGATTTTTAAATTTTTTTTGGGATGACAGAAACACAGAGTGAAATGAATGCATTTGGAGTAGGGTTATAGATTGATATTACTCTGGTCGGGTCTGGTTATGGTGTTTCTCTCTCCTGAGCAATGGCCTCAGGGATTTAGAAGGATGTGGATCTGTGAACTACTTTGTGGAACTGCAGACTACCCCATGCTAATGTACTCTGCTGTGTGTTTATCTTTTCAGTTGTATTCAAGCTTGTAGGGATATTCACCCATTCTCATATTTCTCTCTCTTTGTAAAATCCAGTGGGCTAAAGATCAGAGCAAACGGCATGTGAGTTGCATTGTGGGTATGGCAAGAGTAAAGGTGTTGTTATTGTGTTACTGTGTTGTTTTGGGTGAGGAATAGGGTCAATAATGTTGCTAATTTATCATTGCTGCTGTTTAATCGACTTGAATAAACATTGTTTTTAATGAGCGTCTGTGTCCCAGGAGCGAACACTCCTATTAGATCAGTGTCGAATTAGGGTTTTGGCTCAGTGAAGAGCACATTGTGTGGAGCACATTCCTTGAGGTTTTTATTGAGCTGTGATTGCATTAATCCTGTTTATAACCATCTATGTAATGAGGCTGCTGTGTGTTTGGGTTTGGCAGCTCATTTCAGGAACCAAATGATCCTCTTAGCGCTAGCGCTAACTGCTAATACAGTTCTACTCTGCCGAGCTCGCTCACTATTTTTCTCACTATTTCTCTCTCCCTCCCCTCCTCGGTTCTGTGCTGACTCTAGTTATTTTTGAGAGGATTTTTAAATTTTTTTTGGGATGACAGAAACACAGAGTGAAATGAATGCATTTGGAGTAGGGTTATAGATTGATATTACTCTGGTCGGGTCTGGTTATGGTGTTTCTCTCTCCTGAGCAATGGCCTCAGGGATTTAGAAGGATGTGGATCTGTGAACTACTTTGTGGAACTGCAGACTACCCCATGCTAATGTACTCTGCTGTGTGTTTATCTTTTCAGTTGTATTCAAGCTTGTATTGTCTGTCACTCAAATCAAATACAGCCCGCTATTCCAGCTAGTCTTAATTCAAGAGCCAAATTTTCCAAAACACCCAATTTTGCACATGCATTTAAGCCGGAGAGAATAACAACAACCTAATTAAGATATTTCAGCACATTTAGACGGTGATTAAACTGGATTGTGGGCGTTTTTTGCACTGATATACTACATACAAATGTAGCGCAAACACATTTGCACTCGCTCACACAAACAAAAGCATATTTCAGCATTAGTTACAGATGTGGCTTTCATTTCACATTTTTAAGTCAAACAAAGACTCAAGGACTGAAGATATTTGATGGCTGGAATCAAAGCAAGCCCGTCAAACTGCATTATCTTTGCTGACAAGAATCTCAGCTGAATAAAGCCAATAAATATCTGCAGGGCATATGTGTGACTCACACTATCTGTGTTTGTTTTCCTCAAGTAGATAATGCAATAAAGGTTTTGCACAGTCAAGTCTGTATTTTTATGTCAGTTGATAGACCTTTTGTTTTCTAAATTAATAAACAGGCAATTCTTCTTCAACTGACAATGCAGTACTTACCGATTTGAATATAAATCTCATCATAGCCGTGACTAATCAAACAATCCATTGTATCATGTACCAAAAGTGGGTAATGGGATATCTTCTGACCTCTGCTGTAAGCAGATCTGGTGTTTGGTTCACATTCATAACAGAAGCGGAGGAAATCAGGTGGTGCGATAATGGCGTTCCTGCCCCGCTGCTCTGGAGGGATCAGACAGAGAACCTGTCGCTCGTAAGATGACATATTCAGCTGTGCCTGGATTGATTCAGCACCTTGCCCAACTCTGCTTTCCTTCTCTCTGGGGTTTTGTGTGTGTATGTGTGTACAACAGCTCTGCAGTATTAGTTCCTTGCTCTCTGCTTTACTGCAGTACTTTACACTCATACTGGGCTGAGCTACTTTAGCTAGAGGTCTTGGACAGTCCATTCTAGAAAATAAATTTAAAACATTGTTTCATCATTACAAAATCTGGTCCAGTTTGCATCTTATTCTAGCCAAAACAACACCTTATTAGACAAGAAGAGCCTGTCTGAGTGACATGAAACATAACCAATCACATTTTTTCCCCTGTACATTTTACTTTTTCTGTACATCTATACATTGAAAGTAGAGTCCAGTGCCATTTTGGACCCCATTGACTTTCATTGTATGGACAAAAAACATTTTTGGGTGAACTATTCCTTTAAGTACAGATTGTTTAATAACTTAAAATCTAATTCTAGGCCTGTCTGTGGATATCTGCTTTAAATGCTACTAAGGGCCTCCCTCGGCCAAAACTAACGAAATATTTAGGATAAGATAAGATGGCACTAACATAAAAACTAATCACAATGTGATTAGTTCTATACAAAAGTGTCCATTGTATAAATTTGGATTGCAGCCGGATTGCAAATTGAGATTTAGAGAATCTGTTGTCATTTTTGTGTGCAATATTCATCACCATCTGAGGATGTGACTGTGGAGGGCAGCCTCTTTCATTTCTGTGGGTTTGTTTTCTCCGTTAATAGAGCTGTTTGGCGCTTGTTCTATTTTTTATGACACCCAGTACGATAGTTGTACCATTTCAGCTCAAGAGGCATTTGATTTTAACTTATGATAATATCACAAATCAAACCCTGGCGTACTATTGACTGACACTTATAATGCCAATGGGGGGCCATGAATATACAAAAGCGGTTACGTTATATAAGACATGCATAATGAATGTGCTTCAGTAGTGTATTGACGAAGAAAAAAGCCTGAGATGTCAGTCTTCAAGTGCTTCGCATTGATACAATCCTCCAAGGCAGCCGTGAAACCCAGAGCCCCGATGGAAATAAACGGTCCCATTTTGTCAATCTTCCCTTTGATGGAAGACAGTCCACAATGCACCTGATGCCAAAGCACCACATTTCCTTTCTGCTGGACCAGGTATCAAATGCCAGTGGTTTGCTTTTCATAAAGCTTACCCAGTCCTTTACAACATCAATGACATGCACTTTCAGTGGGAAACATCAAAATGAGCATCTTGAATGAAGAAGAAACTCTCCTTCTGTGACTCACTTTGCAAAGATGTTCTAGTGCCATTCAAAGGTTTGGATTTAATTGGCTCGTTTTGAAGGGGTAGTTGATTGTTTGAATTTAAAATCTTTCAATCTTTTTAAACAATGCAACAATAAAATTATACAAGAGCCTTTTTGAGTAGACTTCAAGCTGCTTTTCAGTGCAGCGAGGTGTGTATGGTGTTGAACGGTAATGAGCTTCTTTCTCCAGAGCGCTCTGTTGACACTCCTCATCAGGTTAAAGGAAGTGCCTCTTTCTTTCTCGTTAACAGCCTCTCCCAGGTGTAAGACATTGTCTTTCAGAGAATCCTTAAGTGAATGCAGTGTGTTATTTTGCTGTCAGAAACTACATTGGGGATGATATTTAGTTAAGTCAACCGCGTATTACCGTTTGACGTTGAGAACTGCATCACAGGGAACCCTTTCCACCAACATTTTTTTCCCCAGTCTGGATTTCATGAACATGAAAAGGGACCGTATGTTTTAGCAGTTTGACTCCAGTGTGTATGCGAACACTTCAAAGCAGCTGCGCAGAGACTGAGACTCATATTTGAATTGAATTTCATATCTCTAGTGTCGCCTTCTCCCACAATAGGACACAAATGACTATAAATATATTTTTCAAGTGAGTGACAGTGATGTGGCCAAGTATGGTTACCCATACTAGGAATTAGTGCTCTGCGTTTAACCCATCCTAAGTGCACACACACAGCAGTGAACACACACACACCGTGAACACGCACCCGGAGCAGTGAAACCCAGTGCTTCAGTAGTGTATTGACGAAGAAAAAAGCCTGAGATGAAAAAAGCCAGATATCAGACCATCAGTATTTCAGGGAAGAAGAAGTTTGAATATTTGCAAAGAAGGGCAACAACATGCTCTACAGTGTGGCTTATTGTACCCAAGCAAAGCACGTATGTGACGATACTGGAAAATCAGACACATTTCAGCTCTTCAGTGATAATGGGACACATGCATCATGATGTGATTTACCCAAGTAACACTTTGTTGTTCCAGGATCAAGACTCCTACCAACCAATCAACTCATTTGTTTTTGTTGTAGTTGTCTTTTAAGGAATCATAGACAACCCTTTTCTCTTTTGAGAGCTTTAATACAGATTATGACAGTCATATTGTAATGTTTCTTGTTCAGATGACAGCCTAAGCTCAGACAGCGAGGTTCTGGAGATTCCCTTCATCAGCAGATATAGAGCAGGAGTGTACGAATGCACCGCAGCCAACGAAATTGCAGTGGACACACAGACTGTTGAGCTCACAGTCAACTGTAAGTCTCTTGTGAATTTAAATCAACATGTGCTACACATATATATGCAACATACAGTTGGGACGAAAGACTATTAAATATTTATTTATTTATAAAAAAATATTTGGATTAAACATACAGATGATTTATTTAAAAATGAATAAATAAAATATATAATTGAATTTTTAATTAAATGTTTTGAAATGCAAAATAAAACCATCATCACTAAATATCAATACTTATGAACCCCACTTTATGTGTAAATCGTTTGTTTGTTTAAACCTATAAACTAAAATATAAAATTATAACAAAGATCTTTTTTGTGGTTTTCTGTGTTTAGACCCTCCCAGTGTTTCAGATGGCAGAGATGTTGGCGTGACCCTGGGTCAGAGAGGTGTCCTGCAGTGTGAAGCAGATGCTGTACCAGAGGCAGATTTTGAGTGGTACAGAGATGACAGGAGGTATGGCATACTATTATGAAGCGATATTCTGCCTCACCTGTTCCTTTCTTTGGGATAAAACCGTAGCCTTAATGTACGGTTAGTGTACACAATTTCTCAATTTCTTTTTTTTGACTAGATGTGTACAGTAGCAGCTAGTTATTAACAAGAGTTTTCTGTATTCCCTGTATATCTGTCGGATTTATAATATTGGATGTGACATTGTGAAGTGAAGGACAAATATTTTTCAGTAGCTGTATACATCTGACTAGATGTGCTGTCATTCGTTCACTGTTTTTAACAGCTAAATACTTGAGTGCCTTTGGCTGGAATGTGTCTCAGTACATTCTCTCAAACTGTCTTTGATGTCAAGTGAAGAATAAGTTGTCACAATGTTGTACCATAATTAATGTGCATAAGTGTATGTGCGTGTCCCTCTGCATGCCACTGCCAGTAATTCAATCCTGAATTGAATTGTTTTGCCTCCTTTTATTGTATCCAAGCCCACTGCAATCTGTGTCCGAAAATGATGATGCTGTCATAAATGTAACCTCTAGCTTCAAAGGAAGCTCTGATGTACCGTAAACAAGGCCGGGCTGATTCAAGTCTCCCCATTTGCTGACTGTTTACCAGGATCTTCAGTGACTTCGATGGCATTGAGATCGAGGATGCTGGAGCATTTTCAAAGCTGACTTTCTTCAACGTATCCGAGGCAGACTATGGCAATTACACCTGCGTCGCTATCAACAAACTGGGGAGCGCTAACACAAGCATCATCCTATACGGTAAGTTTCAGTGGTTGCTGGTTTCAGTCAAGTCTGTTTGGAGCCTCTTCACAATTCTTCGACTAGGTGAAGTAGTTAGAATTTTTTTTCCTTAA
>NW_015505211.1:2173234-2199298 GCF_001515645.1 Sinocyclocheilus grahami
CTTTGATGGAAGACAGTCCACAATGCACCTGATGCCAAAGCACCACATTTCCTTTCTGCTGGACCAGGTATCAAATGCCAGTGGTTTGCTTTTCATAAAGCTTACCCAGTCCTTTACAACATCAATGACATGCACTTTCAGTGGGAAACATCAAAATGAGCATCTTGAATGAAGAAGAAACTCTCCTTCTGTGACTCACTTTGCAAAGATGTTCTAGTGCCATTCAAAGGTTTGGATTTAATTGGCTCGTTTTGAAGGGGTAGTTGATTGTTTGAATTTAAAATCTTTCAATCTTTTTAAACAATGCAACAATAAAATTATACAAGAGCCTTTTTGAGTAGACTTCAAGCTGCTTTTCAGTGCAGCGAGGTGTGTATGGTGTTGAACGGTAATGAGCTTCTTTCTCCAGAGCGCTCTGTTGACACTCCTCATCAGGTTAAAGGAAGTGCCTCTTTCTTTCTCGTTAACAGCCTCTCCCAGGTGTAAGACATTGTCTTTCAGAGAATCCTTAAGTGAATGCAGTGTGTTATTTTGCTGTCAGAAACTACATTGGGGATGATATTTAGTTAAGTCAACCGCGTATTACCGTTTGACGTTGAGAACTGCATCACAGGGAACCCTTTCCACCAACATTTTTTTCCCCAGTCTGGATTTCATGAACATGAAAAGGGACCGTATGTTTTAGCAGTTTGACTCCAGTGTGTATGCGAACACTTCAAAGCAGCTGCGCAGAGACTGAGACTCATATTTGAATTGAATTTCATATCTCTAGTGTCGCCTTCTCCCACAATAGGACACAAATGACTATAAATATATTTTTCAAGTGAGTGACAGTGATGTGGCCAAGTATGGTTACCCATACTAGGAATTAGTGCTCTGCGTTTAACCCATCCTAAGTGCACACACACAGCAGTGAACACACACACACCGTGAACACGCACCCGGAGCAGTGAAACCCAGTGCTTCAGTAGTGTATTGACGAAGAAAAAAGCCTGAGATGAAAAAAGCCAGATATCAGACCATCAGTATTTCAGGGAAGAAGAAGTTTGAATATTTGCAAAGAAGGGCAACAACATGCTCTACAGTGTGGCTTATTGTACCCAAGCAAAGCACGTATGTGACGATACTGGAAAATCAGACACATTTCAGCTCTTCAGTGATAATGGGACACATGCATCATGATGTGATTTACCCAAGTAACACTTTGTTGTTCCAGGATCAAGACTCCTACCAACCAATCAACTCATTTGTTTTTGTTGTAGTTGTCTTTTAAGGAATCATAGACAACCCTTTTCTCTTTTGAGAGCTTTAATACAGATTATGACAGTCATATTGTAATGTTTCTTGTTCAGATGACAGCCTAAGCTCAGACAGCGAGGTTCTGGAGATTCCCTTCATCAGCAGATATAGAGCAGGAGTGTACGAATGCACCGCAGCCAACGAAATTGCAGTGGACACACAGACTGTTGAGCTCACAGTCAACTGTAAGTCTCTTGTGAATTTAAATCAACATGTGCTACACATATATATGCAACATACAGTTGGGACGAAAGACTATTAAATATTTATTTATTTATAAAAAAATATTTGGATTAAACATACAGATGATTTATTTAAAAATGAATAAATAAAATATATAATTGAATTTTTAATTAAATGTTTTGAAATGCAAAATAAAACCATCATCACTAAATATCAATACTTATGAACCCCACTTTATGTGTAAATCGTTTGTTTGTTTAAACCTATAAACTAAAATATAAAATTATAACAAAGATCTTTTTTGTGGTTTTCTGTGTTTAGACCCTCCCAGTGTTTCAGATGGCAGAGATGTTGGCGTGACCCTGGGTCAGAGAGGTGTCCTGCAGTGTGAAGCAGATGCTGTACCAGAGGCAGATTTTGAGTGGTACAGAGATGACAGGAGGTATGGCATACTATTATGAAGCGATATTCTGCCTCACCTGTTCCTTTCTTTGGGATAAAACCGTAGCCTTAATGTACGGTTAGTGTACACAATTTCTCAATTTCTTTTTTTTGACTAGATGTGTACAGTAGCAGCTAGTTATTAACAAGAGTTTTCTGTATTCCCTGTATATCTGTCGGATTTATAATATTGGATGTGACATTGTGAAGTGAAGGACAAATATTTTTCAGTAGCTGTATACATCTGACTAGATGTGCTGTCATTCGTTCACTGTTTTTAACAGCTAAATACTTGAGTGCCTTTGGCTGGAATGTGTCTCAGTACATTCTCTCAAACTGTCTTTGATGTCAAGTGAAGAATAAGTTGTCACAATGTTGTACCATAATTAATGTGCATAAGTGTATGTGCGTGTCCCTCTGCATGCCACTGCCAGTAATTCAATCCTGAATTGAATTGTTTTGCCTCCTTTTATTGTATCCAAGCCCACTGCAATCTGTGTCCGAAAATGATGATGCTGTCATAAATGTAACCTCTAGCTTCAAAGGAAGCTCTGATGTACCGTAAACAAGGCCGGGCTGATTCAAGTCTCCCCATTTGCTGACTGTTTACCAGGATCTTCAGTGACTTCGATGGCATTGAGATCGAGGATGCTGGAGCATTTTCAAAGCTGACTTTCTTCAACGTATCCGAGGCAGACTATGGCAATTACACCTGCGTCGCTATCAACAAACTGGGGAGCGCTAACACAAGCATCATCCTATACGGTAAGTTTCAGTGGTTGCTGGTTTCAGTCAAGTCTGTTTGGAGCCTCTTCACAATTCTTCGACTAGGTGAAGTAGTTAGAATTTTTTTTCCTTAAACGTTTGTTCAAAAAAAGCTGAACGAAAGAAGAACTTCCTGATAATGTTCCTGTAAACACGAATTTTTCCTTGGTAGTTTCTGACCCGTTCAACTATTAATCTTTGAGATTTTCATCTCAGGATTCTCCTTCATTTGCTTTTGATTGATGTTTATGTGTTTGTTTTTGTTGATGTAGAAATAATCGAACCCACTAGTTCGACGCTATTGCAAGGTTAGTAGAGTGCATGGGAATGTGGCGTCCCGCTCACCTCCTAAAGCATGTTCCAGCATGTGTAATATGCAAAGAAGATGCGAACATGGTTATTTTCACATCAACCGCAACATGACAAGGCCAGGTCCTTGATACAGCACCCAAGTTTATCGGCGAGGGCGGCCCACAAAATTTGAACAGGGTAGTATAATTGACGTGTCTCGTCTGACAGAATGTGACTGTCAAATTGTAAATTGGCCACTAGCTATTCCTATTAAGAGGGTTATTAGCTTAAAATCCCATTTTGTAATGTCAATAATATATTCAGCACATTGAGTGACAATCTGAATTGGCGCTCTGGGATTGGCGGGGTACTGACATGCCTCAATCTGCCTTCAGTCACTGTGGGTTGATGAATGTGTCTCTGTTTTCTGTAGCCTAAACATCTTTCTCTTTCTCTTCTGTCACTTTCTTTCCTTTATAACCTTCCTCCACCATGGCATGGCTTCATTATGTCAATGCTTGCTCTCATCCGCTGTTTGTAAGTACATGTCTGCGTCTTATGATGTCTTTTGATATTTGTTGAATTGTGTGCTTCATTATTACTCAGCTGATGAGAAATGTACTTAAAGGAAAATTGTCATCATTTACTCATACTTCCGTGGAACAGGAAAAAATGTAAATACTTTTTTTCTAACCAATACAATTACGATGAACAGGGTCTGGACCAAACGGACAGAAAAGCACCATTAAAGTATAGTAAAAGTGGTTCATATGACTCATGCGCTGTAGTCCAAGACTTCTGAAGTTATACAATAATTTGAGAGCAGTAGTGATGCCCGATTCATAAAAGAATCATTCTTTTGAGTTGGAAATTTTTGAACAATCAATTTATGTGATTCAGAACACTTCAGAATACTTGAAATATAACACTTGAGTTTAATGGACTGCTTTTACTATACTTTTATGGTTCCTTTTTAAAGCCTAAAAGCTTCAATCCCCATTCATTACAGTAGCATGGACAAGAACGACCAGTGTATTATTCCGTTCCAAAGTCATGCAGGTTTGGGTCGACATGACGGTGGGAAAATGATGACAAAATTTTTCATTTTTGACTGAGCTGTCACTTTAAATGTACATTTGCCCCTTACAAAAAAGTGCCATGGTCTTACCTGGACATAGTAACCATGGTAATACACAAAGGTCTATTGTACACTCTTAGAGAAAAAGGCACAAAAACTCTCAGTGGGGCGGTACCTTTTCAAAAGGTTTAAATGTGTTAATTTTAGGTACAGTTTTACAAAGGTGTACCTTTTGAATAGGTAATGCCCCAGTGACAAACTTTGTATCTTTTTTTCTGAGAGTGTACATAAATCATACCACAGTACCACAGTATATATATAATCTATATACCATTGTACTCCCACAGTAGGAGAGACCTCTGTCAATTTAACTTTTCAAATTTTACTCTCAGACTACTGCAATTTTTCTGTCTTTTGGTATAAAAACTGTGAATGTACCAGCAGTAATATTACCATTAATGCACTCACATAGAGAAAAAAAACATTTAATTACAGACAAAATTTGAGTTAATATACATTCTATTGATGTATAGAAAATTGCAGTGCACACTTCAACCAGTAAATCTCAAATAGCTGCTTAACTCAAAGTAATGCCATTGATTTATTTAATAAAATATTTTATAATTTTTATGATACTGATTTTTTCATTTTATATAGTACATTGTTTTAGCTATGTTGAATAATACAATATTTGAAATATTTTTACTAAAATATACTGATTGTCTGCTAACTCAAGAACAACCTTCTATATAAAAGTAGTTCACTACATATTTTAAAGATTTTTAGTTTTCTATTCACTCATACAGGTTTTCATAACTAAGGTTATTTTATCTCAGAGAGCAAAATTAGCATATGTTAACTTTTAACTTACAATCTGTCAATAAAATAAATAGTTTTTTTTTTTTAAATACATTCTCCTTTAAACCTCAAAATCGTTTTATTTTTCTTACAAACCAGTGCGCTTTTTTTCCATGCAGAGGGAGTCTTTACTGAACATATGCTGAATAAATATCATCACTCGAACTTGTTTGTGATTGAAAATGTATGTGTTATAATTGCCTCCGGTCTTTCCTACTTTTTTTGTAAGGGGTCGACCCACACCTCAGTGTGTTGTTGTTGTTGGTTGTTACTGATTTGTCCTTGCATTGTCCTTTTATCTTTCTTCTCTGCCAAGAATAGAAATCTTGTCCTGGTCAACTTCTCTCCACTGTCTGGCCGGGTACTGACATGCCTCAATCTGCCTTCAGTCACTGTGGGTTGATGAATGGGTCTCTGTTTTCTGTAGCCTAAACATCTTTCTCTTTCTCTTCTGTCACTTTCTTTCCTTTATAACCTTCCTCCACCATGGCATGGCTTCATTATGTCAATGCTTGCTCTCATCCGCTGTTTGTAAGTACATGTCTGCGTCTTATGATGTCTTTTGATGTTTGTTGAATTGTGTGCTTCATTATTACTCAGCTGATGAGAAATGTACTTAAAGGAAAATTGTCATCATTTACTCATACTTCCGTGGAACAGGAAAAAATGTAAATACTTTTTTTCTAACCAATACAATTACGATGAACAGGGTCTGGACCAAACGGACAGAAAAGCACCATTAAAGTATAGTAAAAGTGGTTCATATGACTCATGCGCTGTAGTCCAAGACTTCTGAAGTTATACAATAATTTGAGAGCAGTAGTGATGCCCGATTCATAAAAGAATCATTCTTTTGAGTTGGAAATTTTTGAACAATCAATTTATGTGATTCAGAACACTTCAGAATACTTGAAATATAACACTTGAGTTTAATGGACTGCTTTTACTATACTTTTATGGTTCCTTTTTAAAGCCTAAAAGCTTCAATCCCCATTCATTACAGTAGCATGGACAAGAACGACCAGTGTATTATTCCGTTCCAAAGTCATGCAGGTTTGGGTCGACATGACGGTGGGAAAATGATGACAAAATTTTTCATTTTTGACTGAGCTGTCACTTTAAATGTACATTTGCCCCTTACAAAAAAGTGCCATGGTCTTACCTGGACATAGTAACCATGGTAATACACAAAGGTCTATTGTACACTCTTAGAGAAAAAGGCACAAAAACTCTCAGTGGGGCGGTACCTTTTCAAAAGGTTTAAATGTGTTAATTTTAGGTACAGTTTTACAAAGGTGTACCTTTTGAATAGGTAATGCCCCAGTGACAAACTTTGTATCTTTTTTTCTGAGAGTGTACATAAATCATACCACAGTACCACAGTATATATATAATCTATATACCATTGTACTCCCACAGTAGGAGAGACCTCTGTCAATTTAACTTTTCAAATTTTACTCTCAGACTACTGCAATTTTTCTGTCTTTTGGTATAAAAACTGTGAATGTACCAGCAGTAATATTACCATTAATGCACTCACATAGAGAAAAAAAACATTTAATTACAGACAAAATTTGAGTTAATATACATTCTATTGATGTATAGAAAATTGCAGTGCACACTTCAACCAGTAAATCTCAAATAGCTGCTTAACTCAAAGTAATGCCATTGATTTATTTAATAAAATATTTTATAATTTTTATGGTACTGATTTTTTCATTTTATATAGTACATTGTTTTAGCTATGTTGAATAATACAATATTTGAAATATTTTTACTAAAATATACTGATTGTCTGCTAACTCAAGAACAACCTTCTATATAAAAGTAGTTCACTACATATTTTAAAGATTTTTAGTTTTCTATTCACTCATACAGGTTTTCATAACTAAGGTTATTTTATCTCAGAGAGCAAAATTAGCATATGTTAACTTTTAACTTACAATCTGTCAATAAAATAAACAGTTTTTTTTTAAAAATACATTCTCCTTTAAACCTCAAAATCGTTTTATTTTTCTTACAAACCAGTGCGCTTTTTTTCCATGCAGAGGGAGTCTTTACTGAACATATGCTGAATAAATATCATCACTCGAACTTGTTTGTGATTGAAAATGTATGTGTTATAATTGCCTCCGGTCTTTCCTACTTTTTTTGTAAGGGGTCGACCCACACCTCAGTGTGTTGTTGTTGTTGGTTGTTACTGATTTGTCCTTGCATTGTCCTTTTATCTTTCTTCTCTGCCAAGAATAGAAATCTTGTCCTGGTCAACTTCTCTCCACTGTCTGGCCTAAAAAAAATGTGTGGGATTGGTAACCATGTCCTCTCCGGAGAGTCATTAATTGCATTGAATTTGATTGTGAGAACCTCACATTAGTATAATTCCACTTGTGCAGGATTTACTCTAAGCTGTGGCTGCAGAATAATTGGATAGCTGTCCCTAAAGAAAGCCTACCGTACTCTCCTAAATCCAGGGGAAATTAGACTTTAGTCTAAAAGGCCCATCAAAGAGAAAGATTTAATAGACATCAATGCTAATACCATGACATAACATTTGTTTCGTTGGGACTGAATATATCTCTAATAATGATCGTTCACACCAAACATGAAGCGAAAAAGGCAAATCAAACATCTGTTCCCACCAAGAGTGAAAAAAAAATATTTGTTCAGATAAAACTTTATATATAATACTTTCCATCTGTTTGTGTATATGTATATACTGGGTGTTACATGACTACTGTACTTTTACTAATTGATTTGTTGGCCAAAAAAGTAGTAGACTAGTCTGTTGTGTTGTACATTAAATGACTCGCTTCTTGCCATTCAGCCATCAGCCATCCAAATCTATCATGGCTAACAGCAAGTCTACACTGTAGAAACCAAATAGACTGCTTCAATTTTAATCAGTGAAGTTGTCTACACAGCACAGCATTTTTGTTTCAATATAGGCATGCAATAACAAGAATATATCCCATGCAGCTAAGATGATGTGGGCAATATCTCCACTGCCAGACTCATGCTGCTTGTGTTGTGATGAACGGTGTATAAAGACACCTCACACTCGCTTATAGTTTCTGTCAGCCTCTGGACAGCATTCAAAGCAATGTGTGTGGGATTATGATGGAACATGATGCATAATTTACACAATCTGGAAGTGTTCTTCCCATATGATTTCTCCATAAGGATTTCAGAAAGTCAATCAAGAGTTCTAAGGCATTAATCAAACCAACCAGCTCTGAGATTAAATCAAAGTTGGTAATGACATTCAAGCCCAAAAAAAATAAAAATATTTAGATTTTTGATCTTTTGACAATGAGCTAAGCAACCCATGAAGATGTAATTAAATTAAAATATATGGTACAATTTATGATGAAATAGTCAATAGTTTTAAGTATAAAAATCTATTATTGATTAAATCATGTATTGCAATTATTTTTTTAAATATATAAATAAATAAAGAGTGTCTTAACACCATTCGCAATGCTTGATGAGAGTGGGTGGTTGTTAATGAACTCTTTTGCCATGGATCTCATTTCCATGGTAACCATAGGTCTCTGAAGGGTAGATCCAAGGAGGATCTGTGAGTAATTGTGAGTAATATAGTTCTTCATTGAGAATGTGGATATCCAACATGAAACATTTTTCAATTTTTGTTTATTTATTTTAAATGAAGCTGGAATCACACATACTTGTTGCCTTTACAGATACATATTTCACTACTTGGAGTGTATGGTAGGTCTGGCTTGAAATGATTATTGATTATATGTTAAAAATCTGTTTCTCTATGGAGAAAATGAATGGGATTTCTACTTCTGGAACCCAACTGTTGCGTTCTATTGAACAAAAGCAGCTGAAGTCATGTGATCTGTGATTAGTTGACTAAGGATCAAAGAATCCATTAGCAGAGCTAAATAAGTAGTTGACTTGTCAGTGCAACCCTTAAATATAAATATACACACATATGGTATTTCAACATTGAACATGTCTGAACATTAGCATGTTAGTTGTTACCTAATGACATATGAAATATTTTGTTATAATTATTTTTGCTTTTTGTATTATTACTGATTAATATAAGTGCAATAGTTTTTATCAGACTGCCGTACTTAGTACAAAATGGAAATGAGAAAGTATGAATTATGACAACCACTCAGTTGTCTGTGTGGCTTGTGAATCATCTGAGCTACACCTCACTTTAGTAATCTGGTTAAACTGCACCTTCAGTTATTATCTTGTTTATAAGCAACTGCAATTACGGCTGACCTCGGCGGTTGACTGGTCAAGGATGCGGTGTACAGTAGGGTAATGATAGTGATAGCACAGGGAGACGGGATGTGCTGGTTTGAAATGACAAGAACAGATGCTTCTAAGATACAAATGTGACCACTAAAGACCCTCGCTTAGACGTTAATTTGCCGAACTGGAGCACTTTCGTCCCAGTTAGATGACCCGCTACCACAGCAGAGCAGCAGAACTATGCCAGAAATACTCTAGATTGGCTTGATGAATATATTTAGGCAAAAACATCTAATTTAGACTACAATATGTGCCTAATAGCACCAACGGGAATGATGCACTATAGGTTACACTGTGAATTTTTTTGAGTTCATATTGCTTGTGTTCTGAAGTGTTTTGTTATATAATCTCTCTTTTAGTGGAGACGGCTTCAGTTTTAGAAATGACTTCATCCGATTTAGAGCAAACAGCCTTTGAAAACAATGATTTGTTGGAAGGTTTGTGATACACAAGCTACTAAATACTACTAATCACTACAAACTCATCAACAAATAGGAGATGCTATAATATACTAACATAGATTTTAACAAGACTTAGACAATAGAAAATAGAGAAAGAAAATAGCTCTGTAAATGCTGACAGCTGACACCCTCGAAAAGAATGAAAGATAATATTGAGGAAGTAAGATAAAATCAGAAGTGTAGATGTGTAGGTGAGCGCCCTACATAAGAGTTCATACGATGTTACAGACAGTCTGAAGAATAAAAACGAGGCAGTTTACCACACAGTTGGAGACCGGAGCTGTTTTGCCTGACACATGTGAATCTTTTCAATGCTTTAGGACCCGGAGCAGTTCAGGATGGCAACAGCGGCACGTCAACGGTCTTCACACCCACCTGTCTACTTCTCATCATACTTCTACAACTCTTGCTCAAGTTTTGATGCCGAAGATGTTTTTCAGTGGATAAAAATCACAGTTTGTGTGACATCACTCATCCTGGAGTCGCAAATCGTGCATGGGTTACCGAAAATGCCCAAAGATGTGCATGGGGTACCCACGTACTTATTTTTAATAAAGTAATCATGCATTTCTTTTGTTTATAATAGAGTTTAATAATGTAACTCATCTTACATTGCTAATTATCGCACTGTTTAGCCCCACTGAATACAGGTTTTGAATCCATAAAATGCAAATGACAGAGGCATGTTTAATTTTAAATATTTATTTTTGTGACTATCATTTTAATTTAACTCTGTAACCCCTTAAGAATTCATATAGAATACAGTGTGATTGGGGAGTAATTATTTCAAGTCAAAGGCATGCAATAAGGAAGGGAATATGTCTCAGTCTTTTTTTTTTGGATTGTTGTTATATACTTTACTGTATCATAACTGTAAAACTGATCAAAATAAGCAGCACAAAAGACACAAACATGTATTTTTTTTGAGTACATCTAATCTGTATTTTACCATTTAACACACACAAAACAATGCGGTACATATCAGTATTTTTTATTTTGATATTATTTTGATGACCAGAATGGCACAGTTGGACTGATGTACAATGTAGTCAAAGTTGGAAAAAGTTGCATTTGGAGATTTGTTCTGGGTGTAATGCAAAGATATTGGATCCAATTTAAAAGCCCAAAGAGCAATCTGCTAATATCTGTTGATTTGTATTTTTTATTTTTGTTACCACAGTTTTTCCAAATGGCTTTTTGTTGAATTCTGTCTAGATTTTGAGTTACACAAACCAAACTTGGCGCTTCAAATGTTCTTTATTTAAACACTCTCATCGCCGTTCCTGCTAACATCTCTGTATGTATATGCATATATATAACTTGTACAAAGGGAAAATATGCACACTTGTTTTTACTAAAATTGTGAACCTGTTTAATACAATGCAACATTTTCTATTATTATTATTTTTTTATTCCCTTTTTCTGAAGCTATGTAATTTATTTCTCAAATGGTATTATGGTAGATACCAGCTCATTTCAGTAACTCATTGTGAACTCCGATGTCTAAATATTGTGATTTCGGAAAAAGCAGATGAGACTCATTTGACACTCATTTGAAAATGTCATTGTTATCCTTTGTATTCTGGAAAAAAAAAAGTGAGATTTGATTAGAAGTTCAGTTTCTGAATCTTACCATCGCAGTTTAAGATGCTGTTTGACCCTTAAATCCATATTACAGTTTTGTTGCAACATTTGACAGGATGTATGTCTAATGTTTCCCTTTTTTTTCATTTGAAGGAATAGTTCTGCCAAAAATGAAAACTGTCAATATTTATTCACCAGCATGCTTTTCCAAAGAATAAACAAAACAAAACACAAAATTCTGAGAACAGAAACAAGTATTCCTTGAACATTTCAGTTATTCTGCTAAACTATCAGGCCTCGGATGACTTGGAATGTAGTGCACAAGTCATACTGACCACTTTTATGATGTTTTCTTGTCATTCTTGTTGCTCAACAGCATCTGTCACTTAGGTAAAATAACTATTAAGACATTCGCCAGTACATCATTTGTGATTTATGAAAGAAAAAAAAAAATCCCACAAAATGACTTGAGTGTGAGTAAAATGATGGCAATTTTCATTTTTGAATGAACAATCCCTTTAAATATAATGTTTTTAAAGCATCTGTCACTTAGGTAAAATAACTATTAAGACATTCGCCAGTACATCATTTGTGATTTATGAAAGGAAAAAAAAATCCCACAAAATGACTTGAGTGTGAGTAAAATGATGGCAATTTTCATTTTTGAATGAACAATCCCTTTAAATATAATGTTTTTAAAACCACATATCAGAGCTACCATTAGTCCAGTGGATTTTAAGCACAAGTTGTATGTTAATGAAAGGGAATGTGATGTATGTGCAGTGTGTTTTCTTGCCCCAAAGTTCTATTGTTTAGCATTATGGCATTACTTTTTATCTTTTTGTTTTTTTCTTTAAGATATAGGGATCACAATGAGACTAAGAACAGTTCACACATTTCATAAATAGGTAGATCTGTGAGACTAAAACTGTCACGACAGTCAGAAAGCCACATGTTTATGGCAGTACTTTAATTTAAAATCACAAATTTAAAAAGCATCTCCTGATTAATGTCTGTGTGGAAAAGGTTTTGGATCAAGGCTGATCAAAGAGAGAGCGATCAATCAATGCACCGTATTAACAGAAACCACAAGGCTTGTCTGTTCATGGCTGTAATTCAATTCACACGTCCAACTTGGTGAGAAGAACTGACTAAAGTTTTTTTTGGGCTCCCACCACCCAACCTTTAAAAGAACCAGCCTGGAGAAGTTCATTTTGTTCCAGTGGTCTCTGGTGTGGTCTCTGGTCGTTCCCTGGAGAAGTATTTTAACTCCTTGTATTGTAAAGCGAGAACAACTGACTAAAGTTTTTTTTGGGCTCCCACCACCCAACCTTTAAAAGAACCAGCCTGGAGAAGTTCATTTTGTTCCAGTGATCTCTGGTCGTTCCCTGGAGAAGTATTTTAACTCCTTGTATTGTAAAGAATTTGTTTTTCCTTTAATGGAGATGGTGTGTTCATATTTAAGACTTACAATAATAAAATGTTGTATCTAAATAGATTTGGTCTGCAGTTTTATTGTAATTCTTGAAGAAAGGATTCATAGTTATAGAAATTATATACAAAATTTAATTATATACAAATATAAAATATACATGCACAATTAACTGTCATCTCTCTGGTCTACCTAGGTGGCAATATGGTTTTATTTGTATTTGAATTCAAGATGCTTAGTTGCATGAATGTCTTGTGCCTCTTTGTACCAGAGTATAATTGAACCAGTAAATGATTACCGGGGCTAATGCTGCGTTCCATTTGTACTTGGAAGTTGGAAATTCCAAGTTCCCAGCAACTTTTTTTTTTTTTACTGGAACGCCCTCCCAAGTCAGAGTTCCGACTCCGTATCGCAACAACTCCAACTTCAGAATCTAATATGGCTGCCCAGTGCATCAACAGAAGAGAAACAGTAATATATTGTTTATTAACATTTATGACAATGTGCCCCTATAAACTCAGTGGTGCACCAAGTACTATCCAACCTCTATTTGTGGATATTATACTATGGTGTTATCTGTGCCAAAATCCTGCTTTTTATGGGTTTTTAATGGACTGGTATTGCTAACAATGGCCGCGTCTGTCTTGGATTTCTGACTTCTCTACTGGAACACGGTCCACTTCGGTGTGACATCATTCCCAGCTCTGACATCCGATTTCCACGGTAAATGGAACGCAGTATAATTGTCATACTTTTTACTTGAATATAATTTCAGAGTGGGTATATATATTAGACTTTTTGTATAGACACATACTTTAGGTCTTGCTTACAATAAATAAATAAATAAAAATGCTGACCCAGTAGCAGGACATGTTATCATACTATATGGGATTAGTTGTCACAATGGCCATTAAAAAGGTAAAACATTAAACAGTTTTAAGTAACAGTAAAACAACTATTCAACTTTTTATGGGTTTTTAATGGACTGGTATTGCTAACAATGGCCGCGTCTGTCTTGGATTTCTGACTTCTCTACTGGAACACGGTCCACTTCGGTGTGACATCATTCCCAGCTCTGACATCCGATTTCCACGGTAAATGGAACGCAGTATAATTGTCATACTTTTTACTTGAATATTTTTCAGAGTGGGTATATATATTAGACTTTTTGTATAGACACATACTTTAGGTCTTGCTTACAATAAATAAATAAATAAAAATGCTGACCCAGTAGCAGGACATGTTATCATACTATATGGGATTAGTTGTCACAATGGCCATTAAAAAGGTAAAACATTAAACAGTTTTAAGTAACAGTAAAACAACTATTCATGTTAATAAACATATCAAGATATCAAAAAAACTTGCCAGGTTCGATAATCGCTCCTGTTACTAATGTAACTCCTGTTTACTCTGATACTGAAGCCTGATTTGTTCACGTTCGTGTAGTTGCACAAACCAATGGCGCTTCAACCCACCAAAAGGGGTGGAGCCGACCACTAAATAAGTCGGCTCTGAGCACCATTTCATCAGAATCTTTTGACTGAAGCGACAGTCATCGATTCGTGCCTACGCAATGCTCGTTCCCTTATCTCTGGGAACCGAGGTTACGTTAATAATTGGAACATTCGCTTTCAAGCGGTTTCTCCCTTTGCGTTGCTGACACTTATGGGGAACGCATCCAATAACACCATGCTATAAGCAAGTGCAGAATAAAGCCGCTCTGTGAGCCCAGCCCCAGAGCATTCATACTGAGGGCTTCTGTAAGCATGAGCCAACAATGAGACCCAAGCCGCTTAGGACTACTAGCCGCCTTGGTGATTGATGAAGTCTACCACCATCATGCTGTCAGAACGGACCAGGACATCCTCTGAAAAGCCCTGACTGTTCAGTGACTAGTGCTTTTGAGTATGTGGGTCGCTATCACAGCTGTAGTTTGCTTGGGTGAGCACTGAATGAGAAGGATGGGCCCAGATTGAATGGGGCTTCCATCGCTCAATGTTAAGTGGAGTGATGGAGAGCGAGCGTGAGACTTCTTCGAGGGAATTCCGGCCTCAGCGAGAATTGACCCTCTCCTCTTCCTCTCTGCTTTTGGATCAGGACAGCTTCTGAGGCTCAGAGTCCAACATCACTCTGGGGCGGGGACCTTGACGTTTTGGAAACGGGTAGCATTTCGCTGAATGTGAACAAATCAGGCTTTAGTATCAGAGTAAACAGGAGTTTCCCCATAAGCGTCAGCAACACAACGGGAGAGACCGTTCAAAAGAGAAATAAAGAAATGTTTCTTAAATGGGAAATCAGCATATTAGAATGATTTCTGAAGGATCATGTGACACTGAAGAATGGAGTAATAGCTGCTGAAAATAAATTACACAAGAATAAATTACGTTTAAAAAAAATCTTACGGGCCCCAAACCAACTCAAACAACACCTGTCTGTCTGTGTGTGTGTGTGTGTACTGTATATCAGACCTTTGCGTAAATGTATAGGCCTTTAAATATGCTATTATGTTCCATTGTTTATCCACTTAAAAAATTAAAAAAATGAAACCTTGTTGAAACCAGAACAAATCCACATTAACACAGGCTGATTCAAAATCAATAATTCAAAGCCCAGATTCTGTGAGCACTTAAGCACCATCTCGATCCTCTGGTTAAGGAAGGAGGTGTCAGTATGGTAAGTGTGTTATAGAGATTTGACAGACACGGCCTGTGGGAGTGATGCGCATGAGCTTTAAGTGCTGAGCTTGAGAATGAACCTGTGAGATCCATTCTGAAAGTGACACGAGAGCAGTCTGTGATTGAAGTAAAAAAAAAGGCTTCAGAGAGGACTCTTAATTAAAGCCTCGCATTTCACTGTCTTTTTTTCTTCCGTGATTGTTCATTGTAGATGATGGCTGTAGTATCATTCACTGCTGCTAGTTAGAGAGGCACCAGGTGACAAACATGGCAGTATGGAAGACAATTCGGATGGCGCTGAGAGACAGCTAAAAATGCAGGTAAACTGCTGGATCAGCTTTACATATCTGAAAGAAAATGACGGCCACAAAAATATAAAATTGGATGAATGAATGCATGGAGTTTTAATTTAGGAGACTGCATGGGCTAGTTGTCTCAAGGGTTTCCATTCAAAGTGAGCAGAGGATTTTTTTTTACTGGTTACAAAAATTTAATTCAAAGCTGCTGAAATTTTATTTGTGAATTTTATCAAACTTTTTTGTCAATTTGGCACATTTAGGCAAGAGTGAACTACAGAACTGAGCATGAACTGTGTTCTAAGTACCAGTGTTATTATAGTTAAATAAAACTGAAACCATAAAAAAGTTACTTGAAATAAAATAACTTGTTGAAACCAGAACAAATCCACATTAACACAGGCTGATTCAAAATCAATAATTCAAAGCCCAGATTCTGTGAGCACTTAAGCACCATCTCGATCCTCTGGTTAAGGAAGGAGGTGTCAGTATGGTAAGTGTGTTATAGAGATTTGACAGACACGGCCTGTGGAGTGATGCGCATGAGCTTTAAGTGCTGAGCTTGAGAATGAACCTGTGAGATCCATTCTGAAAGTGACACGAGAGCAGTCTGTGATTGAAGTAAAAAAAAAAAGGCTTCAGAGAGGACTCTTAATTAAAGCCTCGCATTTCACTGTCTTTTTTTCTTCCGTGATTGTTCATTGTAGATGATGGCTGTAGTATCATTCACTGCTGCTAGTTAGAGAGGCACCAGGTGACAAACATGGCAGTATGGAAGACAATTCGGATGGCGCTGAGAGACAGCTAAAAATGCAGGTAAACTGCTGGATCAGCTTTACATATCTGAAAGAAAATGACGGCCACAAAAATATAAAATTGGATGAATGAATGCATGGAGTTTTAATTTAGGAGACTGCATGGGCTAGTTGTCTCAAGGGTTTCCATTCAAAGTGAGCAGAGGATTTTTTTTTACTGGTTACAAAAATTTAATTCAAAGCTGCTGAAATTTTATTTGTGAATTTTATCAAACTTTTTTGTCAATTTGGCACATTTAGGCAAGAGTGAACTACAGAACTGAGCATGAACTGTGTTCTAAGTACCAGTGTTATTATAGTTAAATAAAACTGAAACCATAAAAAAGTTACTTGAAATAAAATAAATTGTACCCTAAATAAAAAAAAAACTTATTTCAGCTAGTTGCCATTTAGTTTAACAGTACTAAATGTAGTTCAGTAATTAGTTTAACTTGTAATAAAATTACTAAAACTAAAATAAAAAATAAAAATGACAAAATTTAAATTGAAATGAAAATGGAAAATATAAAACTAAAAACCTAATTCAATCTAGTAGTGAAGTTTATATAGGCAAAGTTATCACGTTGTAAATGTTGTATCTGTATAATATGCATGTTTAAATATATAAAAATATATAAATTCCTATATATATATATATATATATGTAGTAATATATAAATTCTTATATATTATTTCCAAGATATAAATTATATATGATAAAATATTTGAGGAAATTATTAATTACAATATAATGTATTTGTATTTACTAATTATATATTTTATATATTAATTATATAATACTAATTATAGTATTTGTAGGCCAAAACAATGGTTTGATATTCTTGTATGTTCCCTTTTAAATTGTAGCCAAGTCCTATTTTCTGTGTCCCTCCCACCCCCCATAATTGTTTTATTCACATGTTGCTAAAAACCCACTACACTGTCAATAAAAGGTTATTTAATGGCAGGTTCCAATTGTGACAACTTACCCCATGTAGTGTAATAGCATTCCCTGTTATTGGGGCATGGCATGTTATTTAATTTTTATTTTTTTATTTTTTTGTAGCCAAGACTTTAATATATGTGCCTATACACAAATTACCATAATCCTGACCATAGAATATAAATATATAATATATAAATTATATAATATATAACTATAAAAATTGTGGAATGATGACGCAAGTTAACAAACACATGGCAGATATTGAAATTTAATATAGATAAAACGGGGGTAGAGGAGGTGAGAAAAATGTTATGTAACTTGACGATTTCTCGCCAATCATTTGTCTAAAAGCTATTAATGTTTTACATGAAAACAAAAGATGGAAGCCAGGGAATGATCACCTTTTATGCCTGGAGGTGAAGGTAGACAATCACCTCCCTTGAAGCAAACAAAAGCCTGCTCTGTTCCTCCCTTCTGTACTCCTGGTGGACTTCTTTATCTTAGAGCCCAGGAGCGGCCCTCTGGAACATGCCATGAGAGCTGCTTATTTGGAAAGACAAATGTGAATAAATAAGCATTCATAAAGACCGCATTAACTTGACATGACATTTCTTGGCTGCATTATCTTTAGGACCACAGCCAAACCACGAGCGTGTCGTCAGTAGAGCAGGACCAGTGTGAGGAGGGATGTGCTAACGAGGTAAACTGTCTTTTAAAACAGCATGTCAACACTGGTAAACTTGCTAAAAGTACTCTGTGCAATAGATAAGTACGGGATTAGGGTACAATGGCTAATAAATGACTTTTGACATTTTTTTTTAGAATTTTGATTAGACTACAATAATAGTTTCTGCTGTTAGATTAAAGGAATAGTTCACCCAAAAATGAAAATGTTAATCAACCTCAGGCCATTTAAAATGCAGATAAGTTTGTTTCTTACTCTGAAAAGATCTGGATAAATTTAGCATTACACTATTTGCTTACTAATAGATCCTCTTCAGTGAATGGGTGCCGTCAGAAGAAGAGTTCAAACAACTGATAAAGACACCACAGTAATCCACGAGTCCAGTCCATTAATTAACATCTTGTGAAGTGAAAAGCTGCATGATTTCAATAAGCAAATGCATCAAATCCATCAAAGATGTCAAACCGTTGTTTCTGGTTGAAATACTGTTTTCTCCAGTGCAAATTTGTCTCCTCTAAATCAGGAGATAAATATGCACAGATCAAGCACCTTTTATGAGCGAAAACAGTTCAAAACAGTTCTCAGTAAAATATGTTGTTGGATTTTGATGTGAGAGGACAACAGGGGATGGATTTTTGTTTTTTTTTCTGGAGGAAGCGTTATTATGGATTATAGACTGGTATTTTGGCCAGAAGTGACAGTTTAAAGTTATATCGCCAAAATGATATATTTGTTTTTTACAAACATACAGCTTTTCATTTCACAAGACATTAATTAATTGACTGATTACTTGTGAAATATTGTGGTTTTTATCAGTTGTTTGAACTCTCATTCTGACGGCACCCATTCACTGCAGAGGATCCATCGGTCAGCAAGTGATGTAATGCAAAATATCTCCAGATCTGTTCCGACGAAGAAAAATACATATTAGATGGCCTGAGGGGTGGGTCAATTTTCAGCTATTTTTCATATTTGGGTGATCTTTTCCTTTTTTCCATCTTGGCAGATGTATATCACTGAGGCCAGCTAAGCTTACTTGTCAGCAGTTGGATCTTCTAGCCAAAGGACAGCACCTAATAAAATAAAGTTTTAATGAAAATGTGTGTCCTATTATGCAGAATTAATTTTTTTAATAAAAGTAGTAAGGCACTCAAGGTTGTGCTGCTGTATTTTGTGATTATACCACATTATGCCTAACTTCACCCTTAAGCCATGAATATATCACAATATAATATGACAGTTTTGACCTTTATTGCTTAATGATTAAAAAAAAGTAGGGATGCAGCAATGTTAAAATTCTGACTTTATTGATAATTTCCATGTAGTTGCTGATAAAGTAATAAAAATCCAATATTAAAATTATATACCATTTTATTTTAATAAAAAATTAAACCCTAAAAAACTAAACTCTAATTTCAATGTTTTTTAAAGATTAACATGGTAACATTTTACAATAAGGTCCAATTAGTTAACATTAGTTCATGCATTAACTAATTAACTAACATATTAGCATTACCTAACAATGAGCAATACCATATGTTACAGTAGTTATTCATCTTTTTTAACGTTAGTTAATAAAAATACAGCTGCCAGCTCAGGCTCATTAAATAATATTAATAGATACAACATTTGATTTAATTGATTTTAGTTTGATTGTTAGTTCTTATTAACTAATGCAGGTAATGTTAGCAAATGACACCTTATTGTAAAGTGTTACCATTAACAAAGGTAATCTAAATGTAAAGATGGGAAATAAGCATTCATAATTAAATATCCAATATCAATAACCAATATGGTGCTGATCGATTGTGCATTCCTTTTTAAAAGAATCTATGACAGTACATTAGATAACTAACAACCCCAAACTAGAAGAAAATATTCTTAACTTTATTACACAGAACACATACAACAGTCTTGTACTCATTTTCCAATAGTGAAAAATACAACTACGGCTGTACATGCACATTGAGAGAGCTGTGTGTTGCAAATGTTAAGGTATCATACACTTTACAATCGTAACTAGATAGAGACAGTCATAAAAATAAATACAAACATACAATACAGTTTTGCAAGGGAGGGCAAAATACTTTTTGCCTAGAGATTTTTGGGTGAAACACTGTTGCTATGATTAGATGTACCATGGATACTTGCAGCAGTTTTAAAATAATGATGATCAGGTCAGCAAAAATGCTTGCTATTTTGTTCCCTCAGACGATGATAAATATAGCAATTAAAAAAATAAAGCAAAACAATTACATTCTGAAGTATACCTGTTTGTAACTTAAATGGATTTGCAATGCCATTTTATGTACACTACTGCCGATCACTGTGAAGGTTGTAGCGCCACAGTCTGTGGTTTGTACTGTTCATCCCAGCAGGTAAAATGACATCACAGTCAATAGCTTCTTCACCGTCACAATATTAGTATTTTAAAAAATTTACTGACATACCAAAATTATACTCTAATAATCTACAGTACAACCTATTTATGTACTTTAACCTGTTACAAACTTCACCAGAAATCATTGGGCAATTTCACTCGAAACACAATTGAGATGAATGATTAATGATACTTATCAAAAGATGATTTGATGACTTTCGAAACATTAAAATAACTCCATTTAATGGTTAAAACCGAGCCGGTTGTTTACAAAAATGCATCCCAAGCAGAAGTTTCCAGGGTCGATACTGAATCTATATGATTGCACTACCACTTGATTTTTTTTTTCTTTTAAAATGCACGCAAGGCACAACGCTAACAAGGAAAAGGTGTGTTGATCGCCGCAATTACACCATCCTCATATTTAACAATCAAATAAAAACAGGATAAATTTATTTGCATATATTTCTTTTTTTTTTTTTCATACAGCATTTTAAACATACTGCATGTTCAGAACAGTGTCGCGCTTAACGTAAAGACCTCATGAATGTCATAATCACAATGAGATTTAATTAATATTTCAACTTCACGTTAACATGATCTGATATCCATTAGAGCAAATCTTCTGAAAGAGCTCTGCCATGCTAACGTCAGTCACAAAAACCATTCAGCTGGTCACAGAGCAGCGTCCTTCAAATTAGAGTGCAGGAATTTCACTTCAAAATCAACTGAAAGGTAATTTACAATCTATGGACATATCTTTATTTCTCTGTGATGTGCCAGACCTTGGACTTGAATCATTCCTCTTCAGTATGTTTGTTTAGCACTGTTGACATTGCTCACTGAAGCTGAATGCAGACAGCTCACAGACAAGGTCTAATTTTAGTGCTGTAATGTTAGTTGTGTGGGTTGAGTGCATGTGGCTGTCTGTATTTGCTTAGAGGTATACTTTTAAAGGGATTTTCACCTAGAAATTCAAATTTGCTGAAAATGTACTCACCCTCAGGCTATCCAAGATGCAGATGGGTTTGTTTTTTCATCGGAACAGATTTGGAGAAATTTAGCATTACATCACTTGTTCACCAGTGGATCCCTTACAGTGAATGTGTGCCATCAGAATGAGAGTTCAAACAGCTGATAACAACAGTTTGAAGTTGAAAACGTCTTGATGGATTTGTTTATTACAAACATACAGTTCTTTTCTTCTTCACAATTGTTAATCGATGGACTGGAGTCCTGTGGATTACAGTACTTGTGGATTATTGTGATGGTTTATCAGATGTTTTCATTCTGACGGTACCCATTCACTTCACAGGATCTACAGTATTGGTGAACAAGTGATGTAGTGCAAAATTTGTCCAAAAGTGTTCCGATAACGAAACAAGCTCATGTTGGCTGGCTTGAAGGTGAGTACATTTTCAGCAAATTTTCATTTGTGGGTGAACTATTGCTTTAAGCTCCTGTACACTGCGGCTACTGATAAGTGGACATTTCTGGTGGGTATCCAAAGTCCCTTATGAGCGTGTTGACGGGTCAGCTTTCATAGAGTAACAAGTATGAAATTACAGCTGCTAAATCACCAGACTTATGAAATAGATGAAATCTTAGATTACCATATTCTTCCACCTGCTCAGACATGCACAATTTGACATTTATATGACATTATATTAGTGTGGAAATTAGTGCTAAAGATCACGGATAAATTGATGGTTATCACCCACAGATACGCAAGGAAATATGTCTGTTACTGGGACTTCTTTGTCCTCAGAAGTTATTAAATATCATTTTATTATATAATTTGTGATAACAGTTTTGGCTTCTGTCAAATTTACTTCACCAAGACTCAAGAATACAAAATCATACACACTTAAAAGAAACTCCGCACCAAAAACCTGAGAAAGAAGTTTAAACTCTCCAGTAGAGTCATCCAAAGCAAATTCAATTCGTTTAAAACAATACAAATGTATCTGGAAAGGGATTTACAACAAAATATACAATGACTAATGTTTATTTGGTGGTATAAAACGTGACCTGTGGAGCTCAAGACTAACTAAATCACTCTTTTGGACTTTATAGAGGAAATCTCTATTCAACCCTGTTCAGATTAGTTCCTCTGTCCCATTTGGTAGGTTTATGATTATACAGCCCGCAACAGCTGTCATCCTAAAGGGTCTTTATATGAGGAACAGATTTTATGTAGCTTACATTAGGGCATCTACACTGAAAACATCTCTAAGAGCAGCGTAAAACATATTAGAGCAGGTAAGGAGTCTATCCTACTGCTTGTAATTATGTCAGCTCAGTACAAGTACATGTGCAGGTTATTGTTGTGATTCCTTTGTCATTTGAATACCATCAATGGCAGATGAGCACTCAGGATGCACTATGTTTTTAGGAACTGTGTGCTATATTATATTGAACGCATAGATCGTACGTGTGTGTGAACAGTATTTGCATACATCTGTACATGTACAGTAAATCAAATATCGCATACAGAATCCGCAAAAAGTATTTGGACATTTAAGCCACACATTGTGTGTGAATGTCACTGAATTAGACAACAAAACATTGAACAAAATAAATTGTAAAATTATTATTAGCACTGAAGTAATGGCTGCTGAAAATTCAGCTTTGCCTTCACAGAAATAAATTACATCTTAAAATACATTAAAAAGAAAATATTTTTGTGTGTTTTTAATATATATATATATATATATATATATATATATATATGGTGTTGGGGAAAGTTACTTTTAAAAGTAATGCATTATAATATTGCGTTACTCCATAAAAAAGTAACTAATTATGTTACTTAGTTACTTTTTATGGAAAGTAATGCATTACGTTACTTTTGCGTTACTTTTTAAATCTGGACAGGGCTTGCTTGTTTGTTTTTTTAAATAAAAAAAAGTTATATTTTTGAAGCCTTTTCACACCAAAAGTGAAATGAATAAGCCTCAGGCTGAAGGGAAAGTAAATTCACGTCCGTACAGTAGAATGCAGAAGAAGACTTTTCAACACACTTCAGCAATAAAAAAAGACACACAAATGTTTGTTTAGAGTAATTTTTGCTTATTAGTAAGGTTGAACTGGATCATCGAAGGTCAGAAGCAAAAACATTGGTTAATAGAATGGGATTAAATACATAAATTATATTTGTTATGTTTAACATTTAATTATTGCAGATTTGTGTCATTCTGAGTTGCATTATTTTTATTCATTTTGAGGAATACTGGATGTTTTTTTTGTGAGTGAGATGAATTAATGCATATTCATATTTATTTTAGAACTACAGTAACATCTTTTGATTTCTCTCAACAAGGGGACAGGAGAGCTGTCAATCAATAAATTGGGGGGAAAAAGGAACTTGCGTTACTTATCTGAAAAAGTAACTCTTGTAAATTAAAAAGTAATGCGTTACTTTACTAATTACTTGAAAAAAGTAATCTGATTACTTAACTCACGTTACTTGTAATGCGTTACCCCCAACACTGTGTATATATATATATATATATATATATATATATATATATAGTCAATAAAATAAGAAAATGGTTTTATATATATATATAGAACCTTTTTCTTTTTTTTTTAAATACGTTTAAAAATGTGATGGCAAAGCTGAATTTTCAGCAGCCATTTCTCCAGTGATGATGATAATATTTTTTTCTATTTATTTTGTTCTCTCTCTCTCTCTCTCTAAAAAGTCAGTGTTCATTCTGCAGTTTATGTAATGAACTACACTGGAGAAGTGCCTTCATACATCCACTGAAAACCATCTTTAAAGGGGATTAAAAGTAATTGGGAAAAAATGTAAGAGGATGAAAATGGAAATGCAAGAAAAGTGAAGTTAGTTACGAGAAAAAATGATCATTTGCTTGTTGATGCCACTTGGTGTAATGACATTCATACATTTTTAAGTGTGACTCAAGTGTCCAAATACTTTCTGGGCTTACTAAAGCTATTTTTTTTTATTCTTTGTTTCTTTCTTTTTTTGCTGTTTGTAATTTTTATCGAATATAAAAAAAAGAAAAAAAATCTTGTTATTTTACAGGACACCAGAAACCTCAATTCACACTGTTCAATACTGAGCAACAAACCATTCAGTTATTCACGATTACATGAATTTTTGCTTCTCTTTTCACATACAAAAGGTTGGAGACACATATAGTGGTTCTATTATTATTTCTACCCAGCTAACAAACTGACTCCATTCATAGTCCAGTTCACTGTTTCAAAACACGGTTAAATCCCAAAGCATCTTATTATTACAGACCCATAAACCCACACTGACACTTCCCTTTAGAAATGAAACATAAGACAAAATGATTGAAATGATGATTATGTTAATAATAACTGATAAAGTACCCTCCCTCTCTGTGTGTGGGACTGTGAGCTTGTGTGTGTACAGAGAAACGGAAACGCTGCTTTAGCATCAAAACTTGCTGAGGACCGAAAGTGTTAAAACGAGAGTCAGAAGCAAGAATGAGCTGGTTGGCGATAAGGCTGCGCTGTTCACATCGTGTATCGCTCCGGGGCCTGCGGGAAGAGAAACCCTACACGTTAACAACCTCCCAAACATCCACTGTGTATATCATCATGCATTATGCTGTTCAAAGAAATTGCTGCGAATACAGCGCTCAAACACCGTCAGAGTTAGCGGATGCCTCAGGGCGACAAGACGAGAGCTGATGTAATTGCATTAGGCAAACATTTGACACATTGAGACGCTCGTTGACTACGCCAAGTTACACTTGACATGGATTCTGAGCATAAATTAACATGCATTTAGTTATTAGAAGGAGCCTCGTACCGTACAAAATAATGCTGGTGTTTGTTATTCCCAGCGTGTTCATGGCCACACATGTGTAGTTCCCGTAATCCTCTTCGGAGACGTTAAAGAATGTTAGCATGGACTGTTTACCCTTGTTTTCGATCTTGACCCCGTTGAGTCCGTTTAAGAGTCTGGAAAATTTGAGGTGAAGTTAGCAGTGTTATTAAAAACAAAGTCTACATAAGTGGACGGCTGACGGCACACATTAACGCACCACTCTTGCACAAAGTGTGACTTGAATGTCTAATACATAGACATATTTTCAGATTTTTAATAAACTAGCTTTGTTGAAACCATGGCTTAGTGCTTCTTGAGCCTTGGGAGATGCAGGTTCGAATCCTCCGGATTCCGGTTTGACTTTCACTCTAAGTCAAAACTAGCACCAAAAAAGAAACTACATATCTTCCAATTCATGGGACCTTTTGAGTCATAAATACTAAGAAATGTAAATTAGTTGAAATTACATAAAAAGTCATGGTAGACCAACAGAATACCCCCAAATATTGTCCCAACTAATCATACACAGCAAAGAATTTTAAACTGAACACTATTGCTGAAAATGTAAGGGTTTCGTGAGTTTCCAGCATGCAATGCATCATGAATAAAGTACAAAGTTACTGTTTGCTGACTTTTGTTTAAACTTTTGTTGATTTGTAATCATTTTTAGTTCTGTCATGACAACTCTCAGAGGGATTGGCATGGAAATGTACATGACAATGTTAATGTATTTGGTCTTGGCAGAATAGATCTGCTACGCTGCTGCGGC
>NW_015505211.1:2199327-2232273 GCF_001515645.1 Sinocyclocheilus grahami
CATACATGAATCACCCCGTAGCAGATCTATACAGGTGGAGCTGGGGAAAGCGGAGGGTTTCTGAAGTGCACTGCAAACTGCTACAGCAAAGAAAAGCCAGGTATTTGAATATTGAGCAGTTAGCTTATTGGCTACCGATACAGGAGAGAACCAATTAGCTGCCATGTGATAATGATGTCGCCAGGTCAGATTGAGCTAGACCTATCGGACTGCGCCATCTAGAGTTTCATGCCAGAACTCTGTATTTATTTGTTGTATATACGATTGTCACCATTCTAGAGGCTTGTTTATGAAGTGTTGAGGTCTATGTACAACCTTCAAAAACTATATCCCAGATATCTTAGCTTTGCAAGGTGAATGTGCCTTCAGAAATAAAGGTAGCATAGTTCATTTGACAGATTAAGCGACAATTATAGGTATATGGCTATCTATATATCAATTTAATATTACTAACTGAACATTTGCTGACCAAGAAATCTGTAGATGCCTTAATTTATTGGCTGCATGAAGCATTTTGTGTTTTGTGAACAAACAAATTCAAAATGGCAAAACAAATGACTGTTGTTTAGGACAATTTGTAAGACAATAGTCGAGAGAACCTAAAAATCTGACTGCATCATGTTACATCGATTTTTCGATTCCTTTTTAACAGTGCACAAATAAAACAAAAAACTGCATGCCCTACCTGCGCTCCCCCTTATACCACTGAAAATCCGCCAGAGGAACAGCAGACGCTTCGCACCACAAAATTCCTTTCTGGCCGACAGCCGTTCCTGTGCTCCGAGCTCGCGAAATGACAGGTGGATCTGTGAAATGAATCACAGGTAATTGAGAAATTCAAAAAAGCATGTGAGGAATGTATGGTCTTAAAAGGAATTAGTTTTAAATGAATGAGGTACTCACAGTTTACAGTAACCTGAACAGTCCTCACGTCTGGAGGCGAGATGTCGTTTGATGTGATGCAGTCGTACAAGCCGGACATGTCTTTGGTGATTCCAGTCATTTCCACATATTCACCCTCAGTAATGATTCTAATACCTGTGTTAACACACATAAGGTTAAAGTAATTATTAACATATGTAAAGTCATATTATAAAATCAACCCATTATACCATTCCTTTGGGTAAAATGCCTGTGGGGCTACAGTGATATGGAGAAGATATAAGGATGCATTTCCTAGTATAATATTATGTTTACTAATATGTATAATATTGCATATTGTTTAGTTATATATTTAGTTTAAAAAAAAATCTATGTTTATAAAAACATTAATACTTATAAACATTAATAAAAAATATAAAATTTTTATTGATATTTTATACAATATATAATATATTGTTGTTTATTTTTTATGGTTTCCTTTTTGTCTTTTTCTGAGCATCCAGGAGGTTTTTAACCCAAATACTATAGCTTTCACTTGAGTAAAAACTATTGCTTTAAACACAAAATTAAAAATCATAAATTATCATATAGTCTCAAAAAATATTCGATATTTTTTGTGACTCTCATTAGCAATATAAATGCGCACCATCATTTCAATTACATAAACCCAACACAACCCTCTCTCATGACATGCAATCAAGAAAGACTTTGCAGTGCATTGCATCAAACAGGTGTTAATGAAAGTGTTGTTGTGCTGTTTGCTGCTATTTAGTGTTTTTGAGAAAGTACTTCTAATTAGCTCAGTTCTACCCTATTAAAGTGCCACAACCGTTCCCTGTCACTTTCATTTAACCGTAACAGACTCAGAATCAAACCTATGCCAGCTTTTTTGCTGAAGTATCATAGCAGTGTCATAATGCCACAAGCATTCTCGCTTAATTTAATCCACACTGGCACCAACTAGAGACAAGCAGTCTGAGAACACACAGAGAGTTTCAGCCACTGTTCTGGAATTCTGAAGCTTAAGCACTTATTTTGCTGTGATCGCTCTAAAATGAACAGAATTTTTTCACCATCATCTCAATCTGAAGGCAGAACAAGGTTGGTGAATGTCAATAAGACAAATATGTTACACTAGACTGACCCTCCGTTGTTGTTCTCTGCTTAAGTCCGTCATTTCACAAAACCCACCTGTATCTCCAATTCTATTATCATGCAAAGAAATTGTTTCAGTTATTCCTCTGAGAGAGTGAAATAACGCTTCACCCGCAGGTTCAGACTGCCAGTTAGTGCAAATGCCACTCACAGCACAAACTCCACATTATGCCATCTCATTAATACAGCCTCAGTACTTTATTTCAGTGAAAAGGTTGAGGAGTGGACTTAGGTTGTTATTTTGTTTCTAATAGCATGGCCTTGGGGATTGTGAGAGAGGTTGGTAATTATGCTTATCTCCTTATATGACTCAGCCCTGTAATGCTTACAAAGTTTGAGCAATCATTGAGAGATGGTTCACCCCAGATTATGCTAAACATGTGACTGAAAATTACATCCCCAAATTTGGAATAAAACTGTTTTATTTTACTCTGTCCATGTGACAAGAGACACAAAATATTATGAACTGGCCTTTAAATGTGAACCATAATGATGCAGCTATTTTTTGCTCAGTGTAGTCAAGTTTTAAGGGATAGTAATTAAAAATTAAACTTCTGCTATCATTTACTTACCCTCATGTTGTTCTAAACCTTCAATTAAGATATTTTGAAGAATGGTTGACTATACATAATTGGGTGAACTAGTTCTTTAAAAATAAAATTAATGATGGATTTGTATATTAAAAACACACAGCTTTTTACTTCACAAGATAATAATTGATGGGCTGGAGTTGTGTGGATTACTTGTGAATTCTTGTGATTACGTGTGATGGCACCCATTAACTGCATTGGTGAGCAAGTGATCCAAATCTGTTCCAATGAAGAAACAAACTTGTTTACATCTTGGATGGCTTGAGGGTGAGTAAATTTTCAGCACATTTTCATTTTTGGGGGTTATCTAATCCTATAAGACTATAATCCCATTGACTTCCACTGTATAGAAAACACAAAAACAAGATGTAACATTCTACAAAATATCTTCTATGTTCTACAGAAGAAAAAAAAAAATTTTCCTATATTATTTTGAGTATGATCAACAGGCCCAGGTGTTCAAACATCTAAACTTGACAATGACTGCCAAGTGATATACACTGCCAAAATATCTTTAAATACAAATAATAAAGCATAAAAGTAAAGTTTTATTTCTTACTTGACAAAAGTCTTGGAAAGAGAAAAGTTCAGCCAGAACTAATCAGAGCAGTTTAGATGTTTGATATGTTTGATATATTTTTTGATCATCTCACTCCCAGCAAGTTTTTTTTTTGTATTATAGGTTAGTTTTATATAGGATGTGAAAGCAACACTAAAATACTGAAAATTACAAGTGAAGGTCATAGTGTTTGGCCCTTTCTCACTTCATAAACTGTTATCAATGGTAAAGTGCAACCAAAAGGATTTTCCTCCAATTTTTCAGACAGCACTTTTACTGAATCAGCTGAGATTATTCATTTGACCCTGCTGTACTGTTTACGTTCACCATGAAGAAGAGTGTTTCTAAGCTGTACAAAATACGTTTTTATTCATAAAAAGGGAATTATTTTATCCTACAACAAAGCTGCAGTTGCTTTGCTTTCTGTAGCTATGAATTGCAAAAAACATAAAGAGCAGCTCTAATAGTGACACTTTCAGCGATGCAACGCTTTATTTATTCTCATGTAGTTTTCATTTATATTTAGCTATTAGAGCGGTCAGTTTGATTTTCAAACAGCGATGGGGTTAGTGTAGATAGCCACGGTGAACAGCAATGATTTATAATGTTTACTTTAGAGACAGAAAGCAAACACCGGGCCCATAGCAATTACATCCAGCACTGAGTAATAATCCTGCTGCTGTCATGAGACTTCCTGAGCAGAGCAGAAGTTTATTAGAATGTAAAGGAGAACGACAGTGTAAACAGGAAAGAATAAATAAACTGGTCTGTGCTGTCGATGTACAGTCAGCCAGAGGAAAAAGAAATGAGTGAGAAATGCTCCAATAACTAAATTTAGGAGATTAGGGTCAAGGGAAAGACTCAATCTCATGTTACAGTTGGAAAGTAAAGTATAGTTTATACAGATCAGGCCACTGAAGCAGACAGGACAACATTAAGATAAGGCTTTATTTAGGAGATATTTGACTTTATTAAGCTCTTATTATTAAATATCCGCACATAAGTGAATTAAACTGTCTCTTTTTAACATTATCTTTTCCACCACACTTTTCCTATTCTTCTTGTTCTCATGTTCTTTCAGAGAATGGATAAAGAAAAATAGATTTTATTTCCTAGACACAATGATTTTTCAGTCTTGGTTTTCATAAATATTTTATCATTGAAAAATATGTTTTAGCACTTGACTAATCTGTATACATTAAACATTTTGGAATTACAATGTACAAATCTATTTTACAAATCTACAAACTATGATAATAATAATAATAATAATAATAATAATAATAATAATAATAAATGTTTCTTGAGCAGAAAATATTCATATTAGAATGATTTCTGAAGGATCATGTGACACTGAAGACTGGAGTAATGATGCTAAAAAATCATATTTGCCTTCACTAGATAAATTACATTTTAAAATATATTAAAATAGAAAACAACTGTTTTAAATTGTATTTTTGGTAACACTTTCTATGAAGCCCATATTTATAACACATTATAAGAGTATTCTTAAGGCATTATAATGAATGCATAATGCATTATTAAAAAAAACCTATAATAAGTTGTATCATCTCATAAATAATCATAACAACAAATACATTATAAAACATATTTATGGTTATAACTTTTATGAGTATGTTTATTTATAACATGCAATAAACACCATGTTAAATCCACTTAATTTATAATGGATTATAAGTTTCATATCTTGACATTATTTAAGATGTGTACAATATCTTACTGATATTACAATAAATATAGTTAAAAGCAAATGTGCCATATTACACATTCATCTGATCAGATATCTGATCTTATGGCTGTTTAAGAAAAATATATAATTTTTATTTTTATTATTATTGTTGTTTTCGTTGTTGTTATTATTTATAAGTGGTCTTTGTCTGCTTTAAGTACAGTAACAAGTTAACAATGGCATGATATGAGATTTATAATACATTATAACTATGGGAAATATAATCCATTGTAAGTTAAGTGGATGCATTTTGTTCGTTGTGTATTATAAATCATCATACTCTTAAAAGCTATAAGTAAATGTTATAATGCATTAAAACTGTTGTTATGATTACTCATGAGATGAATCAACATATTGTAAGGTTTTTTGTAATACATTATGCATTCATTATAATGCCTTAAGATGACTCTTATTATGTATTATAAATACGGGCTTCACATAAAGTGTTACCGTATTTATTTATTTTTTGTTCAACCAAAAGCAGCTTTTGTGAGCATAAGAGATGTCTTCCAAATAAATAAAAATAAAATAAAACATTTAATTATATACACAAACACTACTATATATATGTATATATATATATACATGATATATTTTTATATAATATTTGCATATTCCTAATTCCTGTAGGGTCTATGTGCAGAAAAAGCTTTCTTCTATATAATATATAGATTATATAATATATAGTGTGTGTGCGCGTCCGCGTGCGTTTTTGTGATTTATGAGGACACAAATTTGTATAATGACATGGGTATGACATAGGTATTACAAAGAGAAGGTGATTTATGAGGACATTTTGAGTGTTCCCATGTTTCAAAAGGCTTATAAATCATTCAGAATTAGTTTTTTTGAAAATCTAAAAATGCAGAAAGTTTCCTGTAAGGAGTAGGTTTAGGGGTAGGGTTGGTGTAGGGCAATAGAAAATACGGTGTGTACAGTATACAAACCATTACGCCTATGGAATGTCCCCACAATTCACAAAAACAAACCTGTGTGTGTGTGTGTGTGTGTGTGTGTGTGTGTGTGTGTGTGTGTGTGTGTGTGTGTGTTTTGATGGCTTTAGTGGGAAATGAAAGGGGTGAATTGAAAGTAATAACATTTCTGAGAGAGTTATACTGAGTTGATAGTTTCAGCACAGTAAAGCACACCATGTATGCAATCCACTCATCACTAATTCATACTCTCTAAAACATCCAACCTTCAACAGTCAACCTTAATAATCTCAAAGACTAGTCAACAATCCCTTATTGGTATAATGTAGCATGCTTTTAAAGTGTGTTGACTCAAACTAGGGGATCCATGCATAGAAGTGAAATGGAATGAGAACATTTCCAGACTCTGAGGCACCAACAAAATACACTGAAGTGGGTCAGTGGCTTTGTGCATTAAAACAGGTCATTCGATCTTTCCAGTAATGCGACGTGAAGCTAGCTAGGCCAATGACCAAGCTACAAAAGCTGTCATACAGCTGCATTGTATCATCATGTGAGCATGTGCTTTAACAATCCCCTGCAGGCATTCTTGGCTTCTTCATCAACTAATAAACACATTATGGAATGATATTACACATATAATGAGATTTCAGTGTGCTAATGATTTCGTAATAAGCTGCTGACCATCATTACTGTTTGTCAACATACCTAATTGCATTTTGCAATCGTCCCTAAATGGACTACCTCCTTAATAGAAATTCAAATGATAATTACTTCAGATTGTAAAGCAATGACTAAGCTAATTACCAGAAGTCGTAATGTTTATAACAGGGAAAATGAGGATGTCACAAGGACTTTTCATAACATGCTGCGAGCAGCAAGATATAAAAGCCGTTTCCGACAAACAGGTTTCAAAGAACTGCAAACGAGGCTGGGAGCAAGAGATGAAATCCATCCTCGAAAATGGTCCATAGACACGAGGTAGCTTCACGGAAATTATATTTTTACTCTTCTGTTGTCACTTTGTTGGAGACTATTGTTAAAAACACTAGCAGTGCTTTATCTGGCCTCACCCCATTCAATCTGACCTGGGCTCTAGGAAAGCTAGAAGGTGGAGAGGTCTTGAATGAAAGAACAAGAAAGAAAGAAAAGAAAGAAAGAAATAAATTATTACTTTTATTTAGCAAGGATATGTTAAATTGAATAAAAAAGTGATAGCAAAGACTTGCATTGTTACAAAAGATTTCTGACAGCTTTGCATGAAAACCACATCCAAAGTATTACCATTATTCTTTGTAAATCTTAGTTCCGCTGGAATAAAACCTTACATAAATACATATTTGAGTGACATTAAACTGAGCAGATGATGACTTGAACAAATTTTATTATTGAACAAAGGTTGTTTTCTAAGAAAGGAAAAATAGGACTGAATGCACAAACATCCATGCAGGTCTAAATGTTTGAGTACAGTACATTAAGTACTCTTTGAATGAATACTTGCATTGCCTGCAGACTGAAAGAAAAACAGCACTTGAACCTCGGCTGTTGAGTGAACGTCATCTGTATTTTGCTGTCATCTCTCAAGCAGAGTGTCTAAATCCTCCAATCATGCCCTGGTAAGCAGCAGGTCACCATGGTTACACAGTTCAGTGAAACCGATCATCGCTGGCCTTCCACTCCAGCATGACCTTTCTCTCTTTTTACTCTCTTTCTGCTTCTTTTGCTCTTGCACACTTGTGCCGCCAAACAAATAACTCGCTATTCATGATTTATGTACGAACGCATCTTCATTAAGCCAGTCAAAGTCAAGCCACACTAATTAAAACAGAGATTTAGTTTCTAACTGCCAATCAATTACTGCCTAGTTATGTTGCCTCTTGAGAGGGAAGAGGCCATTACGGCTCGGTGGGATGTCCTTTTTACAATGGATGGATCGGCTCTCTTGGGTCGTTCTGCATTGAACGTTTGGCTCTTGGTGAAGTTAAGATGGGAGTGAAGCTCCTATGACCATATCTATTGGTTGGCACATGCATGTATTTAATACTATTATATTCACGAGTTCGCACTTATATATATTGGATTGAGCAAATAGTAAGCATATTTGGTGTGCTGTCCTGAGGGAGGGCTCCGAGCTCGGAATATAACACGAACCCAGAGAACTCCCCCCAATCCCTAATATGGAATGAGAATAGTTTAAAGTGAGGAGCTAGGGTGGAGGAGGGATGCCGGAAAACTGTCGTGGGACAGAGGTAAGTTGGCTGTATATATATATATATAGATATGGATTGTGCTAGTTAAGCTGATTAACTGAACGAGTTCCACCTGTGCCGAATTGGTTGATTATCTGATCGTGCTCCTTCCGAACCTTGTTAATAAAACATAATTTCTATTTTCTGTTGATCTTGTTCAACCCTCAGAGACCCAAGTAGTGATACTTATTATGCATTTTTTTTTATTCTCCTTGTAAGTGTTTTTAGGAAGCCAGTGATTATGAAAATCGTGACTTTTTATGCATAAACATAAAAAGAAATAAGATCTGTGGCCCAAAGTCACTTTTAGTTTCCAGAGCCTGAGGCTGCCACAGGGACCACCCAGTCCTCTTCTTCATGTAAGAACACTGAGAACTGTTAGGTAATATGGATATTTTATTTTCCATTGCAAAAAAAATAAAAAATGAATTGTTTATTAAAAGCATGCAGACACACATGCTTTGACTTTGAAGCCTTTACAGTCAGATAGAAGACCAAAACTTCAATATGTTTATTATACAAGCCCACTTAAGCTTTCCTGTAATATTTTACATCTCACTGACTCCCAGTAACCTAAAAATGCATATTAATAATCCAGTAAAGAAACTTCGGTAACACTTTAGAATAGGGAACACTTATTCACTATTAACTATGACTTTTCCCTCAATAAATTCCTAATTTGCTGCTTATTAATAGTTAGTAAGGTAGTTGTAAAGTTTAGGTATTGGGTAGGATTAGGGATGTAGAATAAGGTCATGTAGAATAAGGCATTAATATGTGCTTAATTAGTACTAATACATATTTTTTTTGTTTGTTTTTTTTTGTTCTGATGTTGACACTTTTCTATGACTGTACATGTTGGAAGCTAAAAAAAACAGTTTGCAATGTCAAACAGTTAGCAATGGTGTCAGCAGGATCATCTTGTTGATCAGTTTATTTTGCAATAATGGCATAGCTACATACCAAATAACTTAATAAATATAAATAAAAGATGGATTCTAGATGCAATTATTAATTTTTTTTGAGAAGAAAGACATCCTGAAATGCTATGAGAGGCATGAAACCAGCACAATGTAGGTGACAGTCAATTATACAGTTTAGTGGTCATTATTTTAAAATATGTCTGCAAATTTCTGCAGTTCTGCAAATAAATAAATAAATAATAAATGTTAGCTTTACCTACAGTGGGTTAGTTTTACTATGTGATTTAAAGGTGTAATAAGTGATTGTCTTCAGAAATTGTTTTTGTTATGCTGGTTGAAAGTCTCTTCACATCCCGATAGCAATCATTAAGTTAAGTGGTCTAAATGTATTCATCTGTATTTATATATTTTGTGGAAGGCGTAGGACCAAGAAATGTTCGTCCAATCAAAATGCTCGGTCCGAGCGTTTTAATAAGCTTTCCTACCTGCCTGTCAACTTATGTATCTGCATACCTCTGCGCACCCGGTTCGCGCAGACAGGACACGTCATCAGCGCGTTCACGCACGCTGTGCAGACAGAGCGAGGATGGCAGGCAAAAATCAACAACCCTATCTTCCTTCCTGGTATTGTAGTACTTTTAAAGTTTTCTCACCAGTGAATGACGCATGATGTAGCCCAGCGATTAATCCAGTCCTCGCGCCCCCCGCTCTGCATATTTTGAATGTCTCGCTTAGTTAACACACCCGATTCAAATAACCAGCTCGTTAGAAGTGAGCTACGTGCATGAACTGTGTTCCGATCAATATGATCCCTACACAGTGTTCTTTGCTCCCTCCTCACTGAGCGGGGGAAATACGTTGAAGTTTACTTCACTTCGGAACATGGGCTGGAATTGGGAACCGCTGATGTAGCCTATTGTAGTAATGTTGTCTCTGGTACTCTGGTCTGTGAGTGAGCGTATATGCATTCAGGGGGTGTGGCTTTGGACGGCGATTGCAGGGAGGGTGGGACATTCGCTTTCAGTGCTATCAGGCTAAAGTTAGCATTTTCCAAGATCTCCTATTGCGCCTTTAATGCTATGAGAGCAAACCCTTCTTTTGACAAAAAAAATTCTCTGCTTAGAAACGAAAGTCACCATGTTCCCACTGATGTGCCCGTAAAATATTAGCTTCACCTGCGTGTATAGTGTAATGTAATGAATCACGCTTGTCAACAGATTTCGCCAGAAAGAAATCATCCGGTCGCCCCCAAAAAACATTGGCAAATTTGGGCCATAAATCAGCGCAGCCAAAAACAAGTCAAGCTCTGTGCGTTCATCAGAGTGTTAATTCTGTCAGATAGAAATAAATAATGATTTATCACCAAGGCCTCCCAGCTTCTGCTGCCCCCTCCTTCGTTCTCTCTCTCCTCGCTGACGCGACGGGGAGGCATGACGCCATCCCCTCGGCCCCAAAAGTCACATGTGTGAGTTTGTAACGGAAAAATAAGAGGGCAGCGATGCATCCAGGGAATACATGTTCTTTTCAGGCTTCATTGACTATGTGACTGGTTTAATAAGATGGAGAAGAGGTTGATTGTGCTTGAAACACATGAGCATGGCTTGATAACACTGGTTTGGGACAGGGAATATGAACTAGTTAGTATGTGACTCGAGAGAGAGATGCCACAGTCACTTATGTAACGCTAGAGCACATTAGCAAATGTCTAATTTCATGGAAAGAAAATCTGAATTCTGTTTATTCTACGTTTACATGCTGTATAATCATTAAACATTTATTTACAGTACGTAACCTTTTGCACATCAGTGCACAAACATATTACACAAATTATGATTTATTATATAGATTAGTAATTATGTGTTTGTTTTATCATGAGTGACAAGTCAATATATTTCTGATATACTTTTTTCAGTGGAACACACACACACACACACACACACACACAATGTTTTGAAAAAAGGTCTCTTTGGACCCCACTGACTTTCACTGACTTTTCACTGACTTTTTTATTTTTTTGAGTGAACTGTCCTTTTAAGCTTTTACTTGTGTTCTTTTGTCTTTAACTGACCATAAGTAGCTCTGTCAAGTGTAACCGGAGTGAAACGAGAAGGTGAGGGAGGAATGACAGTGGCAGTGAGACGGAAAGAGAGGAGCATGACAGAGAAGCGCTTAAGAGAGAAAGTGATGTGAAAACTGTCATGGTTCCAAGGCTAAACAAAGCCCTCTCACAGCGGAGACAGTACAAAATGGAGATGCCCACATCAGTCTGATTACTCTTAATGTTTCACAATCCCAGTTTCATCACATCACACGAGAAGAGCTGCAGTTCAAATGAAATACATCTGAACTGGCAGGAAAAATGCAGAAATAATAACCTCAAGGTCGGCTATCAGGCTGCAAGTGTTCAGTCACTTACTCATCATTTAAACCAATTATACTACACTACAGTACAGTTATACTTAAACTAGTTATGCTATAATTTTTTTTTTTTAAAAGATAAGTGATCCAGGCTTCAAAAGTGAAGGCTTTTGGTCACTTGTCAACTGGTCATGCGAGACCATCTCAAACCAGCTGATTAAAGCATTTTTTAAAATTCTGTAGGGTAGTTACACTACAAACTAACAAAAAAAGCTACTTTAAATATACATACGACATAACCAAATCTATTATATAAATACCATATAAATATTAGAATATTCTCTAACATAGAATATTTTATAATAATTTTTTTTCTGGAAAAAATAAATAAATAAAATAAAATAACTGCTTAATATTTTTAGGCAAACTGTGGTATTTTTTTCCCCAGGATTTGATGAACACATTTTATTTCAAATAATTTTGTAAAATCTTATGTCTTTGCTGTCACTTTTTTATCAATTTAATGTGTCCTTGCTGAACTCATTAAAACAGAATTGACCAAAAAAAAAATTCTGACTGATTTTAACAGCATATATAACTGGATAGAAAAGAGAGTTATTTTGAGCTTTCTGTCACACTACTGAAAAATGTAGTTAAGTTAGTAGTGTTGCTACTTCGTTATTCCACAATGCTGTAGTTTGGGTTGTGATTTTTTTTCTCACTCGGTGGGAAGAGAGAAGGCCCTGTGTGAAAGCATTAGTCAAAATGTTCATTGTTAGCAAATAATGAAACACTCAGATAATGTCATCTCCATGAGAAGTTTCATATAAAACCCCAACACACACAGGGAGGGTTGCTCATTGCAGAAATGAATAATGTAACAAATAATGTACACTGCAATTGTACTTGCAATGTCATTTTGCATTTGAAACAATATCCAGGCAATGTGCTGTAAATTATGCCTGTGCTGAAGGAAGACGCTGCTGTGGCAATGTGCATTTACTGACAAAATGAATCTTAACACAATAGTAGTGATAAAATATCTACAGTAAAGGCTTTAAAAGAGTCTCACAGTGACCACACTCATTCCCGTCCCATCTGAGTTAAACTACAGTGGATTAGTCAGGCTTGTCCTGGCAGCTCTTCATTGATCCCACTGTTAATCTGACAGATAGCTGATAACCAGTCCTGCCCTGCTATAGGGGTCACATCTCCACATATATCGAGGCAGCATAACTTCTCACAAGACTAACTACATGAATATATGTGTGTGTAGGTTATATAATATGTAGATAAAACTAGGCCTGCAATTCTGCCAAAGCTCAGCAGATTTCTGCAGAATCCGAACTCCCATCATTCACAGTATTCGCCCTCTTGCCTGATTGTTTATACGTTTTTCCTCATTATAATTTAATTTTGAATAAATGTTGTTTATAAAACTAGATTTGCATCCCCTGAAGGAAATACCCATGCTTGCAAGGCAGCAAAAGAACAGTGCTTAAATTTTGGGTTAAATGATAGTATGGAAAGTTAGAAATCCAAATTAAAATAGATAGATAGATAGATAGATAGATAGATAGATAGATAGATAGATAGATAGATAGATAGAAGTATGCAAATAAAAGACCATATGCAATATGCAAATACAATGATGATGCCATGTGTATCAGTCTATATTATGGGAGACTGGGGATAGCTGACATACTTTTAGGTTTATTTTTGAAACTCAATTTCTATAGACATATACCCTTGGCTACTGAAAAGCTTTTGAACATTTCTAAGAAAAAAGGTACAGTTCAATGAACAATAGCCCCCAGAATAGTGGGCTATGTTGGCATACATTTTTATTTCACCCAAAAACAAATATATATTAACCAAACGGTTTTCACCTGTTTCAAGATCGCTCACTGTTTACACTCCCATTGATGCATGTGAGTAAACAGACAGTTCAAATCTAGTCAGATTAAAGTAAATTATGCATCAACATATGGAAAACACAATTGAAAATACAATTTGCAATTTCTTTTGATTTCAAATTGTATATATATATATATATATATACAGTACTTAAAGATCACCACCACCCAATGTAGGGTTTTTGTCACAGATGCCCTAAACTAACAGTATTGGTGATTACCAAAATCATTTTTATGTTTCTGTAATGGTTAATCCACCAGTATGTGTAAGCTCTTTAGCCACAGTGTTTTAATGCTAAAATATAATTATTGTTATCCACAGATTTTCAAATTTACTATTTTACAAGAAAGGCAGAAAAAACTGTAAAGCACTTCATTATTATTTTTTTTAATTCAGATGCCCAACAATTATTAACAACAGAGACTGTGGAAAAGTACATAAAAACAATGGCAACAGGAATACAAGCTGTTATCAAGGCTAAAGGAGGCCATACAAAATATTAAGTTTTTTGGTTATTATGTGTGAATAAAGACTATTTGGTTGTTTCAGTTTGTTATTTGCCTAATGAATGACTATTTTTTTAAACAAGTTTTTGACAGATTCTTAAAATATTTGTGTTTTCTCTTTATTATGACAGGTGGTCTAATAAACATGTTAAGCACATACAGTGTTTAACAAATTTATTAAACTATATTTATTGACTGTAATTGGGCATATGAATAAAAAAATCAATAAAGTGCTTTACTATTTTTTATGCATTTCTTATAAAACAGTAAATAAAAAAATTAATGGATAACAACAATAATTATATTTTAGCATTACAAAAACTACTGTGACTAAAGAGCTTACACATACTGCTGGATTAACCATTACAGAAACATAAAAAATGATTCTGGTAATCACCAATACTGTTAAGTTTAGGGCAGCTGGGGCACAAACCTTATTCAAAATATGATTTCACCTAGCCTGACATTAATGAGAAAAGAAGAAGAAGAAAAACACCTTTTCTACCTTATATTGCTGCCTCTTGTCTGAATGTATGCCAGTGTTTTTTATTCAGTTCACTTGTTTACCCAAGAGCTGAAGCAAAACCAATGAAACTGCAATTTTATTTTGGAGGATGAAATTCACAAAATGTTCCTAGTTTGAAATGAAGATACAAAACCACTTGTGTAACTGAACTTGTGATTCAAAACCATATAGTTCCTGAGATTAGGGAGACAGTGATCAGGGTTGAAGATGTTTATTGTATGTTGTACTCTTTGCTAACGTTTAAAGGGGTCATATTCAAGTTTTCCTTTCTCTTTGGAGTGTTACAAGCTGATTGTGCATAGATAAGATCCCTGAAGTTGCAAAGACTAAAGTCTCAAAACCAAAGAGATATTCTTTATCAAAGTTAAGACTCTGCCACTCCCCCATAAAATGGCTCGTTCTAACACCCCCCCCACATATCTACCTCACTGTGTGGAAATATTTGCATAATGCGCCCAAATGTTCACGCAAAGAAAGGAGGCGTGGTTTCAGTAACCGCAGTTAGTGTTGAAGCAGCCATGACAGGGAGACGCTGTGTGTTTCTAGGCGAAAGCAAAAGCACTTTATTTGGCCTTCCGAAAGTAGATGCATTTAGGAATCTTTAAGATTACTTACAACAGAACAGCAATGCATTTTATGGACGACCGTTTCGTGAACCTACGAGAGGAGGTAATTCTGACTTTGCTATGACAATCTGGCGCTTCTGAATCAGCTACTGTTTTGTTATTAGTTTAAGTATTTGCTATTGACTGTTCAAATGCGGAGTTTTGCGCATTGTGTGTGTGTGTGTGTGTGCGAGCAAGCGAGCGAGAGAGAGAGCGAGAGACAGGGTAACATCACAGTGGAGACAGCTGTCTTAACCGTGGCTTGTGTACTGCAAACACATATTCATCACTGTGTCTGTCACGAGACTCTGTTCCCCTTTCAGGCTCTGTCTTTACATTTATTTTGAAAGATGAAGCTCGCGATTGTGGTAAGGGGCGTTACATTTCCGACGAGTGCTTGCGGTGTTCAGCCAATCACAATGCACTGGGTCAGCTGGCCAATCAGAGCAGACTGCGCTTGTCGGAAGGAGGGACTTTGTAGAAAACGAAGCGTTTGAGAGAGGCGGGGCATAGAGGACCTACAATAATGTACAGTATTTGAAAAAGAATGTGTTTTTTGAACATTAAAGCATGTCAACATATTCTGTTACACCAAATAACGATCTTTAAAAAAGCATCATATGACCCCTTTAAATATGTAATTTGTTTATATATCTCTCTTAGTTACCCATTGATCAGTGAAACTTAAATTCTGCTGTTTTGTGTATTTCCAGTGTTGATCCTCTCAGTGTTGTGGCGTGTAAAATGAGGCAGCATTATGCTAATCTCTTTGGAAAAATACAAAAGCCTGTAAGAACACAGCGAGAATTATGGCGATATAAAAGTAATCCAAATTATTTCTCTTTAAACCAATTTGCTACAGTGGCCATACCTGGTAGGAAGAAATGTGCCGTTAAAGTGCTTAAATGAAATCTCATTGAATTCAGAGTTGTAGCTGCAAAGGGAGCATTTACTTAATTAGCCTGTAAGAGAATAACGCTTGTGGATGTAAGCGTGTGTTTGAGAGCTAGACTAAACCAGGAGAGATAATGCGATAAATAAACAATATGACACTGATGAAAACACAACACTTGAGATTAGAGCTCTACCTCTGCCTGGCCCACATATAACCCACTCACATACAAAGAGAGCAAATGCATACATGAACATGCACACTACCACCCACCTACACATAAACACGCACACAGACAAGCAGCAGAGAAAGTAAACAAGCCTCTTCTGCTCCTTCTAGTACCTCTACTTTAAAGAGTACAGCTGCTTGGTTTCATACTCGCTTTTGACCCACATCCGGTTTCAAAGTGGGAAAAAAAAAGGCATGAAAACATTTTCCGAGCCAGGAAACTACTTCCACTCTCCTGGCTGGGCTTTCTAGACACAGACAGAATGGGGACAGTTTAATTTGATGTATGGTGATACAATCACACCTTCTCAGCAGAGCAGAAAGAAAGGTTATGAGGAAAAATGATAACGCTTTATTTTACAATGCCCTAATTACCACAAAATAACTACACAATTATCCTGGGGCCACTCACCGGAGGTCACTCAGCGCCTGGAGCCTGGTGCAAAAAGAAACTACAATAATTACAATGCAAACCTGAGAAAACACCTTCACCTCCGTCTGATAGTTACCAAATTCTCTTGAAGCAAAGCTTTTCTTCTGCTTAACTGGTATGGTGTTGCATTTGCACATTTCATAAATGCCTAAATGAAAGAGGGAGTTGGGTGGAAATATTAACTGGAGGGAAACGTCTCGGGTTACTTATGTAACCATGGTTCCCTGAGTAGGGAACGAGACACTGCGTCCTCTAGGGGTCGCTATGGGGAACGCCTCGTCGTGACTCGTATCTGAAGCATACATTGAAAAAACACCAACTCGTTGGCCGGCGACAGCCATGACGTCACTACCGGTGCGACTACAGTATAAATCGGTGCCGGGAGCTACACATCATTCACTTCTTCGTCTGAAGCTTGCGTCCGCAGCATGGCCTTTTCACGAGTTCCACTGGTGTTTTTTTTTTAACAGATCATACTTATCATTGCAAAATATGATTTGAATATGAATATATGATTTTTATATGAATTATAAAATTACTAAAAGGTGACACGTATAATTTCTGTCACTGGCATCACCAAAAAGAATGGTAAAGATAATTTACAAATAATAATAATAATAATTTTAAAATACATAAAAAATTAAATGATTACTGTTTTAGAACAACCTTCAAAAACCCTCCCTTTCTGCCACTGGCCAGACAAATAGGGAGTCCCCGTTTGATTGTCGCATTTTATTTTATTTTTGAATTATTTTCTGCAAAATAATATTACATTGCTTCATGCAAGTTTTGTGACACTTTCAAAGTGAAATGTCCAGTGAGTGCCACTAAAAGCTTGTTCAGTTTTTTTCTGAAACAGTGAGTCTGGCAATGTTTTATTAACGTTTATTACGTTGGTTGTTGTACATATCATGGCAGTTTGGAAATGAAATGTCCAGTGAGTGTCACTATAAGATTAATGCATTATTAAAAACGCATTTGCTGAAGCAACCCTGCAACCCTTTCATCATGTTTCATGGCAATCGTACCTGATCGCATCACAAGTGCAATGCTGCACCATGTGAGTTACCAAACAAGTTTACTGTCAAAAAAGCCATACATACAGAGCTGGTTATGTAATGCAAAAGTCAAAATGTATTAGTTTGCGAGTCGTAAACTATGGTTAAAGTGTTCTGAGGTCAGAACACAGTATTGGGCAAGGAACTGCATGAAAATACAGTATGTCAATGTTAATCAATAATCTGCCCCTTTAATCATAATTTGTATGAAAAGTTATAAAAGTTGTTTTACTGCCACCAGTGTTCATTTCAGCTGGAAACTGCAGTGAAATGTATCTATAGATGTTTTTGTGACAGAAGCATGTTTTTCCTATAAGCCTATGTTGGGTGTTACACACTTCAAACTCTGCGAAGAATGGTGTATGGTTGGTATCAAAAGATTAGAGCCTCTTGTCCAATGAAAATCAATCTTAACTTCATTTAAATCAATGTTATCTGCTATCTGTATGGACAGCTATCTGTATTGAATAATGTATATTTATATTCAAAGCAGATCTCAAACATCAATAATAGTGCTGTGTTATTATATAAAACTTTATTTATACAATGATTGAATGGATGGATGCTGCAATATATGTTAAAGTAGCCAGTGTGTTCACAGAGCAGTGTGAAATGGCACTGCAAAACAAATTCTGTAAAATTACGGTAAAAAAATGGCAGCTGTGGTTGTCGGAATGTTACCATGAAAAACATGGTAGCAACATTTTAAGTTTTACGGTATTAACTTAAATTTACAGTTAAATACCGTAATTTCATTAACTGAAATAATGTTAATAGACCAAACTATTGAAGTATTGAAATCTGTTTTGTACCTTTGTAATACACTGATAACCACCAAACGCAGGTGGTGATGAGAAAGTCACATGATGAACCAAAGCCCATCACAAGCAGCTTTTAAATAATAACATATATAAAAGGTGCACAGTGTCATTCACACAAACACTAAACACCATCATGGTAACACACATGAAACTGAAATAATGCAATAAACATTCATTTAACAACATTAGGTGTAAAATACAACCTTAAATGATAAGAAAAAAACTAAGAAGAAACATAGTTATTTCAACAAATAAACATCAAATTTGAAATGTAACGCATGGAATTCTGGGAATGTCAATTTACGGTTATTCACTGTAAATTATACAGTCTTTTTTACTTCCAAAAAACGGTATACTACCGTAAAATTACATGTAATGTCCAATACAGTTTTTCACCGTATATAGTAATTTACCGTTAACCATTTAACAGGTTTTTACTGTAGCATTTTTAGTCTTTTACCGTTAAATTAACGGTCATTTTTTACAGTGCATCTGAGGACAAAATGACTACAAACTTCCAGTCTCCCGACTCACCCTGAGAGGTCTTCAACACCTCAAATCATGCAGTAATTTATTTCAGCCTCTTCTGCCCTTAACGATGGGCTTTGGTGCCGCCACATTGATCAGTCTCCACTTCTCCTGTGACTCATCCCTGGCTACTCTCCCTGTTAGCATCAAAACTTAATGTGAGATCTGACATCGGTTCTCACAACCACACTTGTATGACCTTTCCAGAAAACAATGACAAATCAATAAGCAGCTTTGCTTCCTCAAAGTCTAATTAAAACAAGCACGGGGTGACTCAAAGGGCAGAGGGAGCTGGAAGAAACTAGCATGTACGGCATATAGTACATGACTGCTTCATATGTACACATGACATTTGCAAGTTGCATTTGTGTTGTTTGTTCTCTCAGTTTCAGATTTATCCATCCCTAAACCTTAAGTAAAAATAACTAACTGTGGATGGTCATGCAGGTCAGATGGCACTCTTGCAGTCTAAATAGAAGGTTCTTTGCTCGAATAAGCTGCAATGTGGATGAGGCATGAGTTAAAAATCTGACTATACAAAATTATACTGTTGATAAAATAAGTTCACTTAGATCCAGTGCTATTAGAAGCAAAATAGAGGCAAAGTTTAAATTAAACATGATGTTTGTACCACTGCCATGAGAAAAAAAAAAACCTTGCTAAAACTATTTAAAAATTAGTGGAAAATGCTAAAATCGTCTCTGCATTCATAAATAACGTCTTACTTGAATAAAGATAAAGAACTCAAATAATAAACACAGATGTTTCTGTTTTGGCATGTAGTTTCTTTCAAAAAAAGTTTCTTCCAGGTGCAATGTGACATTTCCTGTGACAACCAAATCGTTTGTCCACATTTAATACAAACCTGCTACACAGAAGAAATGTAAGATTTAATATACATTCATAATATAAAATGACAAAATGTTCTGCTGAAGAGAAACAGAAACATAATTTTTAATTTTAACTTCATGAAATAGCAAAAAGAGAGATCAAACGTGTAAAATGTTAAATGCACTTTAAGTACAACAAGGCATCTCTTGAAATACAATTACATGGAAAAAAAAAGTCTAAGAAAGCATAATTTGTTGCAATTAGATTTGTCACTCTCTGATTTTCAGATACCCTGGGTTCACTTTCAATACAAAGGCTGTCAGCAGAGCTTGAACAGAATTCTCTGGTAAATTAACACACATAATTGTTCTCTACGTGACGATGCTTGATTTGAAATTATAAACACTACGACTGCATAGATGTTTTGAAATGGGTGTTGTTTTAGATCCATTTTCATTCTGCAAGCTGTAATGGGAGTTACCAAATAGTAAATGATCATTCTCATCAACTATACACATTATAGGTAAAACTGAATTTTTTTACACACTAAAGTTGCTAATCTCCAAAAAGACTCTCAGCTTGCAGTATGCAGTCGCAGAAGAGAAAAACAGATTGACGCATCTCATATCTTGCCACAGTTTGTTGTAGTGTCAGAATCAAAAGCCTGTGAAGGGATTTTAACAGGCTTTACAAAGGGGCACGCAATGATGAATTAGCTATGTTTAAAAATGAGTCAGTCGGACTCATAGGAGCAGCACACGATGACACATTATTAAGCTGTTATGAAGCACTCGCATTGCTGAGTTTCCAGGCTGACACTCCATCCAACTGCGTCACGGGGGGCTGCCACATGGAGAAACCCACCGAGACCAATCATGTCAGGCAAAATGAGACTCCATCGCATCCACGCTAAATAAGCAAAATACATTCCAGACACAGGTTTCACCCCCTTTGAATTATTAATGATCAAAAATCAGGTGGAATGAGCAGAATTTGTTGGGTTGGTGATTTTTTTTTGGGTTGACGTGCCTTTGAGAAACATTGGCACTGCGTGTAAGCTAATTTCTCCCCTTGACCCCCATTTCCTCTTCAGGCACTGGCTTCTCATTTTTCTCTGAGCCATTGCGTGTGGCCGTTGGGAAGTGAAGCTAAGCCTGCATTACCTCAGACAACCTCATCTGCAGACAACAAGCCTTATTTGACATGGTCACTGAGGCATGGCTAGTTTCTTACTGAATATTTGAAAGCAACAAACACAAGGGAAAAAATAAAGCACCTTCTCTTCCGGCTATAAAACAATGAGATTTTTTTCAAAAACAAGAGGTATGAAAACATGTCAAAAAGGCCAATCCAACAATACTGGTAGAAAATCCCTGAAAAGCAGCATGAAAAATACTTGGACACTATTTACTTCAATATAGATGCATCCAAGAGCTGCAATAAAAAACAAATTGCAATCCTCTATGAAACAGTAATATTATTACTCATTACATTGTTCATAGAGAATGGCTCTTGTGGTTTCAACCTTACCAATGCAAACACAGATCTAAGAGAAAAAAATGTTTAGCATGCAAAGACACATTTTAAGACAAAGTTACAATTGTGAGATAAAATCACAATATGAGAAAACTGCAACTGTAAAATATAAAGTAACATTTTGAGATATAAAATTGGATTGGATTAAAGCATAAAGCAATTATGAAATATGAAGTTGCAACTGTCTCACATTTGTAAGATATAAATTCACAAACATGATATACAGTTAAGTTTGTTAGATGTGTTAAGTTGTGAAATATAAAGTTGCAAATGTGAGATCCTAAGGCAGACTTGTCAGATGCTAAGACACTTTTGTGAGATATAAAGTTGCAATTATAAGATGTAGTCACATTTGTGAGATATAAAGTCACAGATCTGTTACTATTAAGTTTTGAAATACAAAGTTACAAACGTGAGATCTAAAGTCAAACTCATGAGATACAGTCACATTGGTAAAATAATATAACAATTGTGAGATACTAAATTGTTATTGTGAGAAACTGTAAAGTTGCAATTGAAGTCCCAATTGTGAGATATAAAATAACAATTGTAAGGTGCTATGTGGGATACAAACAATATGTTTGCAATATGTTGCAAACAAGATTTTAAGTCTCCATCGTGAAATATAATTGCATTTGTGAAATAGAGAGTTGCAACTGTGAGGTATAAAGTCATTAACTTTTTTTTATTCCTCCACAAAAAAAAAAAAACCTTCCATAAATAACACACTGATCAACTGTTTAAGTGGGCATGAAAGCAAGTTCATGGTGTCAGCACTCCGAACTTCAGCCTTAAGGCTTAAAAATGCTTATGCTGTGCAGCTCCAGGCCTGGTTTATGAGTGCAAATGCTAAACCAACCAGCTACGTTGTGGAAATTCTAAACAAGATCAATAGAACACAAATTACTCAGTACATATATGATTCACACACATGCATCTGTCTGAAAACAGACCCAATTTAAAAAAAATTCTGAAGAGCTCACTGTCTTCCTTGAGTTCTGTCTTAGTGTATGAGAACCCACCAAGTACAACGGGAGCCCTCCAAATTAAACCCATTAGAGTGGGATATTCCCACTGACACCACAGCTTGTGGGTGCTCACAAACTGCGCATGATGAGTGCAAATCCATTTTCTAAAGTGCCAAATGGTGCAGTGTCATGTGTAGGGGACAAATCCAGTCTGCCATATGCTGCGAATGAAGAACCGGCAAACTACAACAACAGCTGGCCACTTGAAAACACAATTTTCATTGCTGCATCGTGTAACCGCAGATCCGTCTAATTCAATTATCATTAAAGATGTAAAAATATCGCTCTTGTACGAGTGCATGGCAAGAGTGCATTTATACACCCTGCATTACGAGGCACGTTTACTCATGTAAGTAATGATATATTCGAATGTTCATCGCACATGCACTGTATGAAAATAAAAGCGACATTTTCATGTCCCAACTTTTTCACACAATGCTTTCTTTGTTGCCCGTGACAGCTGTACCTCTGCAAATAGTATGCACTGCAATAAAAGTATGACTGCAATTCAGTGGGAACTCCACAATATCAGACCTCAGTGCAACCGGCATGCCAATAAAATCTTCACAATGCCAAATTAAAGTTCTTGAACTTTCCACTGCATCTTGAGGGAAAAAATCAGTTATCTTCAATATCAGTGCAGTGCACTCAAAGACATTCTTCAAACAATTTGATAAGCACTTTTCAAAATGCATTTTCTGTTTCCAAAAATGTATTGCACCCTCTGAAGAGTGCAACTGCCTTTCATATATTGACATCTTATTTTCTGTCTTTTCATGCCAATGTTTGTCAATAGCAATTTTCAGTGGATAAATTTCTCTTGCCAACATAACAGGTTATGGAATCAGCTCAAACTAAAAATTCAATGGCCCACAAAATTATGAAATATGCAATATGTGTTATTGCAAGCTATTTAAATGCTAATTTATGAGATTAGTTAAATAAGTGTAACACCATTACATGTATTTAACGCAATTAAAACATTGATCTAATTTGACATTAAAACTGCTTTATTCTGTTCTGTCTTTCAAAGAAGTGTCAGAAAACAGCACAAGTGTTGCCAAGCTCTTGCGTATTCCAGTGTAAATGAGAAGGACCTTCTAAATGTCAGTTTTATTTATTAATCAATCACGATTCATTAATCTGTCAACATACATTTTTTTTGGTTTTAAAATTATTAAAATGTTTTTGCTCTAAGAAAAATGCTTCTTTTAAGAACTTTTCACTGAAAGGTTCTTTGGCGAACACAAAATGGTTCTTCTATGGCATTGCTGCAATTGTGAGATAAAAAGTCATAATGTAAGATGTAAAGTCAGATTTGTGAGATATAAAGTCACAACTGTGAGATAAAATCACAATGTGAGATAAAGTCTCGATTGTGATAATATATTTGTGATATATAAAGTTGCAGTTGTGAGATATAAAGTCGCATTAAACCCCATTTTGGAAACTTTAGTGTAGTTAAAAGTTTTTACCAGTAGACTCAGCAAGACTTTGTAATACTATTTACTGAAAAAACTATTTTCTCACTACAGTGAGACTGCTCATATCAGGAACAGAAAGTCCACACACCTACTGATTTATTGTGTTTTGCGTTGCACTGACCCTCTAGTGCTAATGTTTCTGTTAGGATTGTTCTAGTTTTTCCACTGATGGACTGAGACTAAAAAAAACATCTCTAGTCCGACACATCACAACATGTGTAGCACATGCACATAATATAAACTTTTGTCTGCTGCATTACCTAACTGATTTAGAATTTTGCTTTTCAATCCTGCTTTTCATTTGATTTTGTTTACTTTGTTTTTACTGATCTGAATACCTTGATCTGTACTGTACTGTACTGTACTGTATGTGGAATCATAACTCAATCTACTTCTGATTTGTGCATTGGGATAAAACTGCTCATAACTGCTGGTCTAGGATCAGTTTCTCCTACCCAAATCCAAATCTGAACTATACATCTGATAGGGAAATCTGATTCTAGATGAGTGGCTGCGGGGGGGGGGAAAGTATCTAATTTCAAATGTTCCACTGTGCAATTCATGGAATAAAAGATTACATTTATTTAGATACTCAAATACTTCCGTTTATCCTTAGAATTCTGTAACTGAAGAAGATCAACATTTAGCTGTGTCGACAGAGCTGCTGAACAATCCAGAAAAATTAATATTCAGGTTTTCACTTCAGCTGTAAAAGTTGACAGAAAAAAGAGAACAAAACATCCCTCACGTCTTATTTCTTTCATTAGGAATCACATACAAGTGTCGACACAGATAACGTGCTATTGCTGCAAGCTGGCTGACATTAAATGACACCCTGTGCACAGACTTTTACATTGCTTTCTCTGCAAAGTGATTTTGCAGGCTGAATCTTTTCTTTTCTTGCCTGGCTCGTGTACAGCTGTGGTTTCCATTATAACAGCTGAATTAAAACGCAGCCCGTGTCCTGGAAGTCGGGTAGTGGAGGAAGACATGAATACGTAGTAAACGTGGGGGATTTACTCTCAGCTGTGCTGAGACTGCTTGACATTATTTGATGTCAGATCCAAAACCCCTTCAAAAATGTTTCAAGATTCACTAATTCACTATTATTTAACATATTTCTAAATATCTAATTGAAAGAAAATTATGAAGAGTCATGTGTGTAGCCACTACTGATGAATAGAAAATCAGACATTAACATAAAAACTGTATATTGAATGAAACTGATTGAGACTTCTTTTTATTTGCACACCAAAGTCAGGTCATATCTCACAAGATACAATAGATAATTCAGCCCATGACCATGAGTGAGCTGCAATATAAGAGACAGTTCACCCAAAATCTAATCTGTCATCATTTATTCGGTTTTTAAATACCAAAAGGGACTAAAAGCATCATAAAAATGCTTTCTATGAGTCCTGCGGTATATATCCCAGGTCAATTTTGTGGCATAGACTGAAATTAAAGTCCATAATGACAGAATGTTTATTTTAGGTGAGCTATCACGTTGAGAAACACAATTAGTTACATTGTCGAGAAAATTAACAATGCTATATTTCCAGTAAATAGCACTGCAAAATAAAGAAAGTCTTCCTTTACCTTTTCCCTCACTTTTTGAAGAACGGAATTTCCACAAAATGCTGGGTTCAGGTCGCCCGATGGCCAGACACATGAGGCTTACGTTGCTGCCCTCGTTCACTGAAACATCCGCGGATATGTTTACAATCCTGGCAGGAACTGCAAAAAAACAACATAATGCAACACTGTAATCACACATTTGATAAAACTTCTGCAAAAAATGTTTTGCCACTTAAGTGATTAATCATCAATTAACAAAAAAATCATGACATCATCAGCACCCTGAGGATGTTTTAAACATAATGTTAGCTTTAATCAAGATGTGCATATTTTTCACTATTCGATTTAATAGATGTGTAAGGCTGAACCCTGTTCACTCATGCAGCTTGCAAGCAGCAGATGCAAGTTACATTTACATGCAGTTACATTTATGCAAAAGTTTTGCAACGATTTCCCAGGGTATGTTGTTATATATATATTTTTAGGTTGTATGATTTTATAAAGAAAAACAAACATAATACAAGCAGTGTACAAAGCAAACGAAAAACATAGTTTTTATAAAAATATAGATCTCATATTCAGATTGTTGTGACTTGTGGTGACATCTTTAAGAGTATACAGTAGTACATACATAAAACAGCAAAAACAGTAATATTGTGAAATATTATTATGTTTTTTAAATAACTGTTTTCTATTTTTATATATGTTAAAATGTCATTTATTCCTGTTATAGCGAAGATTAATTTTCATCAGACATTAGGTCTTCAGTGTCAAATGATCTTTGAGAAATTTGATGCTCAGGAAACATTTCCTGTTATTTCAACAGAAAACTGTGCTGTTTAATATTTTTTTGTGGACACATTTTTAGGATTCTTTGATGAATAGTAAGTTCAAAACATGGCATAAAATAATAATTAAAAAAAAACTTTTATAATGTTATTTTTATACTTTTATACGTCACGATTAGTCAATTAATGCATCCGTCCTAAATTCAATTATACGTTCTTTCAAAAAAAAAGTCTTTATATACATAATTTATAGTTATATATTTGTTATTCTCCCCTCTATAGACTGGTGTATTAACTATGATTCTAATTTGAATTATGTGATTCTGGAATCCAAGGTCTGTTCTTTATAACAATTCTGACAACAATTTAATTAGGTGGTTGTCCTCTAACATTGAATTTGAAACCCTAGAGTTTTGAAATCCTTCCGATTCTAGAACCATACAGTAATTGAATTGATTGTACATCAATCACATGATTCTGTAAGCTTTGTAGATAAATCTACATTCAGTCCATTAGAATAACGCCTCAGTATTACACGCTGTCTTTTGATTGACGTGATAAGATGAGCAGGTCATGCTCTGTTAAGGTAATGTTGTTTATAACTTGACTGAAACTGGAAATGGTACCCAGACAGTCTGTCAGTTTTCTTGACTGTGTTCCATGTTTTAGTCTGAATAAACCAACCAGCCAGTATCTCAGAGATATTTAGTTGCCGTCCTATCGGCCTGCCTCATATGGGAGTCCGCTATCTGTGTTTGCTGGAAAAGTAAATATGTTATGGTTAAATCTGTTTAGTGAAGTTTTAGTGAGTCATTCAAGTAGGCACAAACATTTTCTTAAGGGATGTCACTCACTCACACACGCAGGTACACCAACGTGCACTAACACACTACAATATGACTGAATAATTGATCTGCAAAAGAAGTCTGGACTGCAAGAGAAAAAAACAGCTGCTAACACAGATACTGAGGTCAGAGTCTTCCAAGTTTCTGCAACTTAACTGCTGATTCGCTCACATACCACTGAATATTTAGCATATTAATGGAAATGATTCAGACAAATGTGTAATGGAAAACATAAATTAATTTAGTTTCAAATAAATCCATTTATCCACGTACACCACCAGTGTATGACAATATTGTGTCTTATCTATCAAATCATAACAGCAGGGGGAAAGTCCTGATGGGACTAATTAAATTTTTACTCTAGAACAATAATTTTTCTGCCTATAATAAAATTGAAAATACTTCAAAAGAACAAGTTTCACGAGTTACTTTAGCTGTATTGAGTTTGTGTGTGTGTATGGCACTAGGTTGACGCAATCAAATTGATGAATAGTACATATTTTCTGTCTCCTGTCTCTGACAGGGTTATTATAGGTTCAACTTCAACTAAAACCATAAAAAGTCAAGTTCATTACTTGAAATAAAATAAAGTTTAACTGAACAGAAATAAAATTATATATATATATTAGGGATGCACCGAATGTTCGGCAACCGAAATTATTATAAGCGAAAAGACTGAATAAATTGTACAGAACAATGATATGATGCGATCAAATAGCAACCAGTGAAGAGTGAGAGGCGCGCACTCTTTATAATGCAGCACACAAGTCAGCAGTGTGGAAGCATTTAAAACTGTCCGAGAAAGACGCAAAAATCATTACAAGCACCGACAGCGAGAGACGGTTTAGGACTGCATCGCATGTCTTCGATGAGAAGAGGAAGGGGTGATTGTTGCTGATTTACTGTATGATGATTGAAATCGCGAAATGGCCTTAAATAGTTAGGCTAGTAAATAAACTGCAGAACATTATGTTTTTTAATACACGCACGCATTGCATGTATTCTGACAGCGCTGCATGAACTCGCCACATATCTGCTTGTTAACCAGGGTTCAAAGTCCAAAGCTCGAGGAAAATCTGCGCTAAAACAGTGTTACTCGTCTGTTGCTCAGTCATATTTTAATGAATTTTTACAATGCACGTGACAATCCGATACGTACGACGTATTCGTAATGAGACTCTTATAAATCTGCTGTTGTCAACAAAAAGAAGCATTGAGGTCTTCCTGCGCGTGTACGCCAAAATAAATGTTGAGAAAAACTCTATCAACATTCATAAATGTTAATATTGTAATTTTACTGTTGTTCTGTAAAATAAAATAAAAAGTAAGACAATAATAATAATAATTACAACAGCCCTGTTAATACATTTATTATAACATTCACACATAGTGTTCAAAGTAAGAGCTGTAATATTTTCTAATGTTTTAAATAAGTCTCTTCTCAACAAGGCTGCTTTTAATTGTACAGTAAAAAAAAAAATACATGCCTGATTCAAGAAGGGGGTCTGATGGCCAAAATTTTTTATTTTACTAACTTATTAATTTTAAGTTAAATTGTGCTTTGTTGGTATAGTGTCTGCTAGAATGTTAAAAATGTTCAGTGTTAAATATTTTTAAATTGTTGTTTTGTAATTGATTTTTTTCTTTGAAAAGCAAGAAAAAACAGTAAAAAGCACATTTTGGCTTTTTAATTTATTCAATGGTGAAATTTTATTTTTGGCAAAATACATGGGGGGAAAAACTCGAAAAACCGTGTTCGGTATTCGGCCTTCGGCCCAGTGTTTCATTTTGATCGGTTTCGGCCAAGAATTTTCATTTCGGTGCATCCCTAATACATTTTATAGACTTATTTAAAACAATTTTAATTTATTTATACATTTTAGTTAGCATTAACCCAACTGAAATGTATTATTATTATTATTATTATTATTAAAATAATTCTCATTTGTGGTTTTCTTTTCTATGGATTTTTAATTATTTTTTGGAGGGTAGAAATTCAGATCACAAATGAAGTAACCCATTTCTGCTAATTTGTTCTGCATTCATGCAGGTGTCAATGTTGAAACAGTAAAATAAAATTAAAAAGAAAACACTAAATAATTGTAAATACTAATTATTTAACTTAATATGTGAATATTTACTTGAAATAAAAATTAAAAATAAGAATATAAATATCTAGCGTAGCGTTAGTTCTGGCAGGTCACGTTAGTCAAGCTCGCATCAGCTGACTCTCAGCTGAACCCCATCTAGCTATGGGAATACGACACCTATCTAAGTATTCATATATAAGGTCCCGAAGTAGTATCAGCAGTTTCGCATTGCTCAATAGCTAATTACCCTCCTTCATCCCCAACTCCTCCTCTGTCAGTCAGGATTCAGCCTTCTGATTCTCCTTTGAATCAGACTAATTCTAAAATGTGTACATAACATTATTGAACTTTAACGATATCTGCAATACATTTATGTTGGTTCTGTTCTGTTTACCCTGGGGGGGTTATCGCTGCTCTCCCTGCTCTCATCCATGCTAGGCTGCATGGATGCGCAGGGAGTTCTTGCCCAGAACGGAACCATACCGCCAATCCAAACTGTAGGCTAATTGTCAATCATCTTTGACGATAGTGGTCCTGACAGAAACATGCTAAAACAATGCCATAGCCTACTTTTTTTTCTCATTTTGGGATTCATTTTGACTTTAAGAAACAGCTACTAAAAAAAGTTGTTAATGTGGCTTTTTTTTTTTCTTCAGAAATACATCCCATTTTAAAAGCAAAATGCAAACAAGGATTCATTTTGACTTTAAGAAACAGCTACTAAAAAAAGTTGTTAATGTGGCTACCTTTAGTTAGTAACCCCCAAAACTGGCATGTGTGCATGTGTTACATCAAAGGTATTGTTTCATGCTTGTATCTCAGTCTATAATTGATGGCTTCAGCTTTCTAACCATGAATCCCAAATTCAGGTCACTGTTTCAAACACACCAGTTTGAGCTCTTCAAAAAAGACAGAGTACAGAGTTCAGAGCATGAACAGACAGAAAGACTATGCTAACATTTTCCAAAGAGACAGACACAAGTCTAGTTATATAACTCAGGTTACATCTCCTCATGACTGTGTGTGATTGTGGTAAACTGCTGAAAATGAATCATTCTCAGCCAAATGACAAGCCTCAACCCTCCTCAAATTCATGATGAAGTATATTTCTGTCTCATACTTGCAGAAATTCCCTCCATCTCTGAGCAATACCTGTATTTTTAATTGGACTTGCACTGGGCTAAAATAACTGCAGAAGGCGGGAAAACCACAGAAATCAGTGGGAGAAAAACTCATTCTTGAGCTGCCTCTGGTGATTTAGCTTCTGCTAATGTTTCACCCAGGCAAATTGTACTGGCTTCGTCTCTACATTTATATTCTCATAACCCCACTGAATCTTTCCAATGGCTCATTACTGCTCTTTAAAATGAGAAAAAAAGAGCTGCCTCCTGATGCAATGCTGAAAACTGAGGCATACTATATAGAAAACCGAAACAAGGGACTGCAAAAGCAACAGCCGTAAACATATGGCAACAAGGGAATGCTGAGTTGAAGACAAAAAATAATCACTATAAATTTTATAGTAAATTTTTGAAAGGAAAAATGCATAGCACAATAATATACAATTGTTTTTATAGTAAACTTTTGAAAGGAAAAATGCATAGCACAATAATATACAATTATTTTCATAGTAATTGTAAAATAAAATACAAATCATTACACTTTCTTTATAGAAACATTATTATTATTAATTAATAATGTTCAGAAGCTACTTTAGTGAATAATTATTAATGAATTATTCATTCATCTTAGAGCTAATTATTCATTCATTAAGAACTAAGTTCTTAATGTCTTTCTGAAAGTGAAAGATTACAAAATTAAGAAATTGTCACTAGAAATCATATATAAATGAAGTAGTTTTATTTCAACTAATTTATTTTTATTGAATTAAAGTTTTCTTATGAATATATAACTATTAATAAAATATATTTTGAAGCTGCTAATAAGTCTCTGTAATGAAGGCCATTACAAAGCAATATGACAACATGAAGTTTTGCCACTGATACAGAGCAGTCAACCAAGATGCTTGTGTTTTCCTCTAAGATCTTTTAAAGGATAAAGACTGGCAGCAGTCAATTTCCATATGGCTTCCTATTCCGAAATGACACAGCCCATATCCTTGGAACATCCACTGGTCAAAAAGGTGTCAATCATCAAACTGCAAAATGTATGGGAATCTTTTTTTTTTTCAACCATCACTATGGAGTGACAGTGTCGATCATTGCAGACTATGTTGTAAAACTACAGCGATGAAAATACCACCAAAAGCCTCCGCTTCAAAGTCTAAAAGATTGCGATGTCAAACCGCTGACGCCTGTGGGTTATTGTCAGGAATGTTTCAAAGCATTTAGCATATCATTCACCTTGTTCTTATGCATGCGGAAAGCTTTTAATAGATCTCTCAGGAAAAGGCAAGACAGTCAGAGAAGCCTGTAATTTTGTAAAAGAAAATCAAAATGTCTTTAACTGCTCCATTAGAAAGTCCATAAAGGAAAAAAAATCACATTTAGACCAACATACATTACATATTATATGACTACCCTATCTGCCTGCATGGATTTATTTATTATATTGTAATATTACTGGTTTGCTCTTAGCTCAATGGGGAAATCAAACAACTAGGGTGTTTTCATATAACACATGCTGAGTGAACATTATGGTGTGTTTTGTGCAGTGATTGCCTCTTCACTCCTTTCTAATAACAATACTAATGAGTCACATTGTGCCATCAGAGCAAGCTACAGGTCTCTCGCCTCAGAAGAGAGCAGCTTGTTTAGCCGCTTTCAGTTATTACAGTTGTGGAGAAAAGCAATCACCCTACTGCAATCCCATCTCAGTCACATCTATCTGGCACTGCTGCGGCTGAAACAGCTCAAAACATTAACAATGGCACTGTTTCGAGGTTGATAAAAAAGCAGGATCAACTGTCCCTCGTTATCGACAGATATTCATTAGACTGGCGGATTATTATTGGCAGAAAGTTATTCCAGTTCGCAGCCTATTGTGGTCCTGAACCACCTGCTTAGACAGGAAAGGTCTGTCTGACCAATCACAGCTTACTCCACAATACTACTCATTTAAAAGTGCAGGTGAATAAAATACAATAATACTGATTTAAAACTATTAGTAAAAAACTGCTGATTTAAACAAACTCACTGTACAGAACAAATTGTCAGAAATGGGCGTACTGGTCTGCATTTGTGATAAAAATGTCTGTATATACTTACACAGATAATTAGTTTATACTGTATAATAATAACGTCTCGGTTACGTATGGTAACCCTCGTTCCCTGAAGGAGGGAACGGAGAAGTCACGTCGGATGACCGACGAAATTGGGATCTCGCTTAGAGAGACCAATCCACTTCGAGTGTAAACTAAACGAGCCAATGCACATTGGCATGCGATTATTGCATCCAGCTGCTGCTGATCACAGCGTGAGTATAAGTAGGCAGCAGATGCAGCGCATATTCAGGTTTTCGCTGAGGAGCCGAGCCGGTGACCCGGCCGCTCAGCGGTGGTACAGGAGCTGTGGTGACGAGACGTGACGTCTCCGTTCCCTCCTTCAGGTAACGAGGGTTACCATACGCAACCAAGACGTTCCTTTTCAGTCGGTCACTCTCGACGTCACATCGGATGACCGACGAAATTGGGATCCTACCAAAAGGCCACAGCTACTGCCCCTTCCAGTGTCCTGTGGAAGCCACCTGCGCCCCTACTTTTTGGCGTAGACCAGGGCTTGCAAAAGAGGACCAGCTACTGCTACTATGGCACGACCCACTGAGTAGACTGGATAACACTGGGGAAACGCACCCGTTCTACTTGGAACAGGGACATTACGGAAGCTCGAACCTTC
>NW_015505211.1:2232373-2238642 GCF_001515645.1 Sinocyclocheilus grahami
CACCCCGAGAAACCAATCGTCCAACCTTGAGGGTTCGGGACGCGGTGGATTGTTCCACTCGAGCCCGACACTCTCGGCGGCCCGGGAAAGCATAGCCATCATTTCCGGGTCCGTATCCGGCACCGCTGACCGCCCAGAGGGCGGCAACGCTGACGGATTTTCATCCCCAGAGAAATCCGGCTCACCCTCCGATGCTCCAACCGACATCCGATCGTCGGGGGGAGCCTCGGAAGAGACAGGTGGTACCCCCCGGGAGGGTCCAGCCTGCTCTCTCGAGGACTTTCGGAGTGCAGGCTGGCTGGGGCATCCCCGGAGGGGAATTCCTCACCGTGACCAGTCCGCCCACTGCCAGAAGAAGGGTGCCCCCGGCTGCCGCCAGAGGGAACCCCAGATCTAGGCAGTGGCACGGGCACTCCGCCCCCTTGCAGGTAACAGAGTCTGGTCCGCAACTCCCAGATGGTCATACCCTCGCAATGGGAGCATGAGTCATCCACGAAAGCCACCTCAGCGTGCTTCGTGCCCAGACACGAGAGACAGCGATCGTGACCATCACCCGGCACCAGGTAACGACCGCACCCAGAACGTTCCACCCGTGAAGCTCTTTTAGATGGAAATTGCCCTTTTAGTGTGCTGAAGCGCACAGGGGTTATGGCCGTCTGCAACACACACAGGGGTAGTGCAGCCTGTTGTGTGCAACCCACTCGGCACGGGAAAACCACCGCCGCTGAAGCACCGTACCACCAGCACGAGAGCCCATGATGAGCGTGCTTGACTGTAGTTTTTACACTACGTAGAGGTCAGGAGCAGAACGATAGAACTGCTCGGCTCGGCTCCGAAGCGAAAAGCTGAATATGCGCTGCATCTGCTGCCTACTTATACTCACGTTGTGATCAGCAGCAGCTGGATGCAATAATCGCATGCCAATGTGCATTGGCTCGTTTAGTTTACACTCGAAGTGGATTGGTTTCTCTAAGCGAGATCCCAATTTCGTCGGTCATCCGACGTGACGTCGAGAGTGACCGACTGAAAGGGAACAATAATAATAATTTCTGCCCTCCAAAAATAATTAGTACCATAAAAAAGAAAACCACAAATGGACTCTATTTCAATATTAATAATGATTAAAAACATTTAATAAATAAAAATCCTATGGTTAACAGCAATTCAAATATATAAATAATTAGATAATTAAAAATATATATTTTAAATATATAGACGCTCTAAGTAATTCTCTGGTAGTTCATGTTTAAAGACGTGAACATGTGCAGATGCAGATTCTAATATCAAGCCTCCACAGTACTATTTTAGCTATGATAGCGGAACATTTCTAAATGTGGCATTTCCTGCCTCATGTGTCTGAACTCCCACAGTCTCCCACAAAACCTGTATTTTCAATTGGCCTCGCAGAGGGTTGAAATAACTGAAGCAGAAGGCAGGGCACCCACAGAACTCAGTGGGTGAAAAAAAGATTCCCGCTCTGCCTCTGGTGATATAGCTGCTGCTAATGTGTCACCCAGGCAAATTGCACTGGTTTTGTCCTCCCATTTATATTCTTATAACCCTACTGAATCTTTCCAATGGCTCATTACTGCTCTTTAAAATGACGAAAAGAGCTACTGCTCAATCCAGTAACAAGAGCTGAAGCTTATTACACAAATGTGCAGTGAATTGAGAGGCCTTATTCTTCTCCCCATGGAGGAGAAAGTTCTAGACTAATCTAAAACAGAGACATGTCATTACACTTGAGCAAACGAAAGACGATAATCCCACTTGTTGTTTACAGGGCCATCTAATTAAAATGCCACGCTTTTGCCCTCTGATACATAATAGTGTATATGACATCCTACTCATCAGGTAATAAATTTTTTAATTGCTTTAATAAAATGGTGCAACGAAAGTGCTTTGATCAGGATGAACATTCAAGAGCTGTGTTTCAAACCCTAGCGAGCTGTATAGGGAGCATCCTAACTTAAACAGAACCTCTTAAGTGACAAATAGCACTGACAAATCTAACTAGGTTTTGCAGCGCAGCTACATTTGTTTTGTTTTTTGCTCGACTTCAAATAAATGATGCTTTTAACTGTGTGTAAACTCTAGTGCAAATTAAACTTCTGATGATCCTCTATGCCTCCCGTGAAGACCTCCAGCTAATGGAACATATGGAGTGCGATCATCACCTTTCATGCATTACCTGCACTGAGCCGAATTCATCCTTCCCCTTTTCCCACTTGAGTTGCACTTTCCTTCTTATCCTCACTGTTTCTTCGCTTGCTAACAGTCTTGGACTCCCTGCATGGCCTGCACATGTCTCTGTTTACCCGTGCTCTGTCGTCTCATCCTCTACCTTTGGCTCGCAAACTTGGAATGGTGAAGAACTGTTCTTTTTTTAATCTGCTTCAGAAAAATCTGCATGTATTCTAAAAAATAAATATATTCTCACATAAATAAACACAAAAAAAGTATTATTAATAAAATAAATACATTATTAATAAAATAATATTATAAATAAGGTAATACATAAATATACTGTACCTAAATATAAACAAAAATACTGAAAATAATTGTGTGTATATATATATATATATATATATTAGGGTTGGGCTGATAGACATCACGATGTTGAGCCGGCATCGTGATCCCCCCCATTCCCCCCGCATCCCAATACCGTGTTCGAAAAGAAAACGACGTGTAGGCATAACCCCTAAAGGGAATAAATACGAGATGGGAGGAAAATATATTATTTTCGCTATTATACCTGGCATTGAAACTGGCATCGTGCTTTTGAATGCACGATCGCTTTTAGTTTCACTTTCACTTTCGAGATTCGCGATCGCACGTACTCTGTTTATACTATGGAGCGGGAGTACTTGCCACACATTTTACAAGATTATATGTTTGTCAGTGGTACTGAGGATCTGCAAATCATTCGGCATCGTCCTCAGTCATCTCTCCTTAATCTGGTAAGTGAAATTTCATGTACTGTAATGTAACAGGCAACCGTTACACCATGTCTACACCAGACGTGACAGTTGTCGTGTCGCACCGCGCCACATCAGCTAAAGTCTGTCTACACTGGACGTGACAAAGTGACCGTTGAAAATCATTTGAAATTTGTGTCAGCAGCACGTCATAAATTTAAACAGCAGTCGTGTCACGCCAGATCCAGTGTAGACAGCATCACTGATTTTTCTGAGCTCTATAGACTGATCTATATATAATAAATCTCTATTATAGATCAGTGGTTCTATAGTAGTTGTCGCGCTGCGCCGCGCTGTACGCATGCGGTGTAGACACGGTGTTAGGAATCGTGTTTTCCCTTATAAGGATTTTTGCTAATCAATGTCTTCCGTATCATTAGAAAATCACAGGTATAGTTGTTTGATTAAGGTTGGAGCTAAACTCTGCAGGAAACTGGATCCCGCGAGCCAGATTTGAGGATCACTGATTTATACAATGTTCTGTAAAGCAAATGTCAAATTTCAAGCAGACGGAGAAACATCTTGAAAACTGAGACTGACACGTGGAAAATTAGTGCAAAAAAACATATAATGGATCCTTGCACGAATCCGAAAATAACAACACTTCTCTCATTAGTTTAGATGAGAATTTGTAACGAGGATTCAAAATTTCATCTGGCATCAAAGCATCATTCAAATGTGTTTGCTCAAGTCTGTGTTCTCATGTTTGTCTGAACAAATCCTCTGTGCAAAGACATCTTGGGAGTCGTCTCACTCTTTTTTTTTTGTACTCAGTTGTTTTCATTGTTATTCATCATCATCAACATTGCCCTGACCTTGCTCATTCTGAAACTTTTCTCTTTCAAGAATCAGGTGATGGCCTTTATGTCATATTCTGCATACAGGCCACCCACATAAGACATATGCATGATGTGCAACGTTGAAATAGTTTCTTTGCTCAATTATGCTTGTCTGGGATATAAAATAAAACAATTTTTTTTTTAATAATGATTAGAGGACATTGGTGAAGACAAAAAAAATGGAGGTAATATTCAGTGAGAATACGGAGCCAAATTGGCTGCAAGTGAGTGCATTTCAACAGCCCCATTCTAGCCAGCTTCAGTCTGCACACCTGTGTATGCCTGTCCTTTTGATGCTAGCTGAGAGAGACAAAACAGGTATTTTGTGAACTCATCCATTACAGATCTCACTACCCTGTGCCCTTGAAGCAAGCTAATGTGCTATATCCAGCACAAATATGCAAATAGCAAAAAACAGAGACCTATTCACTCATCTCATATTAGCCTGCTTACTTTTTGATATGAATTTAAAAAACACTTCAGTTGAGTGCAGGGTTTGGGATAGAGTTATGTGGAAAAAAAATACACTGACTTGCATTTCTCTATTCGTAAACTACAAAATACAAATCTTTTATGAATTTGTATGCACTGTGTTTTACTAAACATATGCCTTAGAGATAAAATAAGACTGATTTATTGTATCACAAAAACACTTTGAAAAGGTTGAAACTGCAGTGGAATATCATATCTAGTCATATTCAATTGCTTTTCCCCAAAAACAATGCTGATGGATATCAACCAACCTTTAGTACATGCTATTTTACAAAATGATTTTTCTCTTCAGATGTGGTAGAAATGTGCTACAAACAAGATAGATCAGGGGTCTTCAACTAAAATTGTTTGAGGTCTAGTAATGAACCCTCCTCAACAGCCAAGGTCCGGACAATTATATACCTAAAAACATGAACTGATGCTTTTTGCCAGACCAGGGTATCTGCAGGATATTAATTGTTAATTTTTTTAATAATGCATTATCTTCTTGTCAATCCACCAGTTCACATTTACAACTCTGTGTATTTGCTGCATAAAAACATGGGTTGATTTTCACATTTGTCTGAACAAAAACAGCAGAAGGGCTTAATGAAAATGCAAATTAATTATCTGCCAGCAGGTGACGCTTTGGCAGAAATATAGCGGTTTCCCGTAACCACAGTACACAAAGCAGCGCAGCAGCTGACTTTTAAACATGCAGCGCTCATATTTATTTAATGAATTCGTAGTTTTTTTTAGTTTAATCATCACATTAAGCCGTAACGCAATTCTTGTCTTACCGTCCCCAAATTGAAGACCTCCTGAAATCATAATTAAAACTTTCTTGTTATAAAATTTGATAGAACTAAATGTAAGACTTTACGGACCCATCCACTTTCCTAATTTTTGAGAATGCCACTGTTTTTCCCTCACTGAAAGTTTAATCTGTCTGCGCGCCGCTCTCTGCTCTCTTCACTGCACGCACGACTGCACATTTGACTGTAGCAACAGTTAACTGTAGTAGCAACCCGTGGTGCCGTAGGACCCAAACGGCTCTACTGAGCTGACCTTGATGTGCTTGATGTGCTTGATATACAGTAAATTAGATTTTATTAGAAAATAGTGTTTGGCATTTAATTATTTCATTATGTCAAAATGTCTTGGTGGACACATTTCGAGCTTCATCAGTTGGTGACACCCAGTGGTGGAAAGAGTACTGAAAAAATATACTCAAGTAAAAGTACCATTACCTTCCAAAAAATGTAGTGTGAGTAGAGTAAAAGTACTTGTCCAAAAAACTACTTGAGTAAGAGTAAAAGAGTAGCCTATTTAAAAGTACTCATGAGTATTGAGTAGTGAGTACTGAGCTGTGGATTCTACCCCCTCATAATAAACGCTGTACACAGCAATTGATACATTTTAAAAACGTTGTACATTCTGTAATTCACATTATCTTGTTTGTCATAAAGAATGAAGAGTATCTATCATCCAGCAGTTTTCATTTTGACTGCCAACTCTTTAAAATACATCAAAACAGCACGGAAACAGTATTCAGTTGAAGAAAAGATGAAAGTTATTCTCAGTACAATCATCCCCATTCAAATCATAAAGTTTGAAAAAATATATTTAAAAAAATGTGTAAGGCCACTGAGACAGCATATGCTGTGGTTGCACATAAAATATTAATGTTTAGAACAGTGCAAATACAAACACCATTAGAAACTCATAGTTCAGCATCACACACCATTATATGGGTTAAAATGAGAGCCCATTTCTCTCCAAAACGGTGCCAGTTTAAGCGTTTTGCAATAAAGAAATAAAAATAACTAAACTTGATAATTTGTTACAATTTTAACATAAATGCACATTGTTCTAGAAGGATGGCAAATTCATGCCATACCTTTTACACATTTACTCGAATTGATATGCTGATAATACAATTTGTAAGGAAAAATGCATTAAATAGCGAGGTATTTCTGGG
>NW_015505211.1:2244714-2251324 GCF_001515645.1 Sinocyclocheilus grahami
AAAACACACACACACACACACACACACACATGTCTCTTTGCTGAGCCGCGGCGGTCTCGGTAAATCAGCAGCATCCACAACTGAACGGAACAAGGAGTATTGAACTTGAAAATTGTTTATGCGCGAGTGCACTTGCTAAATGAAGGCAGATTGTATAAAATGGATAATAAAAAAATAAAACGTTTATTAACGAGCTGCAGTTTTATTACATCACGCGCTGGCACAGATGCAGTATATTGATGCCAGGGGTCATCAATAAGGTGCAGATTTGGTCCTCAATTTGTTTCCAACACACTTTTTCACAAACTCATCAAAAGTCAACAAGTTCAACAAGCAACAACGACTTATCCAAGTGACTGCTGCAGAGCGCACGTGAGAGAAAGACGAGGCAGCGCAGATTGCGCATCTCATAAGTGAGTGGGAATTTACCGAACGTGGCACTTGCGGGAGTTAACACTGTATGCAATACCCGCAACCTCACACCAAATTTCAGGCCATGTAGATAGGCAAGCATAGCCTATATACAAATCATTTAGTAAGCAGAAATCCGAAATTTACCCTAACATATTAAGTTAGAGGAAGATGCGACTGAATTGAAGCTTGAAGAATGCACTTCCAGCAGCCATGATAAACAGTTGGCGGTTAAAGTTTTCTATGCACAATTTGATTTGACGAAAATCACAAGACCTATTACTATCTATCCAATCACGTTGATGGATAAAAATAAAATTAAAATAAGCATGTAACTACCACAAACGGAGGAAAATAGCAGAGTAAAACTACCGATACATCACTTAAAATGTACTCAAGTAAAAGTAAAAGTACACAATTTTTAAACTACTCAAAAAAGTACAATTACTGATAAAAACTACTTAATTATTGTAACATGAGTATTAGTAATTCGTTACTTCACACCCCTGGTGACACCTGAGTTAGATAGTTTGTTTCCAGATCCCACAAGGCTTAAAAGGAACAGTTCACCCAAAAAATGAAAATGTGCTGAAAATGTATTCACCCTCGTGCCATCCAAGTAGTAGATGAGTTTGTTACTTCATCTGAACAGATTTGGAGAAATGTAGTATTACATCACTTGCTCACCAATGGATCCTCTGCAGTGAATGGGTACCGTCAGAATGAGAGTCCAAATAGCTGATAAAACATCACAATAAACCACAAGTAATCCGCACGACTCCAGTGCATGTTTGTAAGAAACAAATCCACCATCGCTTTCCGCCAAAATACCAGTCCACAATCCATAATAACGCTTCATCCAGTGAAAAAGCCTAAAATCCCCCAACTGACATATTTGTTTAGAATTTTTTTTGACTGTTTTTGCTTGTAAACGGTGCTTAATCTGTGCATATTTCTCTCCTGATTTGAACATTTTCACTGGAGAAAGCAATATTTTGCATAGAGGACTGAGATTTTAGTCTGGCGTTATATAGATTACTTGTGGGTTATTGTGATGTTTTCATCAGCTTGAACTCTCTGAACTTCTGATGGCACACATTCACTGCAGAGGATCCATTAATGGGCAAATGATGTAATGCTAAATTTCTCCAAATCTGTTCCAATGACGAAACAAACTCCTCTGGATGGCCTGAGGGTGAGTACATTTTCAGCAAATTTTAATTTTTGGGCAAAATATTCCTTTAACTAGCAAGATTAGCATTTTTGCACCAGCACTAACGAACATGAACTGGCAGCCTAAGCATTTTTTTTTTCAGCAGCAATGTCCCTAAAATGAAAGTACATAAAATGAAAACATGTTTTCCTCCTTAGACTATAATGACCTTTATTTGTCTTCTGCATGTAGTGGTTTTATAAGAATAATGCTTTGTGTACCAGGAAGATGCGACTGAATTGAAGCTTGAAGAATGCACTTCCAGCAGCCATGATAAACAGTTGGCGTTTAAAGTTTTCTATGCACAATTTGATTTGACGAAAATCACAAGACCTATTACTATCTATCCAATCACGTTGATGGATAAAAATAAAATTAAAATAAGCATGTAACTACCACAAACGGAGGAAAATAGCAGAGTAAAACTACCGATACATCACTTAAAATGTACTCAAGTAAAAGTAAAAGTACACAATTTTTAAACTACTCAAAAAAGTACAATTACTGATAAAAACTACTTAATTATTGTAACATGAGTATTAGTAATTCGTTACTTCACACCCCTGGTGACACCTGAGTTAGATAGTTTGTTTCCAGATCCCACAAGGCTTAAAAGGAACAGTTCACCCAAAAAATGAAAATGTGCTGAAAATGTATTCACCCTCGTGCCATCCAAGTAGTAGATGAGTTTGTTACTTCATCTGAACAGATTTGGAGAAATGTAGTATTACATCACTTGCTCACCAATGGATCCTCTGCAGTGAATGGGTACCGTCAGAATGAGAGTCCAAATAGCTGATAAAACATCACAATAAACCACAAGTAATCCGCACGACTCCAGTGCATGTTTGTAAGAAACAAATCCACCATCGCTTTCCGCCAAAATACCAGTCCACAATCCATAATAACGCTTCATCCAGTGAAAAAGCCTAAAATCCCCCAACTGACATATTTGTTTAGAATTTTTTTGACTGTTTTTGCTTGTAAACGGTGCTTAATCTGTGCATATTTCTCTCCTGATTTGAACATTTTCACTGGAGAAAGCAATATTTTGCATAGAGGACTGAGATTTTAGTCTGGCGTTATATAGATTACTTGTGGGTTATTGTGATGTTTTCATCAGCTTGAACTCTCTGAACTTCTGATGGCACACATTCACTGCAGAGGATCCATTAATGGGCAAATGATGTAATGCTAAATTTCTCCAAATCTGTTCCAATGACGAAACAAACTCCTCTGGATGGCCTGAGGGTGAGTACATTTTCAGCAAATTTTAATTTTTGGGCAAAATATTCCTTTAACTAGCAAGATTAGCATTTTTGCACCAGCACTAACGAACATGAACTGGCAGCCTAAGCATTTTTTTTTTCAGCAGCAATGTCCCTAAAATGAAAGTACATAAAATGAAAACATGTTTTCCTCCTTAGACTATAATGACCTTTATTTGTCTTCTGCATGTAGTGGTTTTATAAGAATAATGCTTTGTGTACCTCAGAGAAGGAGCTCAGAGGAAAACCTCAGGTTTTGAATTGCGCTGGACGCTAACGTGTCGCATGTCTTCTCTCGCATTGCATCTGATCGATGCATCCAATCGATAACGTGGAAGACGATGAGGCCATTTACAGAGACACATACCTCCAGCTGCAGTCATCAACCACATAAATAGATGTAGTGCTGATAAGCTACAGGACGGAGAATGCAAAATCTAATGGCACGCTGTTCCGTTCAAGAAATGCTAATGAGTGACCTAAAACCGGAACCATAGCAAGCATGAAATATGTTAGGACACTTAAAAACAAGCACGCAGATGTCAAGCAAGATATGTGAGAACGCTACTGTAGGCGCTCTTTGAATTTTTAGCAGAGCCGATGCAATAACAAGCTTCAGAGGCTCAGAGTTTAAGAAGAATAGAGCCACACTTTATGACAGAAATAGACAGGGCGCTACAGTTTGTGTAGGCAGACTTTAGCTGAGCGTGGCAAATTTAACAAAGCTGAGACAAAGCATTACAGTAAAGGCACACCGAGACCCCATCTGTTCAGAAAGCTCTCAGATCCATTCTTAAGAACACTAGGCTGAAATTGTACACCACTCAGCATGCAACTATGGGGTGTAAGGGAAAAGGAGCACGCTGCAAACAATTCTATATCTTAAGTGCACTTTTGAGTGCCACAACACCCGCTCCGGAATGCTTATGTTGTGCCATGCAGATGCGGAGTGTTGAACTGCATGATAAAACAAGGAAGGCGAATGATTGATTTATTAAAACTGGGATGAAGACTTTATAATTAATTGAATTGCAGGTTAAGCGGGAACTGAACAGGCGAGCCGAACTCCAATTTGCACTTTGTGTGTCTAATCAGAAAAAAATAAGCACCTTACCTCTGTCTATTTGTTCAGTTATTTAAGCCTGCAGTAATTAGTGTCAGGACAAAGTACTAAAGGTTAATGAGCATTTGATAAGGCACCATTTTATTAACCAAAACACTTTTTCCTGCTGAAACGTGGGAAATCTGACACTTTTTCTGACTCCGCAGATGGTCTGAGAAACGTGATAAAAATGGCGCTACTGTTTTTTTGGTGCATATCTGATTTGTGAACCCCAAGCCAAGATGGGTTAGGCTACAAGTGACATTAATTGTTTTTGGACCACAAATATGAAGGAGATCGACTGCACTGTAAATCACGACAATGGTCTGGGTATCGACACTTGATTTAGTGAGGAGAAAACAAAGCCTCTGCTCTATTTTTCTGTTGCTCTCTGGGCTGCATGTCTTAAATCAATATCCATCAATGATTTTGAAATTACACCCAGACTAAATCCCAATTTCATCACCGGGAGTCACATCTGCGGAGTTTCATTTAATTACATCAGCCTAGAAAAGGAGAATCAAAGTTGTTTTTCAACCGTTATTTACCCAACTGAAATGTCAACAAAATCCCAAACCAACGCGAAGCTAGTTTTTGACAAGCTTTCTTCTTCCGCACATTAAATGATGTAAAGATTTCACTTTAAGAGATATGAAAAATCCTCTCAAGATTTACCTTGTACGATGAGATGCACTTTTGTCGATTCTGGTTTCTTGTTTGTGAGGATGGAACATACGTACGGCCCCTCGTCGTATAAGTTTACATTTATTATCTTTATACTGTATTCAGTGAGTGCTGTGTTTAGTAGGACCACCCGGGGGTCCAATGACCATTTTTCATTCCCCGTGAACAGGATAGTGGTCCGGTTGAGCCATGCCACCCTTGATACTTTGTTGTCCACATTACACCTGTTGAAAGACACAAATAGATGAGGATAAATATGATTGTTTGCTATTTGTTAAAGTAAAAATAGGATCCACAGGTTCAAACTCAGTTTGAAATGAGTTGGATACATTTTGAGGAACTTCAATGAAAGGCAAAGTGTTATAATTTAAATGAGGAAGTCATAATGGGATAGCATGTCCAATTATCAGCTAATGCTTTCTTTAAGTCTTTTTTTACAGTAGGAAAAGGTCAAGCTAACTTCTACTTGAAGAAAAAGCCAAGAAAACAATGATTTATATTCTAGACACAGTACTGGAGTCCAAAACCTGAGCCTAACCTTCAATTCAACAGACTTTACTGGAGAAATATCATGATGCCTATAATATCACTTCAGCTTGCTTGGAATGCAAAAGAAAAAAACATGTGACAAAGCAACAGGTAATATAAACAGATAGCTGTTCTTTTCCTCTCCTTTTCTATTACAGATCTCGAGTAAAAATTAAAAAAGCTTTTCATCTCATCCATTTCAAATAGCCGTGAGGAAAAAATAGGGCAATTCTGGGTGATAGCCACCTTTCAGTTCAGAAGAATCTGGATATGACACTACATTTGTCTCCTTCACAGGAAAGGACATTTCTTAAAACTGCAGAAAAAGACCTAGAGGCATTCTCTATACTTTTTTACCCTTTTCTAAACTTTTGAGTGATGGCTCTAAAGGTTAGGACTAATTGAAAGTCAGAGCTCCATATTAAAAAACTGAGGCCGCAATCCTATGCACAGCAGTGTACTTTCACAAAAGAAAAAAATACTGTTTTCATGGTGTTTATTTGTGATTTGTGCTTTACTTGTCAATAGTTATTTCATAATACAATGGCACAGAATGTGTTGTGTTGACATGGTTTTCATCAATGACACTTTACAAGGTGCAGTGAGGATTTTCAAAATGCCATTGCCAACCCGTTCACGTCAGCATGCCAAAAAAACACTGCAGTAATTCATATTAGTCTTTAAGAGGGCTTCACTCTCAAGGTCAAAATCTGTAAATGGATTATTAGACCCTTTACTGGTGAATTTCCCGGCTCTGAAAATTAGTCAACAAGAGAGCGCTCTTTTGGCAAATCTGGAGGGCAACAATTGCAAGTGTGAAGTGAATGCTTTCTCAGGATATTCTTCAAAGGGAAAAGCTCATTCAGACTGTTAATCTATGCAGAGTACTGGAGCGCAAGAGAGCTTGCAGAGGATTTGAACCATAGAAAACCACAAGATTAAGCTCTGGTCTATAATCATGCATGCTCTGCAGTTTTTGCTTGGGAATCACTATGCACATTCGAACAATAGAATGGATTTTTTTAAGTTTCAGTCTAAAAATAACCCCATAGCTGCTCTGTGCTTGGCCTTAACACCTTAAAAGTGTTGCAAAACCTACTGTTCATATTTTAACGTCTTGGTGCTGTGGGGTCTAATTTCCCTTAACTTAATGCTCGCTTTCCCCTCCATCCCAAAAAATTCTCATAACTATCAGAAGAAGCTCCCCCAGATGTTATTATGCACATTAATTCTGTACGCAGCAGCAGCACCCTCCATCTTCTGAACTGCACTGTTCATCATGCTCCAATATGTGTCTAGTTGATAAGTGCGTGGATTTGTATCCTTATTCTGGCTGAGAGCGACAAACTGAGCCTTAAACACCAAAATAATGACATTAGCATGATGGGGCGGGGGGGGGGGGGC
>NW_015505211.1:2252310-2256528 GCF_001515645.1 Sinocyclocheilus grahami
GACGAAAACACAAAAACTGTCGCTTTGGCGAGGGGGGGGGGGGGGGGGGGGGGCATGGAGGCTACACCAAAAGTTAATTTTCTGTTCAAAAGTTACATTTTAAGGGACTTATTGGTGAAAGGCTTGCACTGCGAATAGGAAGGTCATGGTTCCAATCCCACCGTGGGCACCTTCTCTGGCCATTCTAAGCAGGATACTTAATACCTCAACTGCTCCAGGGTTGCTGTGGGACAGATGATTGTGTGCTCTGAATTTCTGCGTCTGCCTGTGACAGATTAGATTAGCAATATGCAAGATAACGACTTTGCATAGTGGCTGTGGGAACTGGTGCAAAGTCTTACAAAATAAACCAAAAAGGTTTGACTTTACAAACTGTCTCTTGACTTGAGTGTTTAAAAAAGGTGATTACACATTTCTAAAACAATTAAACTGCTACTAAATAGGTCCAAGACTTGATTTGAGTCTTAAAACAGACAGATATTTATGTTTATGCAATAGCAGGTCAAACAGAACACTGCAATGTCATCACACAGTATATGCTTCACATCAAACAGCATTCATACATTTATAATGATCCATATCAAATAGCTGGCGCACACATTTACATATGCATATCAACCAATGGAGCCATTATAAATGCAATATGCCAAAAAGACCGCCCTCACTTGAAATTACTGTCACTTAAGCCGAGGCAAAAGCATATAGATTTTTCCACGATGTGCTAAAAAGTGAGAGGTGTTTCTTAGAAGGCAGAGAGAGCCTCCTTTATCCAACACTGACAGGCTGAGATCAGGCCTCATTCAGTGAACTAATGACTCTGTCACACCAGTCCCTTGCACTTCAGCCTAATGGACTGTCAGCCACCTTGGTGCCAGATCGTTTATATGAAGAAATATCTTCTCAACTCAAACATGTTCTAAAATACATAGATGGATTATCAATATTTTCCACAACAACCTTATTTAGAGAGAGAGAGAAAAAAAAGCTATTTTGTTTGAATAACGCTTTTTACTTAATATAATAGAGGAATGTAATCTTAAAAATAAACTTGCATACTTCACACATCATGCGTCACATGGGCATGATGTAATAAAAATAGTGCTGGGCAACGATTAATCACATCCAAAATAAAAGTTTTTGTTTACATAGTATATGTGTGTGTACTGTGTATATAGGCCTCTCTCATCTTTTTAAGTGGGAGAACTTGCACAATTGGTGGCTGACTAAATACTTTTTTGCCCCACTGTATAAACTGTACAAATAAATAAACATATGATCCGCTCTATGTAAAATTAAACAACAATTGCATGTGAGGGTACATGATTTTAAACATTTTCCAAAGGTACTAATTATTTGTGTTTTAATGGAAAAAATGACTAAGCACACATTTAATTAAGGTTTTTTTAACATTTCTTTCTGTTTAAAACCACCTGACTGATTAAAAACCAGATTCACACACATTGTAAATCTGCTCAGTGTCATTCTAATATCCATATGGTTAATATTGGACATCACCCAGCATAAATATAATAAAGCATAAAAAATAAAGAAAAAACTGGTCTTTTTTTGGAATATCTCCATTTTATTTTGGTTGGTTTTTTATTTTATTATAATTGTATTTTTTTGCTATAAGGATGAAGTATATTCTGACAAATTCTAGATCTAGTGTTAATGATTTAACACTCTTAACTATCTTACTAAAAATCAATAAAAACAGATAACGTAAATAAAGGTTAAATCTGTGACAAACATATAGGGCGCAACAACTTTTAATGTTTGGGTGATGACAACGAGAGGCCATTTCATAAAATGACACTTGTCATATTTTTCATATCGCTGCTGTGCCTTTTTCAGATATGAGTAGGTCAGTGAGACTCTCTGCTGTGGGGATTCGGTGCTTGCAGATCATTGTCGGCAGACAGCCATGTGGTCTCAGGGTGAGATTAATGACAGGCAGGCTTTATGTGATGGGAGACTGATGAAGGCCATTACACCAGGGGCAATGAATGGTGGCCACTCTGTTTGGGCTTCCAGATAGAGGGGAAACAGGAATGATTTCCCCAACCAGACACAGACAGCAGTGTCGAGAGTTACATACTGGGATTTAGCGGAATGTGTGATATATTGAAAAAGTAACAAATATTGAAAACCACGTATGGTGGTGAAACATAATATGATTTTTTATTTTAAATGTCAAAATGGCATTTTGTCAAAATACACTGCTTTTTTATGGATGTTAAGTTGAAACTGTGACTTACTGATTACGTTTAGGAAAAAGGTAAAGGTTTAGATTTTTTTTGTCAGCAATAATTGATCAAAAATGACAGTAAAGCCTTTTATGTTGCTACAGAAATATATTTTTTCAACTAAATGCTGTTCTTTTGAACTTTATATTCATCAAAGAATCCTAAAAAATTATCAAAGTTTCCATAAAAATATTAAAGCAGCACAAAAATATAGCTTTCCAATCATTGAAAAATTATAATAAAATAAAAAATCTAATATTTTAAAATAGAAACCATTTTAAATTGCAATAATATATCACAATATTGCTGCTTTTACTGTATGTATATTTGAGCAAATAAATGCAGCTTGTGTGAGCAAGAGACTTTCAAAAATATTTAAATATTATTTAATATTAATATTTAATATTTATTTTTTTGTCAAAGTCCTTGCAGACTAACTTACCAAGCTAAATATTTTAGCCATTCTGTTCCAAGCAAAATAAAAATATAATATAATATTCAAATTATTTTATGATTTGGACTGGAACTAGAATGCAAAACAAGATGCCATATTTTTACTGAGAATAATTCTTGATGTAGTTTCTAGCCAGGGTGTTATGTATTTCCTGCAGATGCTTTCAAAATTTAACCCAATGCAAAAGCAAAAGTGTTTGCTTTTCTGTACCCCATTCAAGTTTCCTGAGTGAGCCGTGGCCCTCGTTTGAATTGAAATAACAGTACAATAGAACAGGCCACCACTTGTGATTGCCACTTTTGTCACTGCTTTCAAGGTGGATGCACTAACATTCTATTTGTGTCAGTCCTCGGAGGATCCGTCTGAAGGCCTCAGCCCACCTCCATAGCTAACTAGTCATGTGGATGAATGGCCTGCAGAAGTATGAAGAGAAACTGCCATTTTTGGCCCATCACTCAAGAACACGAGAGACAGACAAGCCCGATAAACGCTACCGTTTGCTTTGTCCCACACAGCGGTATCTCCACATCAAAGACCCGAAGCTTCACCAGAAGGCAAGCATCACATTGGGATTGAAATAATACTGGAAAAACACATTGTTAATAATTTGTATACATATTTAAAATAGAACAATTATGCACTTTTTTAAACAAATGTATCACTTAAATTAAACCCATGACCTTGACATTGTTAGCACCGTTCTCTACTGTTTAAGCTACAGAAATTCACTTCAGTTTACCCATCAGTCTGAAATATAATTATTTTTCTTGTTATATAGATAATATGTGATTTTATTTTTCATAAATTTAGTCTTTGTATACTGAAATCTTTCATATTTCATTTCAGTAATATTTAATTTTCAACTGTTGTACGTTCAAGTCTAACCTCAAGTTTGAAGCTGATTGATCTGTGGTTGTGATATGTATACAACCTCAAGCCACATTGCATCCGGTAAAGACACGTGTAGCATAATATATGAGACAGACAATCATTTTGGTACAAATGTTCTTGATAAGCCTTGAAGGACATACTGCTAAGCGGAACTATTCACTGTCTCTGTATTGTGCACTGAATGCCACATTAAGACAGAACAGAGAGCAAATGTACCCTAAAAGGATAAAACTGTAGAAAGACATGAAGGAGAGAAAAACTAGGAGATGTTGAATATGCCTTGAAGCAAGGTCAAGACACTGAAAATGCACTGAATGAACAACATCTCTTAAACAAGCCACATACTAGACAGGATGTGTCTTACGGAAGGATGAAGTTGGTCAGAGAACTGTACTTTGAGAGTGTTCAAGAAAAAAAAACGTTTATACCGAAAACTGAATTATTACAGTAAAAATGTAATATAGAAATAAAGCTTAAAATGCTTTTTTTGTTCTCTCACCAAGCAAGGTATAGTGTGGAAAAACTAAAATAATTTTCTAAGAAAATTCACCTTGAATATATATATATATATATATATATATATATATATATATATATATATTTTTTTTTTTTTTTTTTTTTTTTTTT
>NW_015505211.1:2256627-2287906 GCF_001515645.1 Sinocyclocheilus grahami
TTTTTTACTTTTTAGAAATGGCCGACAGAACTTTCACACAGTTGCAAACCTTTTATACATAAAAAATATCAGCATGAGGTGCTGTAGGTCACCACCACCAGAACAGAGTTGGCAAGGTCTCATTTAAAGATGAAAAGAAGAAATTCAGCTGGACTCAAAACAAAGGATTGTGGTCTTAGAACCTAAGGGGGTTTAGCCAGCACTCTCTACAAACTCTGAAGCATGCAGTAAAAGAAAGCTGCAAGGAATGACAACCCACAGAATATCTTCAGAGACAGATATCCAGGATGATCCTCTCTTTATCTGGACCCTTGTCTGAAGACACTTATTTATAGTTCATATGGTAATAGTCGGAAGAGAGATTTAATCAGTGCATGCTCATTTTCAGCCTCCATGATGTTCTACAATGTTTAAACCAAACCACACATAATGGTCATAGACATTAAGACCTTATAAATGATTTTAATAAAATTATTGGTCTATTCTGGCTCAGAATTAAAGAAATGTATGTTTGTGTTACTATCTTGTGGTACAGTGCACATGAACTTGGAGAAGCCGGTTGAACTTTCTTTCTTCTCCAAAATTGTTGCACTTTACATCAATGAAGGATGCACTCTGGAAAATGCAGGAGACTCATGAGAAAATATACATAAACTCACAACAATGCTATACAAATTCCCAAGGCTGCTCACTTTTATGGTACGAATGTAACTGAAGAAAGATTGAAAAAAAAATGTAATAGTGTTTAACTGTGAAGACATACTATTCTGTAAAGATCTCTATTTAAAGGTTCATTTCATTTTAGCATATGAGAAAACGATAGATAGAGAGACAGACAGACAGAGAGACAGATAGATAGATAGATAGATAGATAGATAGATAGATAGATAGATAGATAGATAGATAGATAGATAGATAGATAGATAGATAGATAGATAGATAGATAGATAGATAGATTTCATCATTGTGTACTTCAGAAATTTGCATCCTTTCCCCAACCATTTCTCAGGGGTGCTGTGCATTGCTGTCTCCAATTGACAGCTCAAAATGTCTTCTAGATACGCATGACTGGGGCAGAATGACTGCCGGCGATGCCAATGAATAGAAACAAGTCCCCACAGCATGAGAGAGAGAATGTAGATAACTGATAAAGCCAAGATACACCTACTGCCTATCATCAGCCTGATTCAATTCTGCTTTATCTAGCTGCAATGATACGATTCTGATATCTGATAATACTGTGGGTGCAGCAACTCTCTGGGTTTAATATTTTTTTTAGAAAAGATAATGTGAAAGGAAAGAACATGGAGGGAGAGAACGAATGAAAAGAGAAAAAAGTCATGAGCTGTGTGGTTTGGGAGTTCATTTGAGGGAAATTATTCTAATACTAAGGAAAAGTAAATACACTTACTATTTGCACAACTAACATTTGCAATAGGCGCACAAGTGAATTCAACTCGCTTTGATGTGTGAAAGAAAGTAGGAGTGACAGAAACTCAACATTTTTTACAAGCCCTAATGAAATCCTGTGAGAAACGTCCAGTAAGTCAATATTACTCCAGCAAAACCAACATGCAAGCTTTTCCTTTTACAGAGGAGTACAGAGAATGATTCTCTCCGCTTAAATCTAGACCAAGCTGGGTAATGAAAAAAATAATTTTTACAAAGACAGCCCATCTTTTATCTAAATGCAAAATCTCAGACCGATATCGCCTCTACAACATAATCATTAGCTCTCAATTCATGAAACACATGAGGAATCGTGGGAGGTTATTAGGCCAATCAAAAGCCAAAGTGTGTGCTGCTAATAGAATCTGTACAGTTGGTCCAGAAAATTTCCAAGTCATCGTTGTTCTGATTGGTTGAGAGCAGCGCGGCGTGTCTAGCGGGCGCAGGATGTGGGCCGTTGGGAGGCCTGATTAATCTTCATTTTCCTGCTCTGTCATTTTTAACAGTGATTCACCAATCAGCCACTGCGACAAAGACAATTTGTGCAAAGAAACACTTCTACTTTGCAATAATTACCAGACTTTGCGAAGTAGAAAAAACTAGCATGAAAACTAGCACAGAATATGTGCATGAAGTTCTGCTGATACAGACTTAAAGGGTTTGGATAAGCCAATGCATTGTGGTGGATTCAACAATAGCAATATAATTGTATTTATTTTTGTAATAAATTACAAGAAAATTTAAAATTAAAATCATAATTAATTAAATAAATGAATTAATCAATTTAAAAAATAAAGAGCTTGATAGATCTTTTAAAATAGTGTTTAACTGTGAAGACTTATTGTTTTGTAAAGGTGTTTTTAAAGGTTCATTTCATTGAATTGCTTCTGATAGATAGATAGATAGATAGATAGATAGATAGATAGATAGATAGATATTAAATATATAATCATTTAAATAATTTATTATGATTATTATTATTATAATAACAAATTAAAAAAATCTTACTGACGTCAAACTTCTGAATGTTGTACATAAACACCATACCATATCTTGAATTTTACATTTTCAACAAAATCTTTGCATTTCTGCTAGAAAATGAAAGTGGTGGATTCATCTATAGTATTTTAATGTCATTTATTTTGAAATAAACAAAATAGAATAAAAACATAATTCACCTTTAAGACTAAATAATTTCCACAATCTACAATGACATCCTTTTTTCTAGAAATAATCTGCCCATGCTCAGAGTGGGAAAAGGAAGTCTGTACACAAACACACACACACTAAATGTGCCAGGTGAAATGATAAATGGCAACCAATGTGTGTGCTGTCTTGACCTCCACCAGGGATAGTATGAAGCAAATCACCAACAACTCAACAAAACAATATGAAATGTTTTGTAAGGCCCCAGGAACGCAGCTTCTGCCTTTACAGGAAGCACTGACTCCTGATCAGAGAGAACAAACTTTATCCTTCTCTCCTCTCTTTCCATGAAAATCAATTTCTCCCTCTTCAGGCAAACCCATTCTGAGAAGGCTTACGGACAGAAGTGTTTACATTCTTAAGTAAAGCATTAAATCCAAGTCAAAAGCCTTGACGTTAAAAATAAAGGAAGTGAAGGACAGAATCGAGTCGAGTGAAAGAGGTGATGATTCACTGCCGACTGCAATACCACCATTCTGAACCTCTGTGTTTCATTCCGTTTCACCTCCAAAACACAGGGTCAGGATTAGGGATGTCAATTTTCGATTATTCCCATGATCAATCGTCGTTTAAATTAACAATCAATTAATCGATTAATCGTTAACCTTAATGCAGCAAACTGCGTCTATTGCAGTGGCATATAGTTACCGGCATGACAGGATGTTCGACTGCAACGTGATCTCATGATAATTCGTATGTATTTTACGTAAAATGTGGTTCTATAAAACATACATTTACTTACGTTTTTACAAGCACTAAAACATACAAATACTTACGTATTTTCAACCTCTAAACGTACAAATACTCACGTATTTTCAGCATTTTAACGTACAAAACGTATAGGTTACTTGTGTAACCCTCGTTCCCTGAAGGAGGGAACGGAGACGTTACGTCAGTCGTGACTGACGAATTGGGATCTATATGGAAAACACAACTATTGCTGACCCCCTCCAGTGCCCTGCGGAAGCGGCAAGTTCCCCCACATCAGCTGGAAGATAGCAGAAGATAGGGCAGCGGCTAGGCAGAGGTGTCCGCACTGCTGTTCCATACAGTGGTACATTGGATAACGCTGGGAAAGCGTACCCAGTTGGGACGCTACGGAAGCCACATCCCGCACATAGGAGGTATTATGTGGAATTACACATATGGACTGGCCCAGGGCAGTACTACATATGAAAGACCCTGCGGTAGACTAAACCCGCCTGGGGTGAGATAACTACGCAGCAGAGATGGCAGTAAACGACTGCCAGGGAAAGACACGGCTTACTGTGAGGGGAGCCGTACCGTGGAAGAATACACGGGGATCACCCGAAGGGGGAATCACTACACACGGGCACCTAGCAAGGTACATCTCTGTACCTTGGGCATGCACACGAGTGCTGAGCCTGGCGTCTGGCACTCCGCCACGCCTGACCGCCGAGGGTGCGGGAGGAACTCCACCAGGGTTCGCCATGGGGAAATGAATTGAGGAGCAAAAAAGCGCACGTATCCGGTCCGTAGAGGGGAATGGCGCAGCAAACGTGATCAACACCGAGCAGGTCCGGTGTTACTGCCTACCTGAGGCGAGTACACGAGAGGACACGGGCTCTACACGGAAATTATAGAATCTCGCAAACGTGTTAGGAGTCGCCCAGCCGGCAGCTCTACAGATGTCTGCTATCGAGGCGCCCCGCGCCAATGCCCAAGAAGATGCCACTCCTCTCGTAGAGTGAGCTCTCACTCCGAGGGGGCATGGTAAACGTTGGGCCTGGTATGCCAAGACTATAGCCTCCACTAACCAGTGGGCAAGTCTTTGTTTGGAGACAGCCTTTCCCTTCTGCTGACCTCCAAAGCAGACAAAGAGCTGGTCTGAGGTCCTGAAGCTCCGCGTACGGTCCACGTAAATGCGCAGAGCGCGAACGGGACAGAGCAGAGCGATGGCTGGGTCTGCCTCCTCCCAGGGCAGCACTTGCAAGTTCACCGCCTGATCCCTGAAAGGCGTGGTGGGAACTTTGGGCACATATCCGGGCCGGGGTCTCAGGACAACGTGAGAGTTACCCGTCCCGAATTCTAGGCACGAATCGTCAACCGAGAATGCCTGCAGGTCCCCTACCCTCTTGACCGAGGCCAATGCGGTGAGGAGCGCTGTGTTTAATGACAGAATTTTAAGCTCTACTGACTGCAGAGGCTCGAAGGGCTCCTCCTTCAGGGCCATGAGGACCGAGGGGAGATCCCAAGAGGGTAACAGGTGAGGGCGCGGAGGATTCAGCCTCCTTGCCCCTCTGAGAAACCTGATGACCAAGTCGTGCTTCCCCAGAGACTTACCGTCTACTGCATCGTGATGTGCGGCAATGGCGGCAACATACACTTTCAGGGCGGGGGGAGACAGCCTTCGCTCCAAGCCATCCTGCAGGAAAGAATGCACGACTGCGATCGGGCATCTACGGGGTTCTTCCAGGCGGGAAGAGCACCAACCGACGAACAGGTTCCACTTCAGCCTGTAAGCGTGTCTGGTAGACGGGGCTCTGGCTGAAGCGATGGTGTTTACTACCGCTGGAGGTAGCCCACCTAGAACCTCCGCGTCCCGTCCAGGGACCATAAGTGGAGATTCCACAAGTCTGGACGCGGGTGCCAGAGGGTGATCCCTCCTCAGAGGAATTCGCCAAGGAGGGGCTGTCGCGAGGAGCATCAGTTCGGGGAACCAAGTCCGACTGGGCCAATATGGCGCTACCAAGAGAACCTGCTCCTCGTCCTCCCTGACCTTGCACAGTGTCTGTGCGAGAAGGCTCACTGGGGGAAACGCATATTTGCGTAGGCCCCGAGGCCAGCTGCACGCCAGTGCGTCCGTGCCGAGGGGTCCCTCGGCCAGGGAGTAAAACAACTGGCAATGGGACGTGTCCGGGGAGGCAAACAGGTCTACCTGAGCGTCCCCAAAGCGTCTCCAAATCAGCTGGACTGTCTCGGGGTGGAGTCGCCATTCTCCCGGAAGGGCGGGCTCACGTGAGAACTCGTTGGCTGCACGATTGAGCTCACCTGGGATGTGAATGGCGCGAAGCGACCTCAGATGCTTCTGACTCTAGAGGAGGAGATGGCGGGACGAGTTGCGACATGCAACGGGAGCGTAGACCACCCTGGTGTTTGATGAACGCAACGGTCGCAGTGTTGTCCGTACGGACCAGTACGTGCTTGTCGTGTAGCAGCGATTTGAACCGGCGCAGAGCCAGCCATACTGCTTGCAACTCGAGGCAGTTGATATACCACTGCAGTCAGGGCCCCGACCAGAGCCCCGCAGCTGCATTCCCATTGCACATGGCACCCCAGCCCCTGGCAGAGGCATCTGTTGATACAACAACATGCCTGGACACTTGTCCAAGGGACACCCCTGTCCGAAGAAAGGCAAGATCTGCTCACGGGCTGAGGGTCTGACGGCAGAATGGGGTAACAGGAACCCGGTAAGTGCCGTGTCGCCATGCCCATCTCGGGACCCGGTCGTGAACTTTCGTCGCCCTAAGCGCGAGGTCTGTCGCCGTGCGCAGTTCCTGCAGCACACCTGGGTCAGCACCACCCTCGTGCAACTGTTTCAACGCTTTGGGCTGGTGAACTTGCAGGAGGGCCATGGCATGCAGGGGCCCTGTCCGAGGACCCAGCACACTCGTCCATAAACACCAGGTGGTGCGACATGCTTGAGGAATGAGAGGCCCGCGGAGACGTACTCGGCGGGGAAGCTCTCACCGTAACCCTCAGGTCACCCTGACCATGAACCGAAGTAGCCCTCTGAGAACCAGAGGAGCTAGAGCGGTGCATGGCAAGGAGGATAACATGCCTACATAATGTTAAACACGACTTCACTTTAAATTTCTTTACATTTCTGCAATCGTTTAACCTTTACTTGTCATGTAATGTTTACTTTGATTGTCATGGGCCACAAAAGGCGTTTTCTCTGACATGCTGTGACTGACAATAGAACTATAAAATACACCAAAAATGCAACATAATTATGAAATGAAACAATTTTATTAGTGCGCTGTAATCCAAATCTTCCAAATCCATACGACTGCAAGGAACAGACCCAAATCCAAACCTTTTTTTGGCGATCTGCTTGCTTCTCCATCCCGAGCAGCGAGTCCAGTGACCGTGAGCAGAAAAGCCCAAGCTGACTGACGCGCTCTTTACAAATTCAAATGTTGCCGCTTCAAACGACAGGTTTTACGACATGATAATCGAACGCTCATTGGCTCTCGCCTGCATTCGTTACAGATTGCGACATGCCGTGTTTCTGGTGAGGTGTGTTTGAATGATGCGCGCAATGCTACTCAAAACGCAGCTTCCTCAGCCGAATGAAAAGGGTTTTTAGTCTAAATAAAAGGCTGGTAGTAGGATTGTAAAATGAATGTGATTACGATCATTTGATAAAATGAAGAGAGCGCGCTGTAGTTACGTTTGGGATCATTTTACTTTGTTTCATATCCTGTCACGGAGACTGCTGAATGCGCCTTTTTAAATTGTTTTTCATTGTTTCATGGTGCTTATTGTTTTATTTTAAAACACAATCGCAATGTTTGAAATTGACATTATCGCTATTTAAAATATAAATGATCCCAAACGTAACTACGGTGTGTGGGGCTGTGCCGCGCGGTCAGTGAACCGCTTCCACCGGCGGTGCTATGGCAAAACACTCTGTTGCTCACATTAAATATGTTTATGTGAATACTATGACACAAGTGACGTACAAAGCTTTGTTTATAAGATAAATAATTGGTTAGCAGGCAAATGTTACAACGTGACTATGCTTTTGGATTCATGCCGTTCGAGCCCATACTTTTAAAGCCATACACGCTGTGTACTGTTTTGCCGGTTGGTCACGAATTTAATATTTATTGTTTCTTTTCCCAAATCCTTACCGTCTCACCCTCTAATATCGCAGGTTTATTTTCTTGTCATTCACTTTTAATCCATGTTTTTGCATCTCTTACTGTGGTAAACATGCGGGTGGGAAATTAAAGATTTAGTGGGCCATGAATTCAGAATTCGTTCCAATGACTTATTAATTTGTTCCCTCATTTTAGTTAAATAATGGGTTATCATTAGGGAACAAATGAATGAAACATGGACCGAGGCCTCAAACTAATAAGTCGTAACAACGATTTAACAAGTAGTAATGTCCTGCTCGTGTCCCGCAGTCCTGTCAAAGCGCAGTGCCCATTATGAAACAATCTGGGGAGATTATAATTAAACGGTTAGTTGCTAAATTTCTAGGATATTGCTTTCCATATGTTGAAGGACTTTGCATTGTTTTTATTTGAATATATTTTTATAGTTTGGATCACATTAAAAGTGTAATTTGTAAATTAGTGAATTATTTTCGCAAAAGATCCAGCTCCGTCACCGCACTCACAGCTGCTTGCACGTGTTTTGCGCATGAGCCGCAGAAACCCCAAAATTAAATTGCTTAATCGACCATCGACAGCTTTAATCGATTACATTTCTTATCGACAATTAATCGATCGTCGATTAATCGTTGACATCCCTAGTCAGGATACTGTATTTATTCATGACCTAATTGTGCAAAAATGTCTAAAAATATTTGTGTGGAATTTCAAGAACATTTGAAAACCGATGCCCTAAAAGCAATACAAACAGCTGCCTATATAAATGCAAAAAAAAAAAAAAAAAAAAAGCCATGAAAGCATATTCAGAATGACATCAAGTCAGATTCATTATTACATTTAGGGTCGGGAAGATTTTTTCATGATTTTGAAATATGTGTTTTTTGCTCACCAAGTCTTGATCTTTCAGAAATCATTCTAATATGACTTTGTGCTCGAGAAAATATATCATATAATTATCAATGTTAAAAACAGCTGCTTAATATTTTTGTGGAAATTTTTCCAGGATTCTTTCATGAATATAAAGTTCAAAAGAACAGCATTATTTGAAATAAAAATGTTTTGTAACTAATATCTTTACTGTCAACTTTTGATCAATTTAACGCATCATTGATATATAAAAAAATAATAACTTACTGACCCAAACTTCTGAATGTGTACATAATTCATAATCTTATGACATCACATTTTTCAAAAAACGTTTGCATTTCTACAAATGGCACGTACCTTTACAAGCACAAATACAGTACAGTATAGACTGTCCAGGCACATCATTAGAGAAATATTATCTGTGTAAATACAAGGTGTACACTTAAAAATTAACTTAAAATAATTTATCAAGCCTAAAAATAAGCCAATACACGTTTATTAGTAACAAGAGAAGTCCTGCTATGCACCTATAGTGTTAGTAAGCATTCAGACTCATTTTTGGAGATGGATGCTCTATTTGGGAAAAAATAAACAGAATAATAATAGAAATGTTATTTTCCACACTTAGAAAAAAAATCTTATTTCTTCAATTGTGACAATCCATTTCCTTCAAAACCACAAGACATTTGTGACAGCTGCCTATACATTAAAATCTATCCAGCCCATGAACTCACACACCACCAGATTGAAAATCATGGCAGTCAAACAGAGGGGAAGTCTGAACCCATTTCAGTTTAATTACAGCACATTTTATTCCCAGGGAAAAACAATTCAAGCGGCCTGTGAGGTTTCACCTCAAGATGATTTAGCTCTCAAGATGTCAAACTCTCTGTCAAGCAAATACATGGGTTGCAGTAGCATAATAGTTAAGATTCTGTACCACAGACACAAAGGTTCAGCCCCGAGCAGGAGTGGGACAGGAACTGGGGACTTACTAATATCACAGTCCTGCTCTATAACCATTGTGCCCTTGAGCTGGGCACTTAACATCGGGTTTCTCTGCTAGAAGTGAGCCCACAATTAATCCACAGAAAGTCAGTACGAATAAAAGCATGCTATGTGGTTACAAGTTAATGCAAGACTTTCGAGTCCTCGATGCAGATAATGGCCAAAATCCACCCACTCAGGCATGAAGTTATTGTCTGATTGACTGGTAAAATTACTAAACTTTAAAACTGATTATCAGTGAAGCCAATCAGATCAGAACTGATGTATTCTGCCAGTTTTGTGTGCAATACGCATCAGACAGCCAGCAAAAATGACTGTGGTTGGAACATGGACGTGCCGTTTGAGGCGGAGACTATGCATTACATAACAGTCAGAGCATAAATCTGCATGAAAACACATTGATCATGAGTGTCAGCAGATAGTATCCTACTTTATGAAAGTCTCCAAATGTTTTTGATAGCACAAGAATGCCTAATAGCCTCCAGTGCTTGACTTTACATTACTTTGGGCTTTTGTCGATGATGGGGTTTGGAGACCCTGATACAATCAAGTCCACTTTTACTGCAGAACTCTACCTAATTACCACACCATTGTCTTCAAAGGAAATCCTGATGCGCACTAATCTAAAACCGCACCGCAATCTTTTATAAAACACCTGAGAGCCCATTCGTGTTCCTTTTGGAAGCCCTGGCACTTCATCAGTTCTCACGCACACACACACACCTCAGACAGCGCTGAAAGCAAAAAGATTGTATTTGCACCTCTAAGGAAACGAGGGCATGAGCAGAGGTTTGCGCTGCCAGCCAGTGATACGTTATGCTGTGTGCATGCAGTATAGGAAGATACAGTCTTGTGAGGAAACGATTTCGCATTTTGTGTTTCTTTTGTTCTCGTTCTGCTTCATATTGAAATTACAGATGCCATGACATCTGTATTAAAAGGTCACCCGAAAAGGGGTGTGCATATTATTTATTTTTCCTTTGTTCCAGTGCAAACCTTTAATTTTCTACAAAACAAATGCATATTATTGATTAATCTCCATTTGCACATGTCTATATAAAAAGCCCAGCGGTCACTCTATTAAACTCCAAAATGCCATTAGTGTGAGTGGCATCTAAATTAGGGACAGCCACTTCACCCTGCCCAATTTTGGCTATCATCTCAAAGTAAACATTGTTATCCAAAGACTGTTCTGTGCATTGCAGTTACATCGTTACGCCAGTTGGTGGCATAGTTACAGTCTTTCTGAGTGAGTTACTGACAATTAATCATTCATGTAACCATTTCATTCAAAGTGGCTGATTCATTCAGGAACAAAACAAGCAATGATGTTTATGAGTCAGTCACTGAATCATTCATTTAACCAATTCATTCAAAACCTGTAAATCATTTAGGAATGACACAAAACAACATGTTATCAGGAGTTACTGAATTATTCATTCAGGAAGGAAACAAGCGACTGTGTTTGTAAGTCATTGAATCATTCATTTAAAAAATGCGGATTCATTCAAGAACAAAACACCACTACTGTGAGTTCCTATTTTCACTGGCAGTGCAAAAACAAAGTAACTGTCAATACTGTGTCTGAAGTTACTCAAAATTAACATTGTTTATTGACTTGCTATAAAGCAATATCATACAATCATTCTGCCTCCTTGTTTTTTCTAACAGCCCAGTGGTTGCTAGTTAGACATCTTTTGAACTAGCAATGGCAGATTTTAGTCTAAGAAAGTAGTTCAAAAGTGGTTTTATGACACTCCTTGTTTTTTTCCCCTTACTTATTTACATACAACAGTGCATGTTAACCTCAAAAATGACAAAAAAAAACTGAAATAGACCAAATTCTTCTTTGGACAGCAGTCTTCAAAAAAAAAACTTTTGCATTCCATGGAAAAAAAATAACAGCATACAGGTTTTGAACGACATGATAGTGACTTTTAGGTAAACTATCCCTTTTATGTATATAAGCTGTGAAAAATAGATATATAATGAAAGGTACACAGACATTTACTGCTACATGTCAAGAAATAAACACTTCAACAAACAAATTCTTCTGAGAGTTCGGCAGATTTTTTGCTTACCTACAAATGCTGACATTTAGACAGATAGGCCAGCGGTTAGTATTTTCCTCTCTCTATCTTTCTTGCTGTTGCCCCTGGTCAATCAGAGATCCAGTCGGGCTTAAAGACAGAATTAAGAGGAGGCCAAGATTCAGGTAAATCTGACAGGGTCTGAAGGATCTGTGCCTGAATATCTGCACAGATTGGCCTTGCTACTGTCTGCTTTCATCAGAACTTCAGGCATGAGCTGAAGCGAACTGTTAAAATGTTCAGCTCATGTTGTGGGTATGCATATCACGATTACTTAAGACAAATAAGTCTGAGGGCTATTGAAATATAGTTACACATTTTAAAAGCTATTATTTCCCTGATTTTCTGAAAACGTGACTGATAGGGGAAAAAAATTACTTCCTGTTAAACAAATGTACATTTACATATAATACAGTACCATTTAAAATATATGAAGCATACATGCAGTTGTTATAAGCCTTTTAAAAATTGCTGGTATAGCCTATCTATCATTATACTATATTATCAACAAATCTTGGATTCATTCTTTTTGTTTTCTTTTAATTAGAACAGGTTTTGTTTTTGGAACTCATTGGTCATAGTCCGCATTGATCTAAACTTATGCACCTCAGTTTTTGATTGAAAAAGCAGGTTTTGTGGATAATTTTGTTCATGTTCTCTAAAAAAAACTAAGGTGCATAAACTCCAGAATGTTCCAAAAAGAAATACAAAAATAAATCTGTGTTAATTTAAAGATAGCAAGTTGATAAAGACATTGAATCCAGTGTTTGGTAATAAAATAAAATAAAACAATTTTTGTAGGTCAGTCATTTTTGACCAGGTACACCACAAGTGGTCCTCTCCAAGTCAAAATGTTTCCAAGCCAAATTAAAAACATAAAATGTCTGTTTCTATTTCTTTATTCACTTATTACATATTCCCAGCTGGATACAAGCAAAATGTCATTTTAATATAGAGTATATATTAAAATTCTTTGCACAGTGAGATAATACTGCATTCCTTCTTCCAGGACTCATGTGCCTATGATAAATATGGCTTCAAACAATGCGAAAACATCAAAAAGTAAGAAAAAAGGCACCCTTCACATTCATATTATCATAATCTATTTAGGTAGGAAATGCCTTATCATTGTACATTATATAAAGTATGCACATCAGCAAAAAAAAAAAAAAAAAAAATAGGCATGCCAAACTGGGGAAAGTCAGCAAAACTTTGACTACAAACTATGACTACTAATGTAGGATATGAAATCAATACGAATGAAGACCAATTTAAGGCTTTTTACTTTCAGGGGATTGCATCAAAAATCTCAGACAGTATATTTAAGAGATAATCAAAGTGTGAATGCTTTTAATGTCTCTAAAGCCAAAGCAAACCTTAAACAGCATAGCTATTCTCTCAGTCTGTCAATATTGGTCAATGCTAAGCTGCAGGCTTCAGTGCACATCAAAGTGCATCTGCTGTCTTAAAACATGCTCTAGGCACTTACAGTAAACTGTGCAGAGAAAGCTTCTGTGAATGTCAAATAATAAAAAAAAACACGATCTGTGGCACTCCCAAGATACATTGCTGAGAGTAATTTCTAATGTAAAATATAAAGAGACACTCAGTGATAAAGCAATAGCATAGTAATATAATATTTGTTGTTAAATTTGCAAATTAGCACTGTGTTAAACTAAGAAGGAAAAAATCTTGTATTGCACTTTGCACTTACACTATTGCTGTAAATAAATCAAACCAAGTGATCCTACATGATTATAGTGAAAATGCTTTCGTTGCAAGTGACAAAATAGAAAATGATTTTTGTAAACTCTGACTTCAGCTTATCTCACACATTACAAAAACATGACTGTAAAACATCAGATTTCAGAATACCTGCTGCAACAAAATGTTCTGAATCATCTGAAAGGGAACAGAGACATCAAAACTGTCCCAATGCAATACATCATTCATGAAAGAGAATAAAGGAGAAAGTCATGTTAATAAAGCCAGTTTAATCTTGCCATATCTTCTGAAAAACTGAAAAAGTATTCATATTTGACTTGCTCAGCAGCAAATAAGCATGGCGAATCACAGTGGCTGGACTGTCAGTTCCTGAGAGGGAGCAAAGCAAATCACAGATGATATCTTTAAGGTTTTGATTTGTAGCAATCAGCAAAAGATGGAACAGACCAATGAACCCCCCAGACACAAGTAAACCCTAATGTAAAAGGAGAGCTACAATTATTTCCCATTTAAAACAAATCAAAGAACAAGTAAAAAATAATATATTAGAATATCAAGTTATACATGATTTATAATCATAATGTCCCCCTTCAGGTAGTGGTGCACGAGTCTTTTTGCTGTAAAAATTCATTTTAAGACACAGTAAACGTAATAACTTTTATATTGTTAGTAATATTTCAAGAACACTTACCGGTCTGAAGCAACTTAGGTCTACTTTCTAAAAAATTTATGGTGGGTGTGTGTGTGTGTGTGTGTGTGTGTGTGTGTGCATCATGCATTTGAGGATATCTAAATCATCATTGTATTGCACTGCTTTATGTTTTTGATCATAAAACTAAGCTTTTAAATATCATATTACTAAGACATATTATTGATATGTATTTTATGTAAGCAGTCTGCTGTACACATTACAAGCTATCAGAATTTCAGAATTTGGTCATATAAATATCAACAACTGCATTAAATTACATATTTATCTCTGAATAAAACTTAGGTGTTTTCTTTCTGCTCTTTGAGTGTAAGCTCCATATTCTCACTATATTACGCTATAAGAGCCATAAAAACCAGATGTATGAAACATTACCAAGCTCTTCTAAGAGTGACTGTGGTGGGGGAAATACCGATCTATCAATACAGAACTTCACTGTCCCTGAAACCCTAGAGAATGAACCTTCTATAGTATAAAAAATTCATGTCTGAAAAGGTAAGATCCTCATGTCCATGCCAAACCTTTGGAAAATGCAGAATTCCTATTAAGACCATGATACTGTAGTGTCATTATTTGTGCATTAATTCGTTCATGAATTCATGAAATTAATTTTTTGCTGTAATACCAAGCAGTGATGTTAACAATCTGTAAAAGTGAATATATTTTTTTTTTAATAAAAAAAAATTAATCTTCAGATAAAAATCACCCCAGAAAGCAAATGCTTCGAACTAAGTCTGTATTGGTCTTGTTAAGTAATAACCAAGAAAAGAGTTCAGATCATTAGTGTGCAAATCATTAGAAGCATCACGTTAAACTTGAACCCATAAGACAGTGACCGGTGGAGCATTACAAAGAGAGTATGGCCTGCCCTTGCTCCTTTGCTAATTTTATAAGATGAGCACCCCAAGGCAGACAAATGAGAGCTGTGCACTCCACAAAGAATAACATCAATTGACCCATGACTATAGAGTCCCTTTCAGAACACTCCCTAAAATACATAATTTAACAGCAGAGTGCATCATCACATCACTTATTGATTATCTCTCTATTATCTCTATATACTGTATGAATATATGTTTAATGATAGAGAATTCCGATTGCTGCTCCAGGATTGTTGGTTTATGCCAAATGACAATAAAAATAAAATAAAATAAAACAATAATATAAATTCTAAGCAACTTTGCATGGGGTGTGAATAGTGTGCAGTATAGGTGTGAAATGCAGCTTGATCTTTGTACGAATCTAATTAGCAAGAAATAATTTTGAAATGTGTTTTAAGACAAAAATATCCATAGTATATGAAGAGGACACACACCTACACATTAGTTTTACTGCTTATGGTTGTGACTCAGGTATGGTTTTGTTAAAAATAATCCTTCCTCTGCATATCTGCCTCAACCAGAGATTCATGCCTGGAAAAACATGAATGTATATCATGCTTCAAATCTCCAAGTGGGTGGACTTGGAATAGAATAGAGTAGAATATAAGCAATACTTGCTTATTTCACACTGCCTAATGCAATTGCATGATTAAACTGTGTCTGTGGGGCTGGAGGCAGAACTACCGTTCCCAGCATGCACTTCAGCAGGAATAAATCATTCAGAAATATTACTTTACTGTTATTTCTTTTTTACTGTTTATTGCAATATTTGCACTGTTAAGAAATGTGTAATGTTGTGTTAACTGAAACTATGTCTTTAAATACATGATTGTTGAGTCTCACAGTCATAGTGATGTCAAAAACTGTTCTTCAAAAAAATATATTTTGTATTCCACAGAAGAAAGAAAGTCATGCTGGTTGGAAAGACAGAGCTGACAGAGTTTTTATTCTAGGGTGAACTAGGCTTGAAATACCCTGCATTCATTCATTAAGCAGACTTGTAGTGATTTGTGAAGTTATATAAGACCTGGGTCGTACCACAATATGAACAGACAGCCAAAATACAGTTTGAGACAATACAAGCTAACCGTGTGAAAAAAGTGTCGTGTTTCTGCTACAAAAACTATGCTGAAATCCCCAGCGCTGACATGTTGATAAGGGAGATCACCATTGTGAGAAGCTTTCAACAATCTGTCACTCTGACAGTCGGGTCAGGGGGCGTCCACTTAAGACTTCATCATCCTGCCTGACTGACCCTCAGTTCAATTAATAACATGTTGTAGTGCATTGTTTTCTGCTGTTTGAGCTCCATCAGTGGTGCTGGTACTTGTTGAGGGTCTGAACATATCTGCACTGAATATTTTACTGCTTTACTGCTTAGGGACATTGTTTAAGCATGAAAGGGTAATAAATAAACAATTTTCTTACTTTCATGTTCATTAAGTATTTTTTGGATCTGTTGGCGACATTCCTTGCGTGCTGAGTAGGGCTGTGCGATTAATCGAAATCGTCATAAAATCACGATTTTCCGCACCCCCGACCTCCCGCAGTATGCTATCCGAACCAATCAGAATGCAGCGCGCCTAAATGGAGCACGAGAACAGAACAGACCGGGCGGGCATACAAACGTAACGCCAGGTTCACACACTCCGTCTGTGGTGCGGATTTTTTCCGCGCCCATGTTAACGGATCAGAGCGTTCACACTGCACACGATTGTGCTCTGGCAGTGCGCTTCAGGTGTCTATTTCTGCTGTGCTTCACACGCTGAAAGTGACAGCGCATTATTCGCAGTAAAAAATAACATGGACTGGCACAGAAATTTAGTAATTACACCATAAATGCATATAATTCAAGTCTACTGTTTCACAGTCAACACTTGGATTTTTGGCTAGATTTAAAACAAGGAAAAGTGCACTTTTAGATAAACAAGGCAATAATAGGTGGTAGGCCTAGTTAAACAAAGTTATATTTATTGAGTTTAAATGTGAATATGTCAATGAAAGATTGTATTACTGTCCTGTGATAAAAGAGAATCACAATGCTGAAAAGGCATTTTCAGAAACAACGTTTGGATTTGAAATCAAAATAATGGATAAATGTTGTGTTTGTGGTAAACAGCCGCGGATCAGGAGCGGACGGCAAGCGCGTCCTGTGCGAAAGCAAAATGAGTCTGTGCTGCTTCTGCACCGCATAAACATACTGTATATGCACTGCAGACGAAGTACGTGTGAACTTGGTGCAACAAATCTAGTTCAACATCTGAGGCAACACCACAAAGAGTTCTATGACCAATGCATGGCAAAAAAAATCCCTGGACACGGGATTTTTATTTTATTTTTTATCATATGTCTATTCTAGAGACATTTTGTTACACCTTTACTTAGTGACATGTTACAGCTTTTTGATAAAGCTCTAATTGGTTTTCTTTTGGAAATATGTTTCAAATTCAATGCATTTATGACTGTAAAGCATGTCTGTGTGTGTCAAAATCGTGATTAAAATCGAAATCGCAAAATTTATCAAAGAAATCACGATAGTTTTTTTTTGTCCATATCGCACAGCCCTAGTGCTGAGTGCTTGTTACTCTGTGTGATTTAATCAAACCAGCAGTTTAATCAACAATAATAAAGGACAAACAATTAAGTGTCCGTGTTAGCCTAATACCTCAGGTTAAGATCAATGAGTTTACTAATAAGAGTGATATTGAATTCCTGAGTTAGGTCGCTCTGACTGACAGCTCTTTTTCCTTTCTTTTAATAAAGTACCAACAAATAACTCCTACACTGGCATTAACATTATTTTTGTGTCCATAAAAGTGTTTCCTGGGGGATGAACATAATTGGTTGTTTATAAATAAAAGATAGAAATACCATTAAATGGCTGGGATGTGTCACTAGGGAGATCAGAGTAAACAACCTGTTTTTATTGCGCATATTCCTCTCTGTGACAACACATGGATATTGGAAACCACATGAAATTAACTGATAAAGTAGACTATCCATCTTTTTGCTTAAATCAACCTACAATTACTTTGTGGTTGTAATGGCTACTTTAACATTTACTAGAGAAGGTTTGCGTTCAGCTTTCCCAAATGTGCTCAAATCCTGTCTTCCTGTGGAGAAAGTAATACATAGTACAGATTTATTTGATCAAAAATACAGCAAAACAATAATATTAAGAAATATTATTAAAATAGTCTAAAATAACTTCTCTATTTTAATTAATTTTAAAATGTATTCCTGTGATGGCAAAGCTGGTTTTTCATCAGCCATTACTCCAGTAACTTTGCTATTGTCAATGTTGAAATCACTAGTGCTGCTTAATCATTTTTGTATATAGATGATAGAGAGAGAGAGAGAGAGAGAGAGAGAGAGAGAGAGAGAGATTAAACGGCCAAATAGTTTTCTAGTGTCTACTACATTTTTGTTGGCACTTTTCACTTTTTCTTAGTTTTTGTTCCGTCTTTTGCCACCAGATGATGAATAATCTCGTTACTTTCATTAATTACTCACTTAATATTCATCACTTGTATTAAGCCAACAACAACAACACAAAATTGAAGTGTTGCTGGCAAATTATGCACTGAAACCTCAGTCGGTATTCAAATAATTTGTAGACTACAAGACGCTGTCAATCAACCTACGGCGGCTTATGTATTTTTAAAACACTATCAAAATGCAACAGCTTACAGCTTCACACTACATCGATAAGTCAGACGTTTCTTTTTTCGGTGCTTCAAGGTCCAAATCAAAAACGTGACAACCTTTCACATGCAGTTAAAGCAAACAGGCTCTGCCACAATGTTGTGCATTTTCCCCTCAAAAACACAAATGTCTTGTTTTTTTTCAGGTAGAAACCATGGCTTCTGGCTTGGCTAAAGTCTGCCACCCTTCATTTGCTTTGGCTGAGCTGAAATGACTTTTCTTTGGGGGATAAATAAATCACCACACATTTCCAGGTGTGCACAGGCACACAGCAGCAGTCGCCATTTGGATCAGCACTACAGAGAAGTTGGGGCACGCAGAGCACTCTGACGGTGTTTGTGACAGCTTGTCTCAACAGTTCTCCAATATGCAAAAGCTGCACTCATGATCAAAAGTAAAATACATGACATGAGTGACCGCAATCAATACAAAAAAGACTCCAGATGTCCTTAATGTTCTTTTCCACCTGATTTAACCTGACTTCTGAATTGTGGCACCAACACAACCATGAACTTACAAGATATAATGTTGCTATGGAAATTTATTCATTTCCATTTGCGTTATGTTCTTACAGTCAAGGAGGTGGGTTGCTTTAAGCTAAATGCAATTGTGAATCAAGCTGATTTAACTGATATCTGCAGGATTCTATAGAATCAAGAGTGGAAGACCTAAAACTAACTGTGCCACATAACCGAGAAAATCAAAGTTTATTTGAATGGCTAAATTAAAAGAGAAGGAGGGGGGGAAGCAACACTCTGGGCTGACAGATGGTATGACACATTTAATTCTCAAGTGGAAGGACTTCAAGTGGAAAAAAGGAGAAGAAATGAGGTCTGGAGATTCTCTGGTGTCTGCAAGACATGAGTGTAACACAGTTCACAGATCAGAAAGTCAAAAGTCAGCACTTCCAGCATCTATTTCACTCTTTCTAATAATTGTATTATTATTATTATTTGTGCAATTTGGATCCTTAGTGCATTCACTGTGGCAAGTAGATGATTTTATATTCAAGCACATAAATTCAAATTCAAATGACACTGAAAAGTCAATGCCAACAGAATTAATATCTAATATCTCTTTAAACCATCAATAAAATATTGTAACTTCTGACAAATATTTGGCTTGTTTATTATAAACAACTGACAGTGATTCAGATGTTGATGTCAGAAGGAGTAACAATATCCTATTATTAAGTACTTTATTATCTACTAGCAATTGTTCAATTTTAGTCTTTGTTTCCTCTGGGAAAATGTATGGTTTATGGTTTATTTAGAGAAACCATAAGCATTTTTACAGTTCAGCCCAACCCCAAACATTTCAGCCAACAAGACAAAGACTAAACAAATGAATGAACAAAATATATGTATACACACAGACCAGAAATTATGTGAATGAGACGCATTCATTTAATAAATGAGATTTTTGCATTAAAAATAATACATCCATTTTCTTTCCCCCAAGTTCTTTAATTAAATCATATATTTTATTTATTATTATAAAATGGATAGCACCATTCTTGGCTTGACAAAAAGCAAATAGGGCACTCAAGGCTGTGCTATACTGTCTATATAGTAATGGACTTTTGTATACAGTATATTAATGAATTTGAATGAAGAAGCCAATGTCTCATTTGTAAAGACTTGTTTCTTAACTGGATGAATCAGCGTTTGTGAATGAATCTACTATAATCATTATATTACTATATATTGAGGGCACACAGGGACACAGTCTTGAGGCCCTCAAGACTGTGTCCCTGTGTGCCGTCAATATATAGTAATATAATGATTATAGTAGATTCATTCACAAACGCTGTTTCAAGTTGAGGGCCTTATTTGCTTTACACACACACACACACACACAATGGGCACCCCCACCCCACACATCTAGCCTAAGTATATATTCAACACATATATTCAAAATAAATATATACATTCAAACTAGTTTGAACACTGTAAGAGAGCAATTAAATATATCAGTTTTAACTCTTTCCCCGCCAAACACGGAATTTTCCGGGTTTCCGCGTTCTCGCTGTTATATACGTTCGGGGGAGCTATTACGCATCTCCTGAATGAGTCTAGAATGTGCCGATCAAAAACACATGCGAGGAAGACGCAGAAACGAGCGATCTCGTCTCATATGTATGCATATGCACATGTAAAACAATGCGATCATCAACTATAAACAGCATATAAATGAAAACTACCTGTTAGAAAAAGTACACTCTCTTCCAGATTTCCAGTTTCTTATGTGTGTGTGTGTGTGTATGTGTGTGTGTGTGTGTGTGTGTGTGTGTGCGTGCGTGTGACCTAATCCCCTCTCTTACTCTTGCCCTCCCTTTCTCTCCCCTTGTGTTTTTCCCTTCTACCATCTGTGCTCTCTCTCTCTCTACTCTTAATTCCTATGTCTCTCTCTCTTAATGTATACACGCATGTGAGAAAACTTTGGTGGCGACGAGAAAGAACGGGATCATTTCCTTTTTTAATTCTTAACACTGCCTAATGTTACCGAGTGAAATGGCGATCCAGGAAGTGGCAAAGGACTGTGCAAGCTTTGGGGTGTTAATGTAAGAGATCTGCATGTTTGCTTTGATCATCCTACTGAATATGATTCAGATGTAGTATTTGAAAAAAACTTGAGTTTCTCTGCTTTTTGCTCAAAATCTTTTTTATTACCTACATTCAAGTGTTGATAAAAAAAAGAATGCTTGAAGCTAGAATAAAACTTTTTTTTAAGTAGAGGCTCTGTTCTTTATTTTGATGTATTGCATGTTCAGATGTCATAAAACAAAATATTCTGGGGGCCATGAAATTTTAATGAAAATCATCAAAAATGCTGGCAGTGGCATGGCAACTTTTTTTAAAAATGCTGGCGGGAAAGGAGTTAATAGAATGAAGTTCTCCACTTCTATCTATGTCTGTCTATCCATCTATCTGTCTGTCTGTCCATTCATCCATCCATCCACAAAATGGATATATGCACATTTTGTTAGAAACACACAAAAAAAACAAGCATTCTGCACATGAATGTCTCTTTATTCAAAAGAGGGCTCGATGGACTGTTGCCATCCTCAGCGGTTTTGTTGCACAGCTTTGTTCCAGACAAAAATTACTTTCTTTTAGACAGAGGTTCTGGAGCCAAGCGTCAAAGGACACAAGCACAGGCCACTGTCTCATGCTACACAAAACGTCCCCCGCTGCGTCTGGTATAACAGAGGCATACTTTACTCTCAGTCCCCCTACAGGAAAAACGACTGCCTTGTCGCCCACATTTATATACAGTGGGGAAAAAAAGTATTTAGTCAGCCACCAATTGTGCAAGTTCTCCCACTTAACAAGATGAGAGAGGCCTGTAATTTTCATCATAGGTATACCTCAACTATGAGAGACAAAATGAGAAAAAAAATCCAGAAGATCACATTGTAGGATTTTTAAAGAATTTATTTGCAAATTATGGTGGAAAATAAGTATTTGGTCAATAACAAAATTTCATCTCAATACTTTGTTATATAGGAATAACCATTAGAGGAAAAGTAAGGAAAAAATGATGCTACTGTAAGTGCATGTGGGCGTCCACAAATGAGTGAGTGTGTGTGTGTGTGTGTGTGTGCATGAGAGGGGAAGGGGATTGAGAAAAATCAGGCATGAGCGAGATGGGAGAGGGAGAATGACTGAAAGAGAGGGAATAGAGAATTGAGTCGAACTTAAATTTGATTTGTTGATGAACTACTTATCTAAATAGGCCACCAAAGCTGATTACATAGACCAGACTGCATGCTGATTGCATCTCACCACGGATTCCCAAAACAACTCCAGTAGAAAAATGAGACGTGCAAACAGCAGCCAGATTAGGCTAATAATAATATTTATAGCTCAATCAAAATTAAATAAGAACACTTAAAACTAACACGAGTTTATTAACTAAAATGATTAAATAAGAAATCACACCTTCTGACCACATCGTTGATCAAATAAACATTCTAATGTTTGCAAGAAGGTCCCAAAAAGCTTTTTAATGAAAACGCACGTAACATAAAACGTATATACACACTTATCATAATGTAAATAATATAATCACTGACTTACTTCAAGACAGCACTGTCTCCTTGTCTGACAGTGATGTTGTCCTTTAAATAAGATTCTCCGCTTCTCGCTGGCACTCCTGCGGGCACAAGGAACAGCAGTCTTAGAGCCACAACAATCAGGCATTTCCACTGCAGCTCAAAATAACCAGTTATGTCCATTTTTCCCGTCAGAACACTCAGAAACTTCCGTCCGCAAAGAAGAACCGTAAAACTGAAAGAGCGTAAATGTGATTCCCCTCGGATCGGAACGCAGCGTTCACTTCGTAATCCGTCCTCTAAATATCTCCAAAAGTATTCGTTTTTCTCAGTGTTTCTGGCTGGAAATCCCTTCAAAATGCTCGTAAATATTCCTTGAAAGTTTTCACCAAGTCGGGTGAGACGTTTTTTCAAGCGTTTTCAGACACACTGAGGTGCTGTACCGAGTCTTCAGAGGCAGCACATATGTTGCTCGCGCGCTCTTTAAGATGCTTCAGCCTCGTTCTGAGCCTCGTCGTTTTCAAATTCACTTTAATTGGACCCGCACAAACTAATCGCATCTGCGAGAGGATGTTCAGTGCGTGAACACCTCGGGGGGTGCTGAAACGGGTTGCCTGTTTGAGAAAATATGCAGAAATACTCCAGGAGACAGAGAGAACGCGCTCGGCGCGCGGTCGGTGGTGCTCTTGTGCTCGGATAGGTGAGGAAACTGACTGCCCATCCTGTGTCTCCCTAACTAGAGCTGAACTCAGGGTGAACGCATGCGGAGAAGACAGATAGATACTGCACGCACTGAGGTCAACACTGAGAATGGGGGAAATATTTACTCCAAACACATTAAAAAAAAGATAATTATTATATATTTATTTTGGACAACTGGGCTATTAGACATTTGTCTGTCTGTCGATCTATCTATCATTAATTTTGAAACACAACATTTTTAAGATTATTTATAACTATCACACTCCTGATCTCTAAGTAGAACCAAACATTCTAGTGTGCTTTTTCAAATCAAATATTTATGCCATAGTATACCTATTTTATCTGGCCTGTCTCCCACTAGTTGTGCCCCTTCAAAACCTCTCTAAAACCAGCAAACAGGCTACTTTTGGAGACCAGCTAAGTCCATACTATATCTTAAGATGGTTTTTCTGGCCGAATAGTATTGCATACTAAACAATATGTGATTATGAAATCAGACTTGTGGAAAACACCATTTTCAGCAACATTGAATCATTAAAGTGATAGTGTTTAGCCTTGCATAAAATATAATCCATGATTAGGAGATTACAGTGAACAGAATCCAAACATTTTATGTGGTGTGCAATTTATACCAGATTATCATTCTCATATTCATATATCTCAGCCTTCAGCTAATCCTTAACTAATCACTTGTATCTATGTTTACACTGATGGTAGATCCATTCCAGCAAAATAAATGCATAAGATAAAGGTTTAAATGGGATTTATTGATTGAACAGGGTTACTTGACCATTTTACCAGAGATCGTTACATTAAAATGATGATGATGATGATGATGATGATGAACATGCCAATTGGAAGAATGGCATAAGATAAGATTTAATTAAAAAATATATATCTTCCTCTGATGCTACCTGGTACTTGATAAACTAATTTGATTCAACTGCTTTTTAATTAAAACCCGGCTGACCTAAGCAAATTGTAGATCCGTTTAGCTAATTAGTAGTGTGAATCCACGCTTCAGTGAAATGTGTTGAAAATGATACCCTTGATTTGATAATAATTCTGGAAGAAGGGAAAACAACAGAAGTCTACTGATCTTTAACACCTAAACTGATTGATTTAGCAAAAATTTGGAAAATCCAACCATTCTACCGTTCTTACCACCACTGTGGACACAATGAGCCAATTATCTTTCTTTGTTTAATTGTTTTTCGGTTTTTCTGGAGGAAGCTCAGTTGTGTTCAATCCCAGAGCTCTGGGTGGGTGGTTGAAAGAATGTTTCATTTTACTGTTTTTGTTGTGAATCAGTCACGATGAGTTCACATCTTTGTTATGAATGCATCTATAGTTAGCATTTCAGTTCAGGTCAGTTGATGATCTTACACCGTAATGTGCATATTCAATGTTAAAATGGGTCAGCAAGTAAATGGATGCTCAGATATGGATCATAAAGATTCACAAATTAAACTTATGCTTTGCTCTGCTGTAAGCAACAGGTCTTCCATAAACCTGCACAGTGAGTATTTCTACACACAGAGCAGTTCATATTGCTCAGTGAACACCACTAATATAAACAGACATAAAGATCACCATGAAGGAATGCAAACAGAAAGAAGCCACAGAAAGAAAGAATACATGTGAATCTACTGTCGTCTCGCAGAGACAGATATGGCACGAAGCAGGTCACGCTGGCTGTTTGTGATATACAGTATCTACAGTCACTTTTGATTAACTCCCGTCTGCCTTGTGCTGCAGTTCTGTTAGTTGCAGAGGCTGCAATTACATAGAATTACCTATCTATCTCTTGTTTATCCACCTATCCATCTGCTCATCCAAATTACTGACCATTTCTTTGCTTCCTTGCCAAAATGACCACAAACCCCCTTAAATCATAAAGTAACACAATTTGCAGTGTAAACAATTGCCACGTTAATTTAGAATAAATGGTCACAGGTGTGTGTTTAGGTCATTTTACATTTTCACTTAAAATCCAATCCAATCTAATCAGAGTTGGAACTATGCATTTTATAATATAGAGTGCAATAGTGCCCACCCAGTTTGGTTGGCTGGTTCCAGAAGTATTTTTCTCATTATCTTTTTTCCACAAGGAATTAAAAAAAAGAAGTCTTTATTAAAGCGTTATAAGTCATAAACCAAGCCATCAAGCTACAAGGTGAGTTACAACATTACACCTTTTTATTTGAAGCAAAAATGTATATGATCTGACAAAATACAAGGTACAAGACTGTGTACTTAATAGCTTTAGTGAGGGAAAGAACTACAATACCATGAAGCAATGCAAATTACATAATCAAACAAAATAATAGGAAGAAATATAAAATTTGTAATTTAAAGTTGTTAATTGTATCTACAGATGGGAGTGGGCGGAGCTAAAGAGCTATTTTGGTGCACTTTGTTCATTACGACTCTCTGATTGGTGTAATTTTCTATTTATCTATTTCTATTTTCTATTGGTACTGTAGTTTTTCGCAACAAATTCCGTATTTTAAACACGATTATTTTTATGAATGAATGAATGATGCATTTATAAAGCGCTTTATTTGTTGTACACCCAAAGCACTTTACAATCATGTGGGGGGGGGGTCTCTCCTCAACCACCACCAGTGTGCAGCATCCACTTGGATGATGCGATGGCAGCCACAGGACAACGGCGCCAGTGCACTCACCACACACCAGCTACAGGTGGAGAGGAGAGAGAGTCATAGAGCCAATCAAGTGGATGGGGATTATTAGGATTATTATTTATGTTGAATTAAAGGGTTAGTTCACCCAAAATTTAAAATTAGCCCATAAATTACTCACCTTCAAGTCATCCTAGGTGTATATGACTTTCTTCTTTCAGACGAATCCAGTCGGAGTTATATTAAAATTTGTCTTTGATCTTTCAAGCTGTTTCATGGCACTCAACGGGTGTTGCATGCATCAGTCCAAAAGCACTTAATTAAAATGCACCCATCCATTAAAAAAAAATGTCTCACACGGCTCCGGGGGGTGAACAATGGCCTTCTGTAGCGAATCGATGCATTTTTGTTAGAAAATTAGCCATATTCAAAACTTAATAATCACTTTAATGTAGCTTGCGCTCACTGTTGTACACTGGAAGCAGCTCCGGTGTTAACAGGAGCAAAGGAAGCAAAGTTTCCTTACTGTAGCAAAGGAAAACCAGTCTCCTCTTGGCTTATATCGAAATCCTCTAACATTCTTCTTTACAAATCCTTGTTTTGTACTTCTAATTAGTGACCGTTGTTTTGTTTTGATCTCTCCCCTGCGCTTCCGCGTACGTCACTTCTTAATGGGTTAGCTCCTGCGTACCTAACTAGTCTTCTACCATGCTACAATCCATCACGCTCTAAAGACACATCTCTTTGGCCAAGCATTCAAATAATGCATCTCATAATCTTTTACTGCAGTCATAATCTTTTACTGCAGTTATATCTAATCAAATGCACATTGTTATTCTTTAGTTTGGGTTAAACAAATAAATTTTTGCTTGGTTGGAACAGCAGCTACGGTAATTATGTTTCTATTTGTTTCTCTGTTTTTTGATTTACACAAGTCTGGATCCAGAACACCTGAGAAGAGATGATGCAACCCCTCAGAGAACCTCGGATGATGCCAACCCTGAAACAACATACAGAACCACCACATTTTGCTATAAGTTTGATTGCATCATATAATAATTGCTGTTAATATTGTTCATTGTCTGTTTTATTACGTCTTAAATTTATTTTTCCGTACTGCTGGTTCGTCTGGTCAGAGGAGAACTGGCCCCCCGACTGAGCCTGGATTCTCCCAAGGTTTTTTCTCCATTCTGTCACCGATGGAGTTTTGGTTCCTTGCCGCTGTCGCCTCTGGCTTGCTTAGTTGGGGACACTTCATTTCCAGCGATATCGTTGACATAATTGCAAAGATACTATTTAAACTGAGCTGGATGTTGACATCACTGAATTCAATGATGAACTGTCTTTAACTGAAAAATTTGTGTTTACTATTGTCATTTTGCATTATTGACACACTATTTTCCTAATTAATGCTGTTCAGTTGCTTTGACACGATCTGTATTGTTAAAAGTGCTATATAAATAAAGGTGACTTGACTTGACTTGACTTCTGAGCGGCACATGCGCAAAGTCGACCTCCATATGTCATCCGCCCCGGAACTGCTTCCGTGTATAAAAGTGAGCGCAAGCTAGATTAAAGTGAGTATTATGTTTTGAATATGGATATTTTTCTTACAAAAACGCATCGATTCGCTAAAGAAGGCCTTTGTTCACCCCCGGAGCCGTGTGAGACACTTTTTTTTTATGGATGGGCGCATTTTAATTAAGTGCTTTTGGACTGATGCATGCAACACCCTCTGAGTGACATGAAACAGCTTGAAAGATCAACGACCATTTTTAATATATCTCTGACTGGATTTGTCTGAAAGAAGAAAGTCATATACACCTAGTATGACTTGAGGGTGAGTAATTTATGAGCTAATTTTAATTTTTGGGTGAACTAACCCTTTAATGCAAATAGATGGCTTCAACAAAAGAATATCCCACCGATTATTAACCTCAGAGCTCGCAACAGGTTTGTCTTTAAAGGTTTATCAGTTATTGTTAAAAACCAATTTCCCTATGGAGAAAATTAATGAGTTTTTACTTCCAGAACCCTACCTGTCAGTCCTGTGTCTTGTGTTTTCCTCCCCCACATGCTCCATGTTATGTTTATGCTCTTATTTGGTCTTCCTGTTCCTGCCCTGATTGTGTTCATTTGTTTCTAGCTGTGTTTTCCCTCATGTCATCATGTTCATTGTTTCCAGGTGTTCCCTCATTCGTTTTCATGTGTATTTAAGCCCTGTGTTTCCTGAGTCCTGCATTCTGTCTTGATCGTCGATCCCGTGTCCTATGTGTGATTCCCTAGATGTCAATAAAGACTGTTAATTATGATTCTCCTGCATTCTCCTCGTTCCTCGCTCCTCACCGTAGGCACATCGTGACAGAAGACAGCACCATAAACAGAAAGTAAGCGGCACCCCTTCTCCCCGGGTTTTTTATTTTTATTTTTTTTTTACGTTTTTAGTTTTCCTTTGCTCCCCCGCGATTATGGAGATCATGGCACGCTTCATTGCCCTAGCCCGTAGAGATCTCCCCTTCGTCGAGTATGCCAGGGAGTTCTGCGGGCTCGCCGCGGCAACGGCATTAGATGACGCCACCATCAACTCTCTGTTCTGGCACAGAGCCAACTACCATCGCCCAGTGGATCTCCCAGACACCACGGGACTAAGCTGGAGGGAAGAGATCCTCTGGTGTCTGGAGAGCGGCACTCTCCAGCTCGCCAACTGTTCCGAAGTCAAGCCCGCTGGCTGCGTCATTCTCAAGCCTGCCGGCTGTGGCTGACCCACGTCCGCCAGCCACCGCAATGTCAAGCCCGCCGGCTGCCTTATTCACCCGTAACCAAAAGTGGAGGATGAGGTGAAAAGGATAGCTCTCGGCCCTCATCCTCGCTCCAGTGTCGGCTCCAGCCCCAGAGCTCGCTCCAGTGTTCCGCCATGGCCTCCTGAACTCCCTACTCTGCCATGGCCTCCTGAACTGTCTGCTCTGCCATGGCCTCCTGAACTGTCTGGCCTCCTGAACTGTCTGCTCCGCCATGGCCTCCTAGTCTGCCTGTCCGCCATGGCTTCCTAGTCTGCCTGCTCCACCATGGTGCCCCGAACTGCCTGATCCGTCATGGGTCCCAGAACGGGTACCGCTCTGGAGCCCTGCCATCCTGTGTCTGTCTGAGGGGCCTCGAGAGCGCCCACCCCCCTCCCCGTTGTCCAGCTGTTGTCCAGCTATCCAGTGCGTTGTGATTGGCCGAATACCTCAAGCGTGTGATGGAAATGTTACGCCCCTTACCATATTGTGATGCCGTGTCCCGGAGCGACGAGACAAAACCAATAAAACCCATTATAAACTAGGCATTTGTTGCATCCAGTGGGGACATAATTACGGATTATAATGACTTACACTATCTTTTTACGTGTTGCTTTGCATCGCACCGCGTAAACATAATACCATGTCTTGCATTTGTGATCGGAGAAATGACAAACAACAAGCGCTACTCTACACTGCTCAAAACTCGTGTTTGAATCATCAGTGGCAAATTCTTTAAATATGAAAACGTACTTACAGACTGTGAATCAGAACAGCCGGCATTGTAGTCTACTCTCCCAGGGTCAGGAAACAGTCCTCCATAAAATGTGAAAATCTGCATATTTGGGTTGAACTGTTCTGGAACAGTGTTGTAAATACAACTTAACCACTGATTTCTAGTGGTGTCCTGTTTCGGAAGGCCAAACTAATTATTTTTGCTTTCGCAACGAAACACACAGCGTCTTCACAACATGGCGGCGGCGGTGACAGCAACAATAGAGTTACACCTTTCTTTGCATGAACATTTGAGCGGTGTTATGCAAATCTTCCCACATCGTGACATAGACATGTAGGGGCGTGTTTAAACGAGGCATTTTAGGAGGGCGTGGACCAGTCTTAACTTTTATAAAGAATGGTAACACTTTATTTCGATAGTCCACTTTAGACATTCTATTAACAGTAAGTAACTTTGCAACTACATGTCAACTAGCAGTTAGTAGAGTATTAGTAGACTGTCTGCTTAATATCTTCTAACACTTTCTTTGTGAACTTATTCTACTAACCCTAAACCTACCCTAACAGTCTACTCTGAGAGTTAGTAGACATGTAGTTGCAAATTAATGAGAATTAGTTGACATGTAGTTAACATTTAGTTACAAAGTTACTTATAGTTAGTAGAATGTCTAAAGTGGACTATCGAAATAAAGTGTAACCTAAAGAATATCTCTTTGGGTTTGAGACTTTAGTATTTGCAACTTTAGGGATCTTATCTATTCACTAACAGCTTGTAACACTCCAAAGAGAAAGGAAAACTTGAAATCGCATCATATGACCCCTTTAAACCAGCTATGTAAGAATGTAACTATTTCAAACTATATTAGTGTGGTACCTCGATTCTAAATTCACACTGGCATATCATTTCTTGCTCATTATCTCTTAATTTCTTATCAAATGGCAAGATACTTATATATGTGCACTGCAAATATCTACATTTAGCCTCAAGGTCAAAAGCAATTTGGGCCAGAAAACTAGGACATTAGCATACCATTTCGACAACTAAATCTCTGGCAACTGCAGACTTTGCGATCCTACCAGAGTCAGTAACTGTGTTAGTGGAGGCTGCCACTGTCTTCAAGGTAAACACATTTTGCTTTAGCTTTTCAATCAAAAATGTTACTCCGGTTGAACCATTCCTGGTAGATAACATTAATTCAGCTAGATGCATTGGAATGAGAGCTGATGAATGATGTTGAAAATGTCAATTATCATTCCACATGGTTATGCAAATTATGTTGAGGGAGACGACGAGTTAATACAGCTTATATAGCTGGAAATGTTTGACCCTCAATCTCCGGTTAACATTCAGAATCACTCAAAACTATTCATGCACACTCACTTTCGTACTGTCACCTGATGTTCAATGTCCCTGTCTGCAGTGTCTAGCATTAAACTATCAATTTGTCAAATGCAGACTTGATAAAAAGTGATGTCTGCACATTTGTGCATGTTTGTGTGAGTATCGCTGAAATAATGTGTATGTTTTGCAATTACTGGTGCCTTAACATAATTTTTGACATGCCCAGTATCAGTGGAGAAGAAAAATAGCTCTTTAGCTTTTTAAATAATAATCCTAATTATGAATGCAAGCTAAACAGCTATTGCAGACAAATTAGCATAGTTTTGCAATATTAGACATCTCTAAAAGACTAGAAAGAGTAGTTCCTCTTCAGGAACTCGAGCTGCATCGAAAAACATTAGGAGAACGCCGTTCAGCGTGACGGGCTCTGAATCTCGTGTGTAATCAGACCAACAGCTGGGCGAGACGTCACGGCGGGGGACGGAATGACCAGGAGGCTATAAAAAAACGGGC
>NW_015505211.1:2289879-2293747 GCF_001515645.1 Sinocyclocheilus grahami
ATGTAACCCTAGTTCCACGAGGGAACGAGACGCTGCGTCTCGGTGCCATCCTTCCGGCGTCCCTGCCAGCGCTTGCTTCACTCCTTGAGCTGACGCTGGTCTCACCGCACGTGCTTTTATAGCCTCCTGGTCATTACGTCACCCGCCGTGATGTCTCGCCCAGCTGTTGGTCTGATTACACACGAGATTCAGAGCCCGTCACGCTGAACGGCGTTCTCCTAGCGTTTTTCGACGCAGCGTCTCGTTCCCTCGAGGAACTAGGGTTACATACGTAACCCGAGACGTTTTGTGCTCTATTAGTAAACTTTGTGTGTTTGTAACTATAGTTAAAGTTGAAAAGCACTACAAATCCTTTAAAATTGCTTTCAGTCTGTGGATTAATGGTGGGATTTTAAGCCCGGGACAACCCAAGCCGAAGGTCATCTTTACGCCAGTAGGTGGCAACAAGTGAATGAGTCACGGACTCATTCATTCAACTAATTCAAAACACTGATTCAAAGAAACAAGGAACAAAACAAGGAACAAAAACAAGTCTTTATGAGTGAGTCAATAAATCACTGTTCACTTCACTGAAGTGATTCATTCAAAAACACTATTGTTCAAAGGAATGATGCAAGTGACTTGATAGATAGATAGATAGATAGATAGATAGATAGATAGATAGATAGATAGATAGATAGATAGATAGATAGATACTATAATTATTAACTATGTTGCCATTGGTGCACTAACTAATAAAAATGCTTATAATGTCTTTATTAAAGGTTTTTGTTGAGTAGCAATAAAGACAACACTAACAAAGGTCAGCTCGAACTGGTAAAGATTGAACCTGTAATAATACAAAGGCAAAAGCAGGATGTAATCTTCACATGGCATTTCTTCCATGTTCAGTTTTCTTAAAAAAAATAAAAAAAAATCCCTTCAAAAATATCTGGCTGAAGAATAATTCCTCAGTTGACCTTTCAGGACCAAAACTGAAGCAAAGCTCACAAAATCTATTCATTAGTGTCACAAAGTCTGAGACATGCGACACAGACTGATTCTGAACTCTTTGATCCCAGAGTGCACCATTCATGCTTGTCACAATCCACAAATGTGTCTGTCACCATTCAGACATGGATTTAAAGGGATATATAATCAAAAATGAATACTCTGCTATTTTCTGTCTTACTTTCATATCATTTCAACCCATTATGTTATTTTGTTTTGTAGAACACAAAAGGAGATGGTAGGCAAAATGTTTCTGCTGCTCTTTTCCTTAGAATGAAAGTGAATGGTGGCCAGGGACTGTCAAGCTTCAAAGACCACCATAAAAATGTCATAACAGCAATAATTTTATGTTTCCCTCAAATAAAGCTATTGTATGACTAAGACTTGTAACATAGCGTGTGAATCATATTTTATTATGTTTTTATTGCACTTTTTGTCATGGTAGGAGCTTAAAGGGGTCATATAATGCTGCTAAAAATAACATTATTTTATGTATTTGGTGTAATGAAATGTGTTTATGCGGTTTAAGGTTAAAAAAACATTATTTTCCACATACTGTACATTATTGTTTCTCCTCTATGCCCCGCCTTTCTGAAACGCCTCGATTTTTACAAAGCTCATCGGTCTGAAAAAGCGAGGTGTGCTCTGATTGGCCAGCTATCCAGTGCGTTGTGATTGGCTGAATTCCTCAAGCGTGTGACGGAAATGTTACATCCCTTACCATATTGTGATGCCTGCGGCAACCACATGTGACGACCCCGGGCTGGACTCCGCTTCGTCCACGGTGAAAGCCGATCCGGCGATCAACAGCGCGAAGTTGATATTTCCTCAGCAACCAGCAAGGATCAGCACCAGGCATGATGAAGCGATATCGTCCTCTTTTGGAAGGCCAAACAAAGTAGTTTCGCTTTCACAATGAAACACACAATGCCTTCACGACATGACATCGACACGAATAAAAGTTATGCCTTCTTTCTTTGCGTGAACTTTTGGGCGGCGTTATGCAAATCTTTCCAGATAGTGACGTAGGTATATGGGGGCGTGTTAGAACGAGCTGTTTTAGGTAGGCGTGGTTGACTCTTAACTTTTATAAAGAATATCTCTTTGGATTTGAGACTTTAGTCTTTGCAACTTTACAGATCTTCTTTATGCACCAATAACTTGTAACACTCCAAAGAGAAAGGAAAAATTTAAATCGCATCATATGACCCCTTTAACAGCCCCTTTTCATTCACTGTAAATGAAAAAGCATTTTAGACATTCTGCTAAGCATCTGCTTTTGTATTCCATGGACAGTCAAATGGGTTTGAAACAACATGAGGGTGAGTAAATGATTAAATAATCCTTTAAGCAAAACACTGAACCATATTCTATTGAATATTCATCGTGGTGTGGAGAAAAACTTCTAAACAGACGTCTTTAGACAGCAGTGACAAATACATCTGCATGAACTGGTTTTCTAATCCAGACTGATTAATTATGGAAGCTGTTGAGATGACCCCTCTATAGGCCCCCTGCACTAAAGAAACCCTCAAAAACCTTATTCATTTGACCTCAAAGTTCCCAACTCAAGGCTATGTTTAAAGGATGCGCAACACCACCATTATCTTCAGTCTGGAAAATCTGTTTGAACAGAACGGAGCGTCTCTCCCAGAGGAGACTTGCTAACCTTGCAGTGAACAGAGGAGGTCTCCTCTCCAGTGATAACTTCTGCTAAACTAACAATGAATGTTGCGTCCTTGGGAATAAATTGCACTTTGTTTCCCTGAAAGACAAGGAAAAGATGATATTGTACAACTTGTTCAAAGCTTGCTTCTTATCATTTCAAATTACAAAGCAGTATGAAAACATCAAATCAAAGACTTTACGAAGAGGTTTGATGTATGTTCACAGTTACACTTGATCTAGAATGTTTAATTCCTTTGAATACATTTCATGCCAAAGCTGCGGTTTCCTCAAGGCAAGAAACAGATCGCACAGATTTGTTTAAGACTCGTAATTGTTAGTTGAAATACATAACAAAAACCTCTAATATTTCTGGTAACCTGCTGCTTCGAATATCAATGTGAATAAACAAAAGAAAATATTTTCTTTGCTGGCACACCTGTCTCCATCACCATGCATGGCTTTGCTATAAAAATCAGGGAAATGGAGCTTTGTATAATAAAATAAAAATATGACTTGCTAAATCTTAAAGGAATAGTTCCCTTTCAGTCGGTCACTCTCGACGTCACGTCGGATGACTGACGAATTGGGATCTCGCTTAGAGGGACCAATCTACTTCGAGTGTAAACTAAACGAGCCAATGCACATTGGCATGCGATTATTGCGTCCAGCTGCTGCTGATCACAGCGTGAGTATAAGTAGGCAGCAGATACAGCGCATATTCAGCTTTTCGCTTCGGAGCCGAGCGGTTCTATCATTCTGCTCCTGACCTTCCTACAGTACTGAGAAAAACTACAGTCAAGCACGCTCTTTGGTGGGCTCTCGTGCTGGTGGACGGCGCTTCAGCAGCGGTGGTTTTCCCGTGTCGAGTGGGTTGCACACAACAGGCTGCACTACCCCTGTGTGTGTTACAGACGGCCATCTCCCCTGTGTGCTTCAGCACACTAAAAGAGCAATTTCCATTCTAAAAGAGCTTCACGGGTGGAACGTCTTTTTAAAGACGCGTCTTTTTAAAGATGTCATACCATCCGTGCGTTTCTGGGTGCGGTCGTTACCTGGCGCCGGGTGATGGTCACGATCGCTGCCTCTCGTGCCTGGGCATGAAGCACGCTGAGGTGGCTTTCGTGGATGACTCATGCTCCCATTGTGGGGGTATGACCATCTCGGAGTTGCGGACCAGACTCCGTTACCTGCAAGGGGGCGGAGTGCCCGT
>NW_015505211.1:2294143-2296044 GCF_001515645.1 Sinocyclocheilus grahami
GAGGGACCAATCTACTTCGAGTGTAAACTAAACGAGCCAATGCACATTGGCATGCGATTATTGCATCCAGCTGCTGCTGATCACAGCGTGAGTATAAGTAGGCAGCAGATGCAGCGCATATTCAGCTTTTCGCTTCGGAGCCGAGCGGTTCTATCGTTCTGCTCCTGACCTTCTACGTAGAGTAAAAACTACAGTCAAGCACGCTCTTTGGTGGGCTCTCGTGCTGGTGGACGGCGCTTCAGCAGCGGTGGTTTTCAGGCTGCACTACCCCTGTGTGTGTTGCAGACGGCCATCTCCCCTGTGTGCTTCAGCACACTAAAAGAGCAATTTCCATTCTAAAAGAGCTTCACGGGTGGAACGTCTTTTTAAAGACACGTCTTTTTAAAGATGTCATACCATCCGTGTGTTTCTGGGTGCGGTCGTTACCTGGTGCCGGGTGATGGTCACGATCGCTGCCTCTCGTGCCTGGGCATGAAGCACGCTGAGGTGGCTTTCGTGGATGACTCATGCTCCCATTGTGGGGGTATGACCATCTCGGAGTTGCGGACCAGACTCCGTTACCTGCAAGGGGGCGGAGTGCCCGTGCCACTGCCTAGATCTGGGGCTCCCTCTGGTGGCAGTCGCGGGCGTCCTTTTTCTAGAGGTGGGCGGACTGGTCTTACGGTCACAGTGAGGAATTCCCCGCCGGGGATACCCAAACCTGCCGGCACTGCAAAACCAGCAGAGCTCTCAAAAGAGCGGGCTGGACCCTCCCGGGGGGTACCACCTGTTTCTTCCGAGGCTCCCCCCCGACGCTCGGATGTCGGTTGTAGCATCGAAGGGTGGGCCGGACTTTTCCGGGGATGAAGATCCGTCAGCGTTGCCGCCTTCTGGGCGGTCAGCGGTGCCGGAGACGGACCAGGAAATGATGGCTATGCTTTCCCGGGCCGCCGAGAGTGTCGGGCTCGAGTGGAATCTTCCACCGCGTCCCGAACCCTTAAGGTTGGAGGAAGGTTGGGCTCATCCTCCTGCACCACCCTCGATGGGGGTCCAGCGCGGGGGTACACGGGAGTTCCCCAGGTGGAGCGGTCGGTTGCGATGCAATTGTGTCCAAATGCCGCTACCACTTGGCGGGGCAAACCGTTGCTCCCCTCCCGGGCCTGTAGGCACTCGTCGGCCTTGATCGACACTGCTTATATGGCCTGTGGAGAAGCTGTGTCCGCCTTACACGCTTCGGCGTTACTGCAAGTGCACCAGGCCAAGGCACTGAGGGACTTGCATGAGGGTGGTCACAACCCGGAAGTTCACAAAAAACTCCGCACCACGACAGACCTCGCGCTACGAGCGACGAAGGTTACGGCGCGGTCTCTGGGTCGTGCGATGTCCACTATGGTGGTCCAGGAGCGCCATCTCTGGCTGTGTCTGGCCGACATGCGCGAGACAGACAAGACAAGAATCTTGAACGCTCCCGTGTCCCAGACCGGCCTTTTCGACGTCACAGTGGAGAACTTCGACCAGCAGAACCCCACCCGTCCAGGTCCCCCCCAGACCTGGTGGTAAGCGAAGGAGCAAGAGGCCCTGAGACGGGCGACCCAGAGATGGAGGGAGTTGCTCTTCGGGAGATGGAGAACGCACCACTCCCTCTCCCGGAGGAGAGCCGGGTGGAGAATCTTTTGTTTCCTTTTTTTCTGCCACTGACCTCGCGGCCAGTGGAACCCAAATTCTCGACAAAAGAGCAATTTCTTCTTTCTCTGGGTCCCCTGAGGGGACAGGGGGTTGTAGACGATCCAGAGCCGTATCACACTCACACTCTTCTCTCGCCAGTGAGCAGCAGCGGGCGGATCGGGAGGACGAACCAACGGACTACCCACGCACCCTCTGCTCAAACGCAGGTCAGTGTTACACACACCCAGACCCCGCCT
>NW_015505211.1:2297555-2297864 GCF_001515645.1 Sinocyclocheilus grahami
GGTTCCCCCAGCCGATAGGAGGTCGGGGTTTTACAGCCCTTACTTCACTGTACCCAAGAAAGGCGGTGGGTTGAGACCTATCTGGGACCTGCGCGTCGAGAACCGGGCCCTTCACTGGTTCCCGTTCAAGATGCTTACGCAGAAATGCATCTTCGGGTGTATCCGTCCCCAAGATTGGTTCGCAGCGATCGACTTGAAGGACGCGTACTTCCATGTTTCGATCCTTCCGCGCCACAGGCCATTCCTGCGGTTTGCGTTCGAGGGGCGGGCATACCAGTACAAGGTCCTGCCCTTCGGGCTGTCCCTGTC
>NW_015505211.1:2298088-2298546 GCF_001515645.1 Sinocyclocheilus grahami
GGTCTGCGCTCCCGTCGCTTATCGCAACTCGCCCGCCACCTCCTCCTCTGGAGTCAGAAGCATCTGAGGTCGCTTCGTGCTGTTCACATTCCTGGGCTGCTCAACCGGGCAGCCGACGAGTTGTCCCGAGCTGCGCTCCCGGGAGAACGGCGACTCCATCCCCAGACGGTCCAGCTGGTTTGGGGACGTTTCGGAGCCGCTCAGGTATTCCTGTTTGCCTCTCCAGAAACCTCTCCCTGCCAGTTGTTCTTCACCCTGAACACTCGGCACGGATGCACTGGCACACAGCTGGCCGCGGGGCCTTTGCAAGTATGCGTTTCCCCCAGTGCCCCAGTTGGCACAGTTGCTGTGCAAGGTCAGGGAGGACGAGGAGGAGGTCCGGCTGGTGGCACCCTATTGGCCTTCCCAGACCTGGTTCCCAGAACTAATGCTCCTCGCGACAGCCCCTCCTTGGCCGA
>NW_015505211.1:2298768-2299427 GCF_001515645.1 Sinocyclocheilus grahami
GCACTACAGCAGGGCCCATTTGAGCCTTTGCAGGCGGTTGAGCTGAAGTTCCTTTCGATAAAGACTTTGCTCCTGCTTGCTTTGGCCTCCATCAAGAGGATAGGGGACCTGCACACATTTTCGGTCAACGATTCGTGCCTGGAGTTCGGGCCGGCTGATTCCCAGGTAGCCCTGAGGCCCCGGCCCGGCTACATGCCCAAGGTTCCCGCTACTCCCTTCAGGGATCAGGTGGTGAACCTCCAAGCACTGCCCTCGGAGGAGGCAGACCCAGCCCTAGTTGTGCTCTCTCGCGTCTGAGCCTTAAGGTGCTACGTAGACCGGACGCAAAGCTTCAGGACCTCAGACTAGCTCTTTGTCTGTCACGGAGGCCAGCACAAGGGGAATGCCGTCTCGAAGCAGAGGATGGCCCACTGGATAGTGGATGCCATCACCCTGGCTAATCAGGCACAGAGTGTGCCCTGCCCATTCAGGTTGCGAGCTCACTCAACTAGAGGTGTTGCATCCTCCTGGGCACTGGCTCGTGGCGCCTCACTGGCAGATATCTGTAGGGCTGCGGGCTGGGCGACTCCTAACACGTTCGCTAGATTCTATAGCCTTCGTGTGGAGCCGGTATCCTCCTGTGTTCTCACCTCAAACGGGTAGAAGCACTGAGAGGCCCC
>NW_015505211.1:2300090-2326319 GCF_001515645.1 Sinocyclocheilus grahami
GCTCCTCAGCGAAAACCTGAATATGCACTGCATCTGCTGCCTACTTATACTCACGCTGTGATCAGCAGCAGCTGGATGCAATAATCGCATGCCAATGTGCATTGGCTCGTTTAGTTTACACTCAAAGTAGATTGGTCCCTCTAAGCGAGATCCCAATTTGTCGGTCATCCGACGTGACGTCTCCATTCCCTCCTTCAGGGAACGAGGGTTACATACGTAACCGAGACGTTCACCCCCCACCAAAAAAAAAACTAATCCTGAGGCCGTTCAAAATGTACTGTAGATGAGTTTGGTTCTTCGTTAGAACAGATTTGAAGAAATGTAACATTGCATCACTTACTCATCAATGGATCCTAGTCAGTGAATGGGTGCCATCAGAATGAGAGTCCAAACAATGAGAGTCCAAACACCTGATAAAAACATTACAATAAGTACTCCACATGACTCCAGTCTATCAGTTAACATCTTGTGAAGCAAAAAGCTGTTTGTTTGTAAGAAACAAATTCATCATTAAGGCGTTTTAACGTCAAACCGTCACTTCTGTCCAAAATATCAGTCCATTATCCATAACAACTCTTTTTCTCTCATCAGAATTCATGGACATATTTGTTTAGAACTGTTTTGTACTGTTTTCACTTGTAAACAGTGAACCTTGTCAGTGTCGTGTGCTTTGCTTGGCCATTTGTTGGGATAAACAGGAAAGTGTGTCAAGCTGAATTCAATTAGAGTTTTGTTAAACAAATTAAAAAGAAGCTTAGTTTACGTGTTGTATGCATTTGTCATTTTAATTTAATTTATTTTATTTTATTAAAAGCTTTTAGCTTTTAGTTTTAATTACTTTTTCTTATTTGTGTATGTTTGAATTGTTTTTAGCTTTATTTTTTGTTTTCATTTAGATGTTTTTGTTTTGAAATGTTGTATGCATTTGTCATTTTATTTAATTTATTTTATTTTATTAAAAGCTTTTAGCTTTTAGTTTTAATTACTTTTTCTTATTTGTGTATGTTTGAATTGTTTTTAGCTTTATTTTGTTTGTGTTCATTTAAATGTTTTAGTTTTGAAATGTTGTATGCATTTGTCATTTTATTTAATTTATTTTATTTTATTAAATGTGTGTGTATATATATATAGTATTTATAGAGTTTTAGCTTTTAGTTTTAATTACTTTTTCTTATTTGTAAGTCGCTTTGGATAAAAGCGTCTGCTAAATGACTAAAAGTAAAATGACTAAAAGTAAAGTAAACGGTGCTTGATCTGTGCAGATTTCTTTCCTGATTCAGACAGAACGACTCCCTGGAGAAAGCAATAGTATGGATAGAGGACACCAAAAGCAGAAGCAACGGTTTTTAGTCTTAATGATGGATTAGATTTTTATAAACACAGATTTTCACTTCACTAGATGTTTATTGATTGACTGGAGTTGTGTAGATTACTTGTGGATTATATTGTGATGTTTTTTTCAGATGTTTGAACTCTCATTCTGATGGCACCCATTCACTGCAGTGGACCCTTTGGTGAGCAAAGGATTTAATGCTACATTTCTTCTAATCTGTTCCGCCAAAGAAACAAAATTATCTACATCTTGGAGTAAATTTTCAACAAATTAAATTTTTTGGGCGAACTATTCCTCTAAATAAGATCACACTGGACAAAATCATTGCAATCAATCCATCATTGCAATTCTGTTTTATAAGATATCATTAATCTACTTGACTCTTTGGTAAGCAAAAGCTGTTAGACTAGAGAAAGAAATTTAGGTGAATTTCACAATTAATTACAAAGAAATGACAACTAACACGTTTAATTCAATGTGAAATATTAAAGCAGAAATACTGAAATAGTATTTTCTTGTAAAACATACTCCAATAACTTCTGTTTTATTTACATCTTTAAAAAAAAAGTAATTTTTACGGTATATAAACGTGTTGGGATGGCCCAAAGTTTTAATGGGTTTTAAAGGGACAATTTTTCCTGCAGTGCTACTGCGCAATAATGAACTCCTCCTAATTTACTAACATATCACAAAATGTTAGTAAATTAAATGGCAATTTAAAATGACCTGGTGCCACCATTGCATCCATCCAGCCAGCAGACACACGCATTTCTATTGTTCAAAAATAGCAGCCTCCACTATCACTCACACAGTGTGCTGTAGTCAGTTAGGAATTAATTTGAGTCCTGACCCTGAAGCAACTGGACTGGATATGATGACAAATCTCATACAGGGAGCGGCTCATGGCCTGCACATTTTTTATCTGTCACAAAGTTGTGTCGGCATAGCAGGCATCTATTCACAAGCACTGCCGGGGTATGTAACCGTTTTAACTTCGTTTACTAATCAGCAAGATTAGTAAAAAAATTGAAACTAAACCAACTGTAATGCCATGTCAACAGTACATAAAAATGAAATACAAAATGTAGCATTTCAATATTGTAGCCCTCACAGAGTTGTTTTTTTTCACTACCTGGAAGGGCCAAAGCTCACAGAGCATAGAAAGATAAAGGTCAACAGCGCTACGATTTAGATGAGAAAAACATTTTACAGGGTCAGGAAAAACTACAGCTATTGTTGTGGTGATTGGCCAAAAAACAGTAAAAGGATTATATAGTATAGTTACGACTTCATGAAGTATTACAATATGGCATTATAAATTAAAATGTCTAGGTTTAAACTACCCTTCTCATTCTGCTCTATGCTAAGTACACTACTAAGTGCTCTAGTAAAGTGACTAAGAGGCTAATAATGGAAATTTTCATGTGTACATACAGTGTATTCACCCCGATCTTTCCGGTCACTTCTGTCTGCCCATTAAATAACTGTTACAGTATAACCCACGCATCTTATAATGAGTATTACTTAAGAAATGTATCATTAGAAGTTTATCTAGGATGGCTCAAGTATTTTCCCCCCTAGAACCCCATGTGTTGATACATACAGTATGTGAACTGAACAACATAAAGATAGATAGATAGATAGATAGATAGATAGATAGATAGATAGATAGATAGATAGATAGATAGATAGATAGATAGATAGATAGATAGATAGCTCGCTCTGTGGCAGAAGAGTGATTTTCACACAATGACAAAGAAAGCTCCACTAAAAAGGAGAAAGAGCAGCCAGACAAGATAAATTGATGTGAGCACAGCTGTCCCTTACTGAAGACAATAGCCATAACTAGAGCCATAACTAGATCCAGCCCTGGCCATTTGGCTCTGTTGGTCTATCTCAGCATGCTTTATGATTGATGGAGGTTTGCAACCACGAAGCACTATGTTGGCTTTATTGTAAAACCCTGAAACAGGTGTTAAGATTGCAAGAGAGCCAGTAAATGCAGCCTATGGGAGACAGTTTATAGATGCAGTGCAGAATGGCCATTTGGCAATGCAGTACAAGAGCTATTATTGTAAACTAAAACTAAGAGGAAAACTATTCATTTATAAATATTTTTCATAAAATACATAATTAATAAGAAAACATAATTAATGCAAATTGAAATGTTAATTAAAAAGCAAAACAAAACAATATAAAAAAAGAAAATCTACAAAAAATATATATCATTTTTTTCATAATCTTTCAGCACTTCAAGGGTTAATTTGACCTGTGTATCTGTGTGTAAGAACGCAACCCACCTGCAGATGTCGATATGGTGTGTGATGCCAGTAAGATTATTGATACTGATAGCAAAAATGAACACAAATAAAACTGCACACATTAGAGCCACCTTGAAATCTGCACAATCAGTGCAGATCTTTCTGTCATCTGTGCATGAAAATCAACAAGTGACATAAACATCTGGCTAACACACTGCCACTGGGATTCCTATGCAAACACAGACTTCAGGCTTAGTTTAGACATAAATACAAGTGCTGGTATTGTTCTGTTGATTCCACAAATGGTTCTTTAACTATATTACTAAAGTTAAAACTAAATATATAAAAAAAAGATTATAAACTAAAAAAAATTATTCTGAAAATGTAAAAATAAATAAGTAAAATAGCATTAAATTAAAAAGTTGAAAATGAGGTACATGTACACTCACTTTATCTAAAAATCTCCCCATTTCCCAGATAAAACATATGCTCAGGATTGTCAGTATAATCCTTTTCCCCCCATTTAAATCTGCATGAACTGATACATTTATTTTGAAGCCAAGCTGCTATGTAACCGACTCTGGGTTAAATCTGGGTTAACTATCAATATAGATTAAAACACAGTTAGCTGTATTATTCTTCATAGTCACAGCCACATTTCACGTTGTTTGTGTAAAATATACACATTACAACCAACCCAAATGCATTTCTGTATGTACAGTAGGTGTATAATTACCCAAACTGCTGAGGTGACTTTTCAAATTAGTCCTCGTTGGCTATAATTGGACTCACTGTGCTAAGCAGTAATTATGAGCTGATATCATGCATTTTAATGCTGGAGATTCAAAGCAATTTTTGTTTTGCATGATACAGAATTGACTTACTATTCCTGAGAGGTCAGTTTCAATGAAGTGATTAAGATGCCTTGAATGTAAACTGATTATTCGCTTTGACCTGGTCTCATTAGTGAACACAATTGAATTTGAAATAGTTTGTTTACCAATTACACAATGTCTTAAAGAAAATGACAGAAAGGTTGATTTTTGTTCCTTGATTTGGTCCCCAAACATCATGTCTAACCCAGAGACAAGTCATTTTTCGGTCCACGCAGAAAGCAAAAATGCTGGCGACACATCAGAGCCAATAAGAACAGTCTGTGAGAGAGGTTTCTGTGTGGTCAAGATTTGGCTGATTAGTAAAGCCCCTGCTGACAGATGTGGAGGAAGAAAAAAAAGAATGTTTCAATTGATTATCCATGTATTCTCCTGAAATATATTGGAAGCAACATATAATTCCTTATATAATAAAATATATATTTTTTGTGTCCAATTTTTGGACAGATAAAAAAGTAAATTAAGTAAAACGGATTGACCAATTCATTGAAAAGTTTGAAAAGATTCAATTCAAAAGAATGTTTCTTTCACAGTTTCTCCCACAAATTAAATACTATATTATACACACACACAAACACATTTGTTTGTCTTTTAAACATGTACATTTTTGATAGATTTAAACAAACAAACAAGGAAAAAAATGCCTATTATATGCTCATTGGCATGCTTGTGGGAGAAATTGTGAAAGAATCATTCTTTTGAGTTAAATCTTTTCAAGGAATCGGTTAATCCAATTCACATAATTTACTCTCTTATCATCTCTGTTGAAAACTTTCTGAAATATACTGAACTTCTTCCAGAATGACTTCTGATATTTTGACCTACAAACTATTTACCCCTGAAGTTTCCTCTAATAAAATATTTTATCACAGTTTATTTAATAATTCCATATATATAGATAGAACTAACTCAAAAGAATGATTCTTTCACAATTTCTCCCACAAGCATGCCAAGGAGCATAGAATAGGCAATTTACTTTTTTCCTTGTTTGTTTAAATATATCAAAAATGTACATGTTTAAAAGACAAACAAATTATAAAATTGTATTTTAAATGTAATAATTATGTAAGAATTTTAATTAACAAATGATCATAAATGTACCTTATTTAAAGGAGACATATTATGCCCCTTTTTACAATATGTAATATAAGTCTCTGGTGTCCCCAGACTGTGTCTATAAAGTTTCAGCTCAAAATCCCCAACAGATCATTTATTATATAATTTGGAAAAATGCCTATTTTGAGTTGATGCAGAAATACGCAGTTTTTTGTGCATGTCTCTTTAAATGCAAATGAGCTGCTGCTCCCCGCCCCCTTTTCCAGAATAGAGCTGCGCCATTACAGCTCGGACCTGCTAAAAACATCTGTTTTGGTTCTGATTATCATGTTTATCACTCTGAAATCATGCATTTTAAACCATATGAGTTTAAACTTCTGATATACGGGTTTTCTAAATATGCACACATCCGAAGCACACGGACAGAAAGTGGCTGTCACAGCATGCAAGTACTAAACTAAGTTCTCATTCACAAACAAATTTACGTTAAAAACACACCAGTTACAAAAACAGGCGGCTAAACAGGCGGCTATGTCTGTGAAAGTTAACAGCTGGGAAATAAATTGCATGTTTATTTTAGATCTGAGTGGCAGCAGCAATATACAGTAAAAACAAATTTACGTTAAAAACACACCAGTTACAAAAACAGGCGGCTAAACAGGCGGCTATGTCTGTGAAAGTTAACAGCTGGGAAATAAATTGCATGTTTATTTTAGATCTGAGTGGCAGCAGCAATATAGAGTAAATAAATCAATAAATCCACTGCTCTCTTGTCTCCTCTGAGGCTGGGACTCTAAATAGTGTTCTGTGCTCGTCTGTGCAGACAAAGACAGAACAGTTAGCATGTTTTGCTCAAACTTTCACCATGGCATTAGAGCTGGTACACCGTTATTGCCTGTGAAATCAAAATGACGGCGCCGTGAGTGGAAGCTTGCAGATTAAGGGGGGGCAATATATATAATGAGATCCCTTTGCCACGTCACCAAGTGAGCGAAATCAGATGCACTCGTTTTCTCAGACGCTTGCAGAAAAAGGCTTACCAAAACAAAGTTACTGGGTTAATCTTTTTCACGTTTCCTTGGTTGGTAGATGCACCGGGGACCTGATTATAGCACTTAAAAACTGGAAAAGTCAAATTTTCATGATATGTCACCTTTAAGCTATATACTTACTTGTTTCACACACACAAAGCTATTGTATGACTTCAGAAGACTTGTAATATAGTGCACAAGGCATATGCTGTTATGATCATTTTGTCATTCATTAGTTTAATTATATTGAAAAGTATGACCAGCATATTCTACTTTTGTAACAAGAATTTTGGAATGACAAGGGTGAGTAAATGACAACATTTTCGTTTTGGGGTGAACTATCCCTTTAAATCTACTGTAAATGCCTGGGAAAGAAAGGGGAACTGCAGATATTCTTAGTGATCTTCCACAGACTGTTTATGGACTCTTTCCTGTCATGTTTTTCAGAATAGATTAATCATATAGCAAATAACCTGTTGAAAGGAACTTGGAATTCAACAACCCAATATTCCCTGGAAAAAAGTGACTTTCATTTATATTAGGCTTGACAAATTGGAAAGCGCTTGACAGGCTCCCTTGATCTTCATTGACTTTCATCAAAGGTTGCAGACTGCAGTGAAAGACTGGGGATTACTTTGGAGTGTTTGGAGACTTTGGTCTTAAATTAGTCATGGCTTAGAAGGCAACGATTCTTCCACCGATTTGAAAGTTCACTCAGTCTACATCCATACAACATTAAGAAGCTCCAAGACAATACATCATGCATAAGCATTGTTCATAGACTGAGGGGCACATGCTGTGCTTGAACAAAACGAAAGGAGAAGGATATGAAGAAAGCTGCAAATGGTGATAAAATATTTTTAGAGGAACATTATGGGGTAAATAGTATGTAGGTCAGAAGCCATTCTGGAGGAAGTTCAATATATATGAGAAAGTTTTCATCAGTTTAAGCACAAGCTTCTGAGCTGTAGGCTTTGGAGCTTTGATGTACACAAAAATTAAATGCAAAAATGTACTGTGCCCACCCATTTAAATTTTCTTGGGTGGAGGAAAAGCAGAAAAAAAATAACATATTGATAAAAATCACTGTTCTATTCCAGCGTGAGTGATGTTGTTTTCACACTGTGCAGAAATGCACTATTGATCAGGTAACCCCACTACATTTACCATCATTTTTCTACCTCGGCACACCGCAGACAGAAATCACTCCTGCTTCCAGGGCCACTTAACTTGCCCTTTTGAGGGAGAAAGGGATGAACAGTGTGTGCAGTATATGGACCGTGCTCACCTCGACCCAACTACACCTCCCACTGTAATGGAGTGTGTTTGACCAGTAGCGCATGGAATTGGTTCCTTCTTTCATTAGCAGGATAAGAAATCTGTGACTACAAAACAGGCAGCGAGTGAACATCAACAAACGCATGATGATGGGAGTGATATAAGTGAATGGATTTATAAAGCAAGCTTTGTCAGGAGGTATTGTTCTTATCTTCAAAGAAAAAGAACAAAACTTCCACTTTTATGTACAAGATATATTGTTAATAAACAGTGGTATAAAAATGATCAATGCTGCAAAGAATATTTTACTACACAGCATCTTGTCTTGATTTCCAGTAAAATTAGCAAAACATCTTTAAAACAACAAATTTGCAAGAAAAGCCATATTGCATATGCCTTTAATACTCCTTTATATAGCTTAAAGGGATAGTTCATTCAAAAATGACTTTCTTCTTTCAGACGAATACAATCGGAGTTATATTAAAAAAATGTCCTGACTCTTCCAAGCTTTATAATGGAAGTGAATTGAGGTCGAGATTTTGGAGCCCATAAAAAGTACTCCTCACAGCTCCGCAATGCGTTTGTGTAAGAAAAAATTCCATATTTAGGTGTAGCGTAAACTCTATACGTTTTAACTACAGCAAAGGAAAACTAGGCTACTCTTGGCTTATATCAAAATCTTCTGACATTTTTCGTTACAAATCCTCGTTTCGTACTTCTAATTATGACTGTTATGTCACTTCTCACCAGAGCTTATGCTATGCCTATGTCCTACATCATCCACTGGAACGCCACTCTCTCATGAACACACGTATGACAGTTAGCGGAAGCTAGAGATTACGCTTTATAGTTTTAAATTTGGATATTTTTCTTACACAAGCATATCGCTTTGCTTCAGAAGGCCTTTATTAACTAATTGAATTAACTGCAAAGATTTGAAGAAAGACTGAAATAGTATGTTCTTGCAAAAGGAACTCCCAATAACCTTTTTGCATTTCCAACTTCGAAAAAAAATTTTTTTTTGAAGTACACTCATTAAGAAAATAATTTTTGCAGAAAACACTTTCTCGGTCTGTTCAATAGGAAAATAATATGCAACAATCTCAAACAAAATGCAAATGCAGCAGTTCAAAACTAAAATCACTACGGCATCCATAGAATAGTTTCCATTTGAAATCTAGCACTAATTTACCAGTTGTGAGATTTTCTGGATGCATATGTGCAGCTGGAAATAAGGAGGTGAAGCTATTTCACCCCAAACTTAATGCAATATCACACTTCTGTTCTACTTCCTCCACACACTTCTTCTAAGCTGCGGTGTCCTCAAGGCAGAACACAGCCCCTCTGCTCCAGCACATCACCCAGACTAATAAGCAAAAGCTGTCCTCACTGGAGCACGGGCCGCAGTAGCCACAGGAAGAGCAGATACAGACCTTATCATGAAAAAATAATCCCTGGCTAACTGCGGCGGGAACCCTGTAGGATTGCACCTCCAATGCACACAGCTGCCGAGATTACCAGAGAGACCGGAGATCTTTTGCAGAACCATCTAGTCCAATCAGACCAGACGGGTTAGATGCAGCAGTGGGGCGAAAGGAGATGCTACATTTGAGTTTCTCCCACAAGCAAGCTAGCATCTTGCCGTTGGGCTGGAACACAATTCTGCTGAATCATGATTAAGACAGCAGCTTTTAATATTTAGAGACAGACCCCTTGTTCAGGTATTCAGTCGGGGGCTTATCGTAAGGCTCAACATGATACCATATGTTTATTGGCTCAAGGAAGTGACTTAATGTATCTTATTCTGTTTACTGCTCACTACACCAAGTCATTCTTTACCAACCGCCACTATTATTTATCCTGCAGGGCATTGGGATTTTCAGATTTTAAAAGTTGTTTGTCGTGAAGGATTTTACATTTGAATTGGAATGGGGGTGTCAGACCAAAATGGCGTTATCCTTATATAACTTCCTGTGTGGAAAACAGACGTTGTGTCGCCGTCGTCAGCAATCCACAGGACCACCTTCTCCACCCCCATTCCATTCAAATTTAGATTCTGTCCCACTGACTTTAAAGAAATTACTTTTTAAGATGAGACTCCAGCACAATTTCATGAGAATATATTTTTGATGACTGCTGCCACAAAACAATGAGATCTAAAAGAATAATAGACAGAAACACTCTCATAAGGAAGGGTAAATGAGAATACTGCTAATTAACAATCTCTGAACCTGTGCCAAATTTCTAATGGAAACCATTCAATCAAAAAGATACAAAATGTAACAGAAAATAAAGGTAAAATGATATATGAAAGTGATGTCAATCTTTAAAAATTAACTATTAACAATGGTTCTTCATTTTAGTTAAATATGTGATACATTAAAGGAATTGCTCACCCAAAAGTGAACATTTGCTGAAAATTAACTCACTGTCAGGCCATCCAAGATGTAGATCAGAACATCATCTGATGAACAGAACTGAAAAAAAAGTTCAGAATTTAAATTATGGACTCCTATTTTGGCCAGAATCAACGGTTTAAAGTTAAAATGCCTTAATGATGGTTTTGTTTCTTACAAACATACAGATTTCACTTCACGAGACATTAATTGACGGACTGGAGTCATGTGGAGTTCTGTTTGGACTCCAATTCTGACGGCACCCATTCACTGCAGAGGACCCTTTGGTGAGCAATTGATGCAATGCTAAATTTCTCCAAATCTGTTCTAATGAAGAAACAAACTCATCTACATCTTGGATGGCCTGAGGGTGAATACATTTTCAGCACATTTTTATTTTTGTGTGAAGTATACTTTCAACAATGACCCCAAATAGTAATATACGCATTTCACTACTTTAAATAACAAAATAATCAAATTGCATTTATTTAAATATCACACACACACATTTTCATCCCCAAAAAGAAGGTTTTAAAATATAAAACAACAGAGATATATGATAATATATATCCAAAAACCTTCTTTATTGGTGTATATTTTGGTGTTAAAACAGTGAAACCTTTGTGAACTTGAGGGAACTAAATTCATACATACAATAAAAATTATCTTGGGAGCAACTGAATAAAAGTCACAGCAAAAATAGCCCAGAAAAAAAGTAGTTCTGAGAAAAGCTCTATCATTTCTTTGCCGATGCAAGTTGAAAATAAAGATTAGGTGCACTAAACAAATTTCATTTTAGGCATTACAGTTTATTGTAGAGACAAGGAAGAGTTTGATTCATTCATTTCGAATAAGTCTGTAGAATAGCTGGCCTTCTGATTTCATTTCATGTCAGTGTCAATGAAGCTTTTTGAGATGCACCAGATGAATAAAATTCCTGACTGATGAAGCCAACAACTTTGGCACTGTGCCATCTCAGTACAGATGAAGAATGAAATACAGCTATTCTTCAATCTACTGTTAAAGACTCTTTGAACAAATGTCTTCAGTTCTGGCAATAAATGAATAAAATGACATGCCAAAGTAGATGAACTTCACCAGCATTGTAAGATGCTATCTTTTAGTCAATATGTTTACTACAGAGCTGCTCCAAACCCAGATAAGACATCTATATCTGGGAGAGTCACACACTCAAGAACGATTCCTCAATTGTTTGTTTAAAAAAAAAAAAAAAATGGCTCAAGGTCATATGGATTTATTTTGATGTTTCTCCGCCAAAGATGATATTAAATCATCTTTGATTTAATATCATCTTTGGCATTAAATCAACAACAGCCAACTGTTTTAACTTGAACACAGCCTATATAGAAGATGCTATAAAAGATGCACTAAGTTATGTAGGCCTGTTGCATTTCACATTTTTATTATATATACAGTATATATATATATATATATATATATATATATATATATAGTACATACACTACACCGGCCAGACATTAAAAAAACGGTGTACTTCCACATTAAAAAGTCACATTGAGAGAAGCTGTCAGAGGTTGTCATTATTTTTTTTTTTACTTTTCTCTGAAGCAAAGGAGGTATCAGAAATGCACACTTGTACATGATATTTGCCGTGACCTCTTTCTGCTACTGCTCTTACAGCATGTTTTCATGCTACACAAGCTTTTTAGAGTGGAAAATATTTTGTTCAAGAGATGACTCATCAACCTATTCACTGAGCTGACAGCAGAAAGCACCAACCCTACTCTCTCAACCGCTCTGTTTTTCTGCAAGTTGGTTGGTAATAATGGCTCCGGTATTGATGGAAACCCAGCTGATGCTAAAGCAACTTGAAATGAACTTAAATAATATAGACAGTCAGATGTTATTGCTTTCACTGAAGCACAAAATGTTCTTTCTCAAACTTCATGGCACAAAAATGCTGCTAACATTGAAGAAAAAAGATCCCATAATCTCGTTCTTGCTCTACAAAGCGTTTGGTTTGGTATTCATGGCTCTGGTGTTGGTGAAAAACCACACTGTGCTGAAATGACACCTCCATAGCTTAGAGTGTTCCGTAAGCCTCTTCCAGAGAAGACGCTGGCACATCCCAGCAGCCCTCTCATCACAAACACGAGCGTGTGCCACAGATAAGTCATGCTCTTCGGCGATTATGTCGTAAACACCATTTCTCCCCCCTCAGCTGCGGAGATTCTCCACTGCCTCTCTTCTCGGTTTCATCGCCGAGGGTCTCTCTGCTCCTATACAGATTTTAATTGCTTGGCAATAAAAAAAGAAGGTACCGACAGCTGAGACAGGCTTACTGAGCATACATGGATACCGAGACCGTCAGGAGGCAAGTGTACCCTCAATAAAAGACCATGCATTAGAACCGATTTCCACATAAACCAAATGGACAGTTTGATGTGAGACACTCTCTAAGTTAAAGACTGCCAATGCTTTCAAGTCAAATTTGTCGCCCACTCTAAAAGGTCAAATATTGAAGTAGAATAACTGCCTGTGAATTTGACGCCACATTAATTTGACAATCAAAAGAGTTCCCTCTCTGTCAAAGTAAGAGTCTCCAGCTATATGCAAACTCCTGTACATAGTGTATATTGAAAAACTTTTTAACTGTTTGAAGTTGTGCAGTATAAATATCTTCCCTAATATATTACATCCACCTCATAGACCTATGACATTCTAACAAATTTCTCTGGTTTTGTTAAAACATTAAGGGACAGTTCAACTAGACATTATTTTTCAATTACTTTTATCCTTTACTCATCCTCCTGTCATTGAAAAAACTGTATGAATTACTTTTTTTTTGCAGAACATGCAGTGGGTATACATTTTGTTGCTTTGCAGCCTAAAATGAAGACAGACACTGTTTTTGTTTGATCCAACTGTATTTACACAGTGCAACTTATAACATGAAAGATATAATACAAACATGTCAGAAAAAAATAAAAATCCAGAATCAATGAGTTGGAAAAAAGATCACCCCCCCCCCCACCCACCCTCCCTCCTAAAAATTACTTGTAAACTCAATCCGGTGTAGCTCATTCTTCTAGTGCGATTCTTTTCTATACCCGCTGTAAAAGAAGACATTCTAAAGAATGTTTCAACTGTTTTTGTTCATTGTTACGTCATGGTTTTTTTTTGTGTTTTGTAATTTTCTACGTGTGTCTTTTGAGTTAACTGTGGTGCCGCCTGTCAGCGGTCCTTTTAAAATGCCACTTCCATCTATTACATTGAAGAGCACTTTTTGCAGGATAATGGTTTACTTGTTTTCTGTTTTTGATGAGCTTACCTGAGACTTGAGTGTTTGTAAATGTTTTTGTCCCAACCTTGATTTATTGCAATTATTTCTATTTTAGAAAAATAAATGTGATTGCTCTCTTCACAAATCAACTGTTTCTTGTTTTTCACTGGCATTTCTCTTAGGTGTTGAGGACTAATGCATCTTTGAGCCAACATTCAGTACGAGTGAAATACTTAAGAACTGTTCAAATCAGATACCCTCTCAGACAAAAAAGTACAAAAGCTGTCACAGGGGTGGTTCCTTTTCAAAAGGTACAAATATGTGCCATTTAGTTACTAAGATGTACTTATATGCAACATTAGAGGTAAATAAAGTACAAAGGTGTACCTTTTGAAAAGATACCACCCCAGTGACACTTTACCTCAAGTGGTATTGCAATTGGTGACTTGTAATGCAAATTTTCGCTGTAAAATATATCTATACTTTTACTTTAGTATGGATTACTGTTTTTTGGCCAAATAAATGTAGCCAAGAGATATCTTTCAAAAGCTTTAAAAAATAAAATCTATGCTAAACGGTAGTCTAGGAAAAGCATGCATATTGGAATACAGAGGATTTCTTAACCACAGTTTATTGTGTGTTCCCTCCACACTCCAGGACATGGTAAGTTCAGCCAAGTTAAACATGTTCCTAATATTTATTCACAAAGAGCACAAGCGCATTATTCAAGTAGATAATCCGTCTCCCCCGCTGCTCCCCTCCATCAGCTCAGGGCAGCTACATAAGCACAGAATAATCACCCTAAGTGATCTCACTATCAATAAAGCAGCCAAAAATATTTACCTGTTAGATCCGTTACCAACTCTAGAAAGGGAATTTGTGGAAACAGGAGGCTCCTTCTGTTCCCAGCCATAGTGTTTGCATGCAAACACTTACAGAATGATTTTAGACCATGGTGCAAATGGTTAGTAAATTAATAACATGCTGTGTAGAGGCCTGTGTACTCCCTTAGAGTCCTGGTACTGAGAATTAAGCCAGTCCTCTGCCCAGCTGAGCAAAATTGAAATCCAAGGTAAACTACAACTAGAGCTGCTTTATATAATCAACAGTGTTTTTGATGTCCATTTTGTTCAGTATTTTTTAGCCACTAAAGGGAATTACATTCTCATTAGCCTCCGTTTCTTATCGGAGAGCAGAGGTGCATTAAGTATGCAGTGTATAAAGTTTAACCTTCATTTACTTAGCGCTCTTGTCTAGATTGTTTCTACTTTAAAGCACAAGAATGAGAGAGGGTGTAACGATTCAGTCCACTGAAGGCAAGTGTAAGTGAGAACCCAAGTGTAGTTTATTTACAGGTGATCCAAACATCCAAACAATAATCCGAGACTTGACTTGACATAAACAGACTTGACTAGACATGAACAGACTTGACTAGACATGAACAGGCTTGACGAGGCATGAACAGGCTAGACTCACCAACAGCAGGTTACAACATCAATACACGACGAGAGACAATGGCAACATAATGGCTACTTATAGTAAACAAGAGGGTCACATGACAAGAACAAGCCAATGGGAAACAAGACACATGACTAGGACAACCAATCAGAATATGACACATACACAAGGCAGAGATACATGAGGGCAAGGGAAGCATGACACTAACAGGGTGAAACAATTACAAAATAAAAGACATAAAAACATGAACATGAAACAAAACCCAAAACCCCACATTACATATCCCCCCCCTCTAAGGGCAGCTCCAGACGCCCAAACAAACACAAACAAAACCCAACAAGTCCAGGAGAGTGGCGGAGTGGAGGCGGAACTGGGGGAGGGACGGAGGGCCAGGCCCATTAAGCGGAACAGGAAGAGCAGGGAGCCATGGCGGGGCAGGCAGACTGGGGAGCCATGGCGGAGCAGGCAGATCGGGCAGCCATGGCGGTGCAGGCAGATCGGGCAGCCATGGCGGTGCAGGCAGATCGGGCAGCCATGGCGGTGCAGGCAGATCGGGCAGCCATGGCGGTGTAGGCAGAGCAGGGCGGCCGGGTGATGACGGCAGAGCAGGAAGCCATGGTGGAGCAGAGACATGGACAGACCACTTGACTGTGACGGGGCAAGCAGAGAGTTCTTGAATGGCCTCCTTGGCCGTGAAAGGACAGACAGTGAGTTCATCAACAGCCTCCATGGGTGTGACAGGGCAGACAGTGAGTTCATGAATGGCCTCCTTGGCCATGGCAGGACAGACAGTGAGTTCATGAACGGCCTCCTTGGCCGCTCTGGAGCAGACTCGTGGACAGGAGAGGCCTCAGGAGCAGACTCACAGGCAGGAGAGGCCTCTGGGACAAATTCAAGGACAGAAGAGGCCTCTGGAGCAGACTCGTGGACAGGAGATGCCTCTCTTGCACCGACATCAGAGGTGGGTCCATCAAATTAGCAATCAGTCCTTTCAGCAGACTCTGAAATGGCGGCCATGTCATGACGAGACTCTGGAAGATCAGTTGAGACATGACGAGACTCTACATGAGCGGCCATTTTGTGAAGAGACTCTTGTGTGGCGGCCATCTTGCGATGAAGCTCTTGAATGGCGGCCATGTTGTGAAGAATCTCTTGATGTGTCAGCATGACGTGAGCAAGCTCTGGCTTGGCAGATGTGACGTGAGCAGGCCCTGGGGTATCAGACATGACATTAGCAGACTCTGGCTTGGCAGACATGAAGTGAACAGGTTCTGACTTGGTAGATATGACACGAGTAAACTTTGACTTAACTGGCATGATATAAGCAGGTCCTGGAGTAGCAGGCTGTGGCTTGGCAGACATGATGTGAGCAGGCTTTGGCATAGCAGGCATGACGTTAGCAGACTTTGGTGTAGCAGACGTGACGTGAGCAGACTCTGGCTCTGGTTTAGTGCCGTGTTCCTTCTCCACGACACCCACAGTGAAGGCAGAGCCACTCATTCGCAGAGCAAAGTCTATATATTGTTCAGGTGACCAGTGTGGGGTATTGCGTGGCATTAACTGTGATAAAAAAAAATTTAAACCATAACGAAAAATGTCCTTAAGGAATGTTTCCTTAAAATTCACTTGGTGATAGAGTCCACAAAAGTCCTGAACATAATCCTCAATGGAGCGATTACCTTGACGGAGGCGAACAAGATGATCTGCTGGGTTCATTTTGCGCGGTCGTGTATTCTGTAATGATCAGTCCACTGAAGGCGAGTCAAAGATGAACCCAAGTGCAGCTTTATTTACAATGTGAAATCCAGAATCCAAACAATAAACACAGACTTGACTTGACTTGACATGACTTGACTTGAACAGACTAGACTTGACTTGACTATGACTTAAACACTAACCGACAACAGGATAAATACATTCAATACACGACAAGGAACAAAGGCAACGACATGGCTCCTGACGCCCCAATTTTGCAACATCCATCCCACCCCCTGGACCACCACCAGTCCTCCACCCTCCTGGACGTTTTGTTGTTTTGGTTGGGGTGGATGTTGCATTAGGGCGTCAGGAACCGCCCATAAAGGGGGGGATCTGTAAGGTCTGTTTTGGGTTTTGTCATGTTCATGTTTTCATGTCTTTTATTTTGTAATTGTTTCATGCTGTTAGTGTCATGTTTCCCTTGCCCTCTTGTCTTCATGCTATTGTTTCCTCTGTTCATTGTGTCATGTTCTGATTGGTTGTCCAGGTCATGTGTCTTGTTTCCCATTGGTTTGTTCATTTCATGTGACCCTCTTTGTTTGTCGTTGTCTTTGTTCCTTGTCGTGTATTGAATGTATTTATCCTGCTGTCGGTTAGTGTTTAAGTCATTGTCAAGTCAAGTCTAGTCTGTTCAAGTCAAGTCATGTCAAGTCTGTGTTTATTGTTTGGATTCTGGATTTCACATTGTAAATAAAGCTGCCCTTGGGTTCATCTTCAACTCGCCTTCAGTGGACTGATCATTACAGAGGGTGAGCGGAAGGTAAAGGTCTTAACTGTAAGCCTTTACATGTGCTTTTCATTTTCACTACAAATCTATAATCTGAGACAACACTAAAACTTTGGATTTAGAAGCTAATTTAAACCTTGAAAAAATTTAAAACAAACATTTTCATTAAGTGTCATTCGCTCAGTTACGTAATTTGTAATGCAAAGATGGCATTGTTTGAGATGTCTTTGTTGTGGGCTATGATTAGGGGTAAGGGTAGGGGCAGGGTTAGGTTAGGGTTAGGTCAAATAATGTCATATTTGCATTAAAAATGACATAACTGAGCGAATGACACTTAATGACAGTTGTCATAAACATGCATAAAACCTCCTTCATATTCATGACATGTGTCATGTCATGATTATGAAGGTGTCATGTCAGTCTTATGCACACCACTTCAAGTAAAGTGTTACCTTTTATTCTAATGGATCAAAAATATTTGACACAAAATGTGTAACTGTAACACATTAGTGTGTAACATTTTCTGTGTTAAAAGGAATAACACATTGGTTAAGAGTAACACAAAATGTGATGTCCTTGTCTAGACACAAAGGTGTGTTAAGAAACAGCACAGGTTGCACACTTTTTAAGTGTAGGTAGCTTAAGTGGTGTTCAGTTCCAAACACAAACAACAGCTGGTGTTATGACCATTATCGGCAAGGCCTCAGTCATTTAAATTGTGTATTTCAGTATTAAAGTTACAATTTCCTTCCAATTAGCAAAAAAAAAAACTTTTAAAAACACGAGTATGTGAGCTCATCCCCCTCTGCGTAGACAGGGGAGTTCTCACAGGAAAGTCAATCCCGCATCTCACTTGGGAAGCTCACCCATGTAGAAAACAACGTGGAGTCATATGTCTCCGCAGCGCTGATCTGCCAGACAGCGTCTCTCTCCTCAGCTGAGTGGAGATGATAGGTGAACATAGTCTCTGCACGCCACCGCATGACGTGATCCCTGTCAGAGTCTTAGCAGCACACCACATTCTCCCATCAGGCTACCTGCAGTAGAATCCACCCACCACCGTCTGATAACCTGAAGCCAAGTGAGCGACATCTGAATCGCTGATTTCAAATGTGTTACAGGATACAGAAATCAAAATAGGGAATGAGGGTTTAAGAAGTTTAAAATCTAAACTTCAACAATGATCAAAATGAAAGAGTCCAGAGTTCAGAGCAGTGCAATCCATCTGAACAGAACCGAACCACACAGAAAAACATTCACCATTTGAATGATTCCAAAAAGCCTGAAGATAACTGAGAGTACATATGTCAGCAAAAACATTACTGGTACACAAGATGAACAGAGAAGATGGAGAGGAGATGAGTATCTATACCAATGCAGACAATGTTCACCCTTCGCACAGAAAAAGGAAGAGGTGCAAACCTACATTGACCAACACAGGAATAACATTCTGCATTTTACAAAATGTTTGACACTTTAAAGTCACACTCTTAGTAATTTCTTCCTCTTTCAAATGTTTTACCCTGAAGAAATGAATAGGACTTCTGAAATATGTTATAAATCACAAGAAATGAAGACTGCAGTCTTATTTTTTACATGAACAAAAGTGATGTGATTGATTGGGGCCTTGTGGAGGAAATTATATGTCTATCTGAAATATTAATATTATTATTAGTAGTATTATTTGCTTCACTGTACTAAAGAGTGTTCTTTAGACTGTCTCTGAGTGCTTCAATATGCTTGAGTTTTCGATGAGCTGAGAGATAACAGGAAATCTATTTAATGTGAGTGTGTGCAAGACAAGTATGATGTCAAGACAGGAAATGTTATTTTAGCTTCTTAGACATCCTGGCTTCTTTGCAACGCATCTGGAGGACATAGTTGGACACCTTAAATGGACATATATGTTGAATATCAATTGTAATGAGATGGATGAGATCAAAGCATCCGCATTTGATGGCGGTATAAATGTTGAGTTTGGGTGTTTCCTCTTGGTCGCACTCTGCAGTAAACTTGGATGACTGTATGACTGTTGAACTTTTCTTGCAAGAAAATTAATATTCCAAAATACTTTTGTCTCATACCTTTATTGGAATTGAAATTTGCCACGACAATCTGTCAATTTTCAATCTGGAATTGAAAATTGCCACGACAGCCTTTTTTGACTCGCGGCAGTGTATTGATGCCATTTTCAGAAAGTGGCATTTGGTGGCATTTGCAGAGTCATCATGTCATTCTCCAATTTAGGAGTGGGCGATATGACCAAAATCTTACTTCACCTTGATATAGTTATTTTTATTTTATTTTTGTTATTAAAATTAAGAAAAAGAAGCTAATTACAAGCACAACAGATTTCAAATAAATATTAAATAAACTATTAATTTATTCAGCTACAGTAGGCTTGGATTTTGATATAGCAAAATCTCTAACAATAGACACTTTATTTTGTGGTAACGATACTTACCGTCATACCACTCAGCCCTACTCCAAGTCAAAACAAATGCAAAAAAGACCACAGAAAACCAAAAATTCAAATAGAGTGGGATGAGATGTGCTTGTTAACGCTACCAAGTCAAACACTGGCATTCAAATGTGTTTGTTGACTCTGATTGTAGTGAAGGAGTACAGAATAAACTGCAGTAAAGGAGTACAAGGAGAATATATTATTATTCATCAATAGTCAGCAAAAAGATTTATTTTTAGCGTCCTAACAGGATATCACATGTTCTTGACCACAGCTGTGCCTTCAAGAAGTAAAATCTCAAAAGCAGAAATTCAGAGGTGTGAAGTCCACATGAAGCACCTCTCATTTAATTCCAACAGACTGAACGTGCCTAACTGTTGCAATTTGAACATTCCCGGGACACATAGGTTGGACAGAGAATATGAAGAGATTATGAATATCTATGCTAATACAGATCCTGTAAACAGTCTTGATGTCAGGACAGAAACCGAGAACTCATACACCAAAAGACACCAAACACCTCAACACACAGGTACTGAGACTCATTTCATTATTATACACATTATAGTCATATTGTGTTTATTATAAATTTGACATCATGTTTGTGGTGTTCAGAAAGTGGCTGTGTGAGGGTGAGAAGCTCCAGTGCAGTTACAGTGTGTTTGGCGGTGCTGTGTGTTCTTCTGCTGACTGCAGTCATAGTGCTTGGAGTCAAATTCAATACAAACTACACAGAAGACACACACCAGCTACTAAACAAAGAAGAGAGAGATGGCTTATCAAATAATTGTCACCTGATTAAACAAAGAAAGAACATGGGTAATCATGAAATATATTAAAACAGCAACAAAAATGTTTTACAGGAGACAGTATTACTTTAATGCAAACCAATAGTTGAATGGTTGTGTTTACAGATGGATGGGTGTGCTATCAATCCAGTCTTTACTTCATCTCTTCTGAACAAAAGAACTGGAATGAGAGCAGAACATTCTGTATGAATAAAGGAGCAGATCTAATCATCATAAACAACAGCAAGGAACAAGTGAGTGAAAAAAAGCGTGGAGGAAGAGAGCAATCTCTCAAAGGCAACATATTTTTAGAAAAGAGGCACTTAAAGGGTTAGTTCACCCAAAAATGAAAATTAGCCCATAAATTACTCACCCTCAAGTCATCCTAGGTGTATATGACTTTCTTCTTTCAGACGAATCCAGTCGGAGTTATATAAAAAATTGTCTTTGATCTTTCAAGCTGTTTCATGGCACTCAACGGGTGTTGCATGCATCAGTTCAAAAGAAGTTAAATAAAATGCGCCCATCCATAAAAATAAAGTGTCTCACATGACTCCGGGGGGTGAACAAAGGCCTTCTGTAGCGAATCGATGTGTTTTTGTAAGAAATATATCCACATTCAAAACGTAATAATCATTTTAATGTAGCTCGCGCCAACAGTTGTACACGGAAGCAGCTCCGGGCGGATGACGTATGAGGTCAGTGATGCGCATGCGCCAGTGAGTCTCGTGAAAACTAACGTTTGTTAACAGGAGCAAAGGAAGCAAAGTTTCCTTACTGTAGCAAAGGAAAACCAGTCTCCTCTTGGCTTATATCGAAATCCTCCGACATTCTTCTTTACAAATCCTCGTTTTGCACTTCTAATTAGTGACCATTGTTTTGTTTTGATCTCTCCCCTGCGCTTCCGCGTACATCACTTCTGAGCGGTGCATGCGCAAAGCCGACCTAAATATGTCATCCGCCTGGAACTGTTTCCGTGTACAACAGTGAGCGCAAGCTACATTAAAGTGATTATTACGTTTTGAATATGGATATTTTTCTTACAAAACGCATCGATTCGCTACAGGAGGCCTTTGTTCACTCCCTGGAGCCATGTGAGACACTTTTTTAATGGATGGGTGCTTTTTATTTAACTTCTTTTGGACTGATGCATGCAACACCAGCTGAGTGCCATGAAACAGCTTGAAAGATCAAAGACAATTTTTTATATAACTCCGACTGGATTCGTCTGAAAGAAGAAAGTCATATACACCTAGTATGACTTGAGGGTGAGTAATCTATGGGCTAATTTTCATTTTTTGGTGAACTAACCCTTTAAGTTTGTGTTGGATTGTTACACCTTGTGTAGCCCTTGTGTCTGTTCAGCAATTAAGACATTAAAGTCATGATGAAAAAAAGTGGTAACAGATATTTCTTCCATATTGTGTCATTCATCTAAGTGTAATGAAAATTGGATTATTGAATTTTCAGATGTGGGTGTTGCACTCAAAAGTGGAGGATGATGAATATGAGTCATAAGCAGACTAAACGATCGAAAAGGTGCAGTTTATAGAAGATCCAATTATAACATTTCAATTAAAAGTTATGTGCTACAATTAAAAATGAAACATATGTATGGATGAATCATTTACAATGAGATCAGTACCGTGCATGTAGAAAATGGGAGAATTTTTATTTCATGCTGACTCTAAACCATGACCAAAGACTATAGAATACCCAAGACCTGTATAGTTTTGAATGGGGAAAAATGCAATGCTCAATATGGCCGCTCTATTGAATGAAGCCCCGCCTACTGAGTAAAAGAGCTAATCGCGAAATCGGTAAGGTCAGCGTGTTACGGCAGCTGCCGTTAGAAGTCCCGGGTGCTATAGAAACAGTCAGCGTTCTGAGACGTGCGCTCAGGACTGCGTATGCGCACTGACTGGCATAGCCTGAAAAATAAGCTTTTTTATCGCTATTTGAGCAAAAGAAACAACATTTATGAGACTGTTGTCAAATTTCATTGGTGATTTCAAATATGAAATTTAATCTTAAACTTGGCGAACGGTTTTGGAGAATTTGATGTTTCCCCATTCCAAGAGATGGGAGCTACACTTGCAAGCCCCAGATGTGTTTCAAAGATGGCCGTCAAGTGACATGACTTGCCTTAAAGGAACTTTGATCATGACTCATGTCTGGTTCATTCTACTAGGACCTTATTAAAAGGGTTTCTTGTGATACTGGAGTCTGGATTGGTCTGAGTGACGGAGATGCAGAGGACACATGGAAATGGGTTGATGGCAGCACAATGACCTCTAAGTGAGAACTCACTGAATTGAACTGATTATTATCTAATAAATGATTCTTACAGTCAGTATCCTATCACAGCAGCACTGAACATTAAATGCTGATCTGTTCTTTCAGGCTATGGAGGCCTGGAGAGCCAAATGGATCTAGAAAGGAGAACTGTGTTTTGTCTTATGCATCAGGGTGGATTGATCATCGGTGTCATGAAGCATTTAAATGGATCTGTGAGAAGAACATTTAATGGGAGTTATTACATGAGATGCAGGTTTATGTAATATAGTACATAGGGGAAAATTTTTGTCTATTAAATAAGTGAAACAACAATCAATTGCAAATTATGTTTTTTGTGTATTCTTCTACAAGTACCACACTGAAAAAAATATTGATGTTGAAACTATAATAAATCATCTTCATTATTAAATCACTTAATTCTCGATGGTTTTCTGTCGTTTTAATTCTGTAGTTTTTACACAACATTCACAACATAACTGTTATACTTCCGATATCTCGATACTAGTAATGCCAATAGCAGAACTACCACAACAGTGTAGCTGAAGGAGTGTGTTGTGAGAGGTACCGGTAAGAAGAGACTTGTAGGTCTCGCTCATCACCTGCTCACTTTCATTAAGTGAGATCATTCCAGAACCATACCTCTCTGATCCCTCCTAGGATTAGACACCGGTTGTCATGTTCCATTTCCCTCAGCTCAAGTCATTTCAAGGAGCTTGAAGTAAAGCGAGAGCAATTTTGTGAGACAACGCTAAAACGTACAACCATCACTGCCCACTTTATGTGCGAGCTGTCTAGAGATGAAAGGTCTTTTTGCAGATCAGACTCCCGAGGCACTAGGTACTCGGCCTTAGGGCTTATGAATACATATGTCTAAAGCTATACGTGACTTAAAATCGGCTTCAGACACACTGGGCTGTGAAGTAAACTATGGCTTTAAAAATCAAGCAGACACAACAGAAACTTGAGCCGACTGTCAAGTCACAGTTTGAAGCAGTTAGGAATGGTTATTAAACAGCTTTTTCTGCTAAGTGAGGGAATGAGGGAAGGTTGTGGAATCCAAAACTCAGTGAAAGTCGCATGAAGAAATGTACTGCTTACATCAAAATGACACACCAGTCATTTAACCACGCTAAATACACTAAAAACAGTCACTCATTCTTTTTGGTACAAACATGTCTCATTTCTATGCAAATTAGGCTCATTATAGATTGTGACACGTCATTTTAGGGACTTTCATCCTGTATCATCAAAACCTCACTCTTGCTCAGGTGCTAAAATGAGTTATACAAAATTCAGATTTGCAAAAAATTAATTTGAATTGATGTCCCATAGGAAGTTAAATCTATCACCTAAAGGCCTATAAAACTTTAAGGCTTTTTAAAACTTTCAAACAAGGATTTGCCAAGCCAATATTCAAAATTTGTCTTAACAAAAATTTATTTGGCTTTTGAATTTCAAGCACTTAAATTCTAATGCTTTACATTCAAATTTGAATTTCAATTCTGCATCCTGTTTGCTATCTCAACTCAATTTAATCCAAAATAGTGCACACCCATAGTGCTCAAAAATATCTAAGTAATAATTTACGCTACCATTCAAAAGTTTGGGGTCAGTATGATTTTTAAAAATATATATTATACATATATTTATTAAATGGATCAAAAGTGACAGTAAATACATTTACATTATTACAAAACAAAAAAGTTTTGTTGTTGTTTATGTTGATCAGCAAATTAGAATCATATCTGAAGGATCATGTGACACTGAAGGCTGGAGTAATGATGCTGAAAATTCCAAAAGGGTCTGACTGCAGACTTGCGCTTGCACTCTCAGACTTGCATTCTCAGACTTGTACTCTCAGACACTTGCACTTCCGCTAGCGACGTCACTTGCAGTCTTTATTTTTTTTATTTTGTTCTGTTTATTTATTCTTTTTGTTTGAATCTCTCAACATTTTACAACAGTAGCCAGGTGGTGAAGACAAGACAAAATAAACTAAATTATGAAGTCACTTGCAATCGCCGCTTGCACTCTCCGATACCTGCGTCGTCACTTGCAATCGACACAAATCGTGTGTGTTGCCAATGGAGACAAGACGCTGTGGTGGTGATTAAACGATTAAAACTATTAATTTTGTACCGTAACGTACAGGGTCCTGCAAGCTATCTGTAGGAGAAAAAGACAAGACCAGCAAATCCGTGGCCGCAGAACAGCAAACACTTAACATGGCTTAATGTATTAAGATGCTATTAAAATATCAAATTCAATATACAGTTTATTAATATAATGAATATGTATATAGTGTTTTCCTCCCACACCGCAAAACATGGCATAATGGACTAAGATGATAAAGACCAAACTCAATGCTCTTCATTATTAAAATATAGCCTACATAACTAATATTCAGGCAAGCAGGTGAGCCCAGAATAAACGCAACACGCAAAGTTTCGCGTTAAGCGTTTTTCCATATAGAATAAACTGTCTACAGCTCTTTTATATCATTGTCTTTGTCCATTAAGCTACATTACGTGTTTTATTTATAATGATTTTCTATGGGAGGAACATTTTTAACGTGCAATTTAATGTATTGCGTTCTGGGCTCGTCTGCTTGCCTGTACGGAGTTGATCCTTTTAAAATCACTTAATGCATTTCATAATGCACGTTCATATTTGCTGTTCTGAGTCAACAACAAGACATATAAGCTACTGAATTGTCTTTATCATACGTTATTATGCCACATTAAGCGTTTTGCTGTATGGGAGGACAAGTGAAAGTTTGCGCATTGTGTTCATGGCCATCTGCTTGCCTTGTAGTACATTAAATAATAGCTATATATCGAATTTGATCTTTTAATTGAACTTAATGTATCTTAATACATTAAGCCATGTTAAGTGTTTATGTTTTTCTACGGGAGGAAAATGCTTAACGAGAGACTTTGTGCATTGCGTTCACATTCTGCTGTTCTGTAGCCACCGATTTGCGGGTCTTGTCTTTTTCTTGCAGGGCCCTGTACCCTATAGTATAAAATTTGTTTTAATCATTTAATCACCACCACAGCTTCTTGTCTCCATTGGCAACACACACGATTTGTCGATTGCATGTGACGTCACAGGTATCGGAGCGTTCAAGTGGCAATTGCAAGTGACATTGTAAGTTAGTTTCTTTTTTCTTGTCTTCACCACCTGGCTACTGTTGTAAAATGTTGAGAGATTCAAACAAAAA
>NW_015505211.1:2326800-2340502 GCF_001515645.1 Sinocyclocheilus grahami
TTAAGCGTTTTTCCATATAGAATAAACTGTCTACAGCTCTTTTATATCATTGTCTTTGTCCATTAAGCTACATTACGTGTTTTATTTATAATGATTTTCTATGGGAGGAACATTTTTAACGTGCAATTTAATGTATTGCGTTCTGGGCTCGTCTGCTTGCCTGTACGGAGTTGATCCTTTTAAAATCACTTAATGCATTTCATAATGCACGTTCATATTTGCTGTTCTGAGTCAACAACAAGACATATAAGCTACTGAATTGTCTTTATCATACGTTATTATGCCACATTAAGCGTTTTGCTGTATGGGAGGACAAGTGAAAGTTTGCGCATTGTGTTCATGGCCATCTGCTTGCCTTGTAGTACATTAAATAATAGCTATATATCGAATTTGATCTTTTAATTGAACTTAATGTATCTTAATACATTAAGCCATGTTAAGTGTTTATGTTTTTCTACGGGAGGAAAATGCTTAACGAGAGACTTTGTGCATTGCGTTCACATTCTGCTGTTCTGTAGCCACCGATTTGCGGGTCTTGTCTTTTTCTTGCAGGGCCCTGTACCCTATAGTATAAAATTTGTTTTAATCATTTAATCACCACCACAGCTTCTTGTCTCCATTGGCAACACACACGATTTGTCGATTGCATGTGACGTCACAGGTATCGGAGCGTTCAAGTGGCAATTGCAAGTGACATTGTAAGTTAGTTTCTTTTTTCTTGTCTTCACCACCTGGCTACTGTTGTAAAATGTTGAGAGATTCAGACAAAAAGTCATCAATAAACTGAACAAAATAAAAAATAAAAAAGACTGCAAGTGACTTCGCTAGCGGAAGCGCAAGTGTCTGAGAGTGCAAGTGCAAGGCTGCAGCCAGACCCTTCTCCAAAATTAATCTTTGCCATCAAAGGAATAAATTACATTAAAAAAAAATCTAATAAATGCAGCCAATTATTTGCCAGAAGAGTGTTAAAATCAGGTATATAATATTCACTTAGCCAATTCCACCCCTTAGTAAAATCCTCTACGAAATGTTGTCTTTACAGTTAGACTGGAGACTATTGAAGGCCAGCAGTGCAAACTCACCTGCAGGTGAAGACTAAACTTTCAGATAGTTCAGGTGTTGATGTTGCAATGTTTGTTGATGACTGTAAGTCTGAAAGTGGATGACTTTATTTGCTGGTTACAGATATTTACACAGAGCACGTATCTTCATTTGATATTCTCCCTCATGAGTCTAAGCGCACGGCACACCTGCGTGGCCCAGGAGGGGTTATTATTTACATCTGTTGCACGGTGTAAATAAACACATCACTCTGGAGACATGGAAAAAAATGCTATCCAACTAGAATAAACTGAAGAAACTCTGAGGTCTGTACAACACAAAAGCAATGAGCAACTCAAGGACTCCTTTTCTTGTGCTGTAGCAGAGAATTCTTGACCTTCGGCACGGTCTGTGGTCAGTCGACCCTTGATTTCAGTTTGGTTTTAGAAAGCAGACAAAAGATTTCATTTCCAAAAAGCTTTAGTATTCAATGCACTGAAAAATAATAAATAAAATTCAATTAAATTACATTAAAATTTTATTAAAATTACATGTATTTTAGCCTGTACACTTTAGCTAGATAAAATGTGCCATGCTTGTAAATTTGTATATTTGTAAAAACAGCTGTATAAATACTGATTACGCATTTAAGTTGACTATGTATTTAATCCATTGTTCCTGTATCTAAAAGTAGGAGTGATGATATTTTTTGATAATATGAACAAATTCACAGCGCCTTGAACACATGCATTAAAAAAAATGCATAAATCAATAAAGAATACATCTTTCTTCAGGAATCTAAGGCATGGAGACATTTTAGATTAATAAAAGATCTAGAAGTAAATTCATCAGAATATTGTGAGAAATTAAATGTCATAATGATACATTTTCGATGGCCTTTACATCAGGGCATTGATTCCAAAGGCAATGGGGCTCGTCCAAGATGCCTTGGGAGTGAGAACATGATAGAGATGATACTGCACCGCCTCCCTGCCTCACACTAGCTTGTGCCTCCATTCTTCATTGACAAGCCACCATTCATAACAGTGTACATTAAACGTGTTGCACATACCTAAATGTTGAGGCTATAAAAGTATTTTATTGTTAAATGAATTGGAAATAGCACTGCTGCGCAGCAAGGAGATTCACAAACCGTTTTCAACTGCTACGTCAAATCTCAGATCTTCTGACAAAAGTGCTGCTTTTGAACTCAAAACACGCTCATTAAAAACTCATTTAAAGTCCTCTTCTAAAGTTAAGGAATGTGACCGTGTTCAAAAAGTTAGGAAAATGTTGTGATTTTTGGCTTCAGAGGCAGAGAACTGATTACACAGGTAAAATTGTGTAGCTCTTCAGGCAACAAGCAGATCTGTCTCTCACAGAACGAGGGAATCACCACTTAAACACTCTGTCCTAAATTTAGAGTTTACTGCCTCTCTTACAAGAAAATAATAACAAACCTGTATAAAAGTGAAAAGTATAAATGAGGTCTCTTAATATCAACAATGAGATTAAAGGAATGTTTCACCCAAAAATTAAAAATTGCTGAATATGTATGTACCCTCAAGCCATTCAAGATGTAGACGAGCTTGTTTCTTCATCAGAACAGATTTGGAGAAATTTAGCATCACATTATTTTGCTCACCAATGGATTCTTCTCAGTGAATGGGTGCCGTCAGAATAAGAGTTCATCATACAGCTTAAAAAACATCACAATAATCCACAAGTAATTGACACGACTCCAGTCCATCAATTAATGTCTTGTGAAGTGAAAAGATGTGTTTGTAAGAAACAAATCTATCATTAAGGTGTAATAACAAGTCCATAATCCACAGTAACACTTCCTCCAGTGAAAAAGGTTATCCTCTGTTGTCCTTTCACATCAAAATACACTGATTTATTTGTTTAGAAACTGTTTTAAACACTTTTAAACACTGTTCGATCTGTGTATTATTGTGATGTTTTTATCTGCTGTTTGAACTCTCATTCTCACGGCACCCATTCACTGCAGAGGATCCATTGGTGAATGAGAAATGTAATGCTAAATTTCTCCAAATCTGTTCTGATGAAGAAACAAACTCATCTACATATTGGATTGCCTAAGGGTGAGTAGATTTGCAGCTAATTTTCATTTGTTGGAGAACTATTTCTTTAAATGGAGAACAACTTATTTTCTGATCATACTGATCATAAGCAGACCCTATCAAATCATGCAATCTAAAGTCTGAGCTCTCAACAAGAACACAAATATCCTCTTCAAATTCTTCTAAAACCAAATTAGCTGAGCAATGGGAAATATCCACAATAATGTGAATAATGTATAACATCAACAATTTTATCATTTAATACTCAAATAATTTTTGAGTTTTACAGTTACATACTTCCATTTTAAATTAACATTTAAAGGGATAGTTCACCCAAAAATGAAAAATTACCCCATGATTTACTTACCCTCAAGCCATCCTTGGTGCATATGACTTTCTTCTTTCAAATGAATGCAATCTGAATTATATTTAAAAATGCCCTGGCTCCCACCTACATCCTCAACAATCAAATAAAAAAAATATTTATATATTAAATATATCATAATTCATGTAATAATTATAACAACAAAACCAACAACGAAAATTCTTCTAAGTCTCCTGAGAATATTCAGATTAAACATACAGTGATGTTTTTCCTATGGATTTTATATGTCACTACACCATTTTAGGAAGTCATTCATATAACTGCATTTTTGAATACTAAACCAAGATCTGGTTGCAGAAACAAAAACTGAGTGCTGGAAAACTCTTTTAAGCTTCAAATCTTTGTGTTCAGCCTCAAAGCCAAGTGGCCGACTCGTGTTATTTGCTCTCATCAAACAGAGGCACCACACAGAGTCGTATTCCGTTCTTTTCCTCTTCCACAGTTTCCTGTCTGCAGATGAGAAGTATGCTGAGGCCTTGAAAAAGTCCCTGAAGCCCTTTGCATCAGCAGCGTGGCTAGAGACAAGAAAAGCTCTCAAGGACTGAGAGCTTTAATGATATGCTTGCCACTGCAACTGCTCACAGAAAACTGACAGGGCCACCGATGCGGGAGTTTCACATCCTGTTAGAAGACGTATGAAATTTGCCTCATCATTTTTGTCACCTTTCATAAAAATAACAAAAAAAATAATTTTTATACTGAGCAACTGCTGAGCTTCCTGCAAATGCAAATATTCTCTTATTACCAGTTGGCCAACAACATGTCATTTTGAGGTGAGAGACCTGAAATAAAATCTTCACAAATTTGAATTATGAAAGTCATCAGTCATCTTCTTTAGCTATAGGAGTGTTGAAAGGAAGTGTAAAAATCTGTCAAGGTAACTACAGGAATGCTCTCCCCAGCTGATGTCTTCGGTTTGCTATTATCATGACAAATTCACTGTGATGAATGCACCCACATTCTTGAAAATGCTGTGGAGGTGGATGGTTTTGACAAACGTCTACTTCAGGCTTTTGAAGCACACAACAATAAGCAGCATTCAGGGGAGGACAGGAGTAAAATCAACTCTATCAATTCTAGAACAATGGTTCTCACATACACTCCAGGTGGTATGCAAAAATCATTTGGTAATTAACAGGACTAATATACTACTACTGTTGAAAAGTTTGGTTCTCTTTCTTTTGGTCCAGAACAAAATAGAAAATGCTCCATTGACTCTGCTTTGCTTAGCATTTACACGGCCATTTTAACACTGAACCTAAAGATGCAAAACAAATGCATAAGGATAAGATCACAACCTGCCTGGACAGCTTTTATGATGTATATTTGTAAATTAACTTCATTATAGAACATCCAAAACAATGCTTTGACCTGAGCTAAATGCGCTCATTGTATGTGTATATACCCCATATGGTGGCATTTGTACCAGTTGAGAACTCACAATGAGGTTATAAAGTGTGTAAAGTAGTCAAAACAGCACCAGGAATTCCTCTGTTGCACAAACGAAGATCTGCTGCAAGAAGACGGCGGTTCTGACGCCTGTGCTGAAATGTAATGGCAACATGGCTCCTATGATGAGAAGAACCGTTTCATTATCACATCCTGTGTTTGGTTCATTTAAATGTCTTTGGTCCGTGTTCATACTTCAGTCGAATCGCACCACAGTTTGAAAGTAGACTGAAAAGGTGGGTCTCAATCCATTCTTTGAATAGAAAGATCAAAAGAACAGCATTTCTTTGAAATATAAATCCTTTGTAATATTATACATGTCTTTACTGTCACTTTTGATCAGTGCATCCTTACTGAATAAAAGCATTAATTTCTTTAAAAAATATTACTAACCTTAAGCTTTTGAACAATAATGTATACAAATGATATATTTTTAGATACTTTTTTATATACTTGGTTTTCAAAATGCCCCAGAAATTCAAAAAGAAAGAAAGAAAGAAAGAAAAAGAAAGTTCCACTATAATGAACTATTCTTTTTACATATGTAACATTTATTTTATTCCAGGTCTAATTATACACATCATCAAGTACAATATGAGTTGATGTAGTTTTAATTGAACAGCCTCACAACATAATTACTTAGATAGAGAATTTATTTTAATAAATGGATTCTCATATTTAACGTTAAATACATTATTCTGACTTGAAGCACAAAGCATTCTTTTTAAAGAAACCTGACAAAAACAAGGACACAGGAAAAAAAGAAGAAATGCCTGTGAAGCATCAGTTCTTAATAATAATAATAAAACAAGAAAAATGTATAAGCCTACATTCTTAATTCAGCAATGTGAAATGCAAATAGGTTGAACGTTGACTAATGTTCCAAAGTTGTGCATCACAGCACTGACAAGATTGTGGTCAGATTAAACAGAATATGAAAAAACAAATGGAAAACAGGTGATACCTGGAGGTTCTGATGTGATCAAAGTTCAACACTTGACCTGCAAAGTTTGAGAGCCACTGTTGTAGAACATTGCAGTTTGTAAGTAGGACTTGCAGTGTTCTAGAACACTCTCAAGTTCACGAGAGGATGTAGAGCATAACAAATAAGATACTATACTCAGCTGTGTCATGCCTGGTCCGAACTTCCCATATTCGCCATCAGACCCGGTCTCACTTTGACCTTAGTAAAGTGTCCTCACCTCTCCTCCAGCTAATTTTCCCCTCGCCCGGGGCTACTTGTATTGCCTCGGTTTAATCCTGCCACCAGCACATGGTCTGAGCCCCAGTTAACGCTTGTATCCTATTCACCCTCTCTCCCTTCCTCCCTCCCCTTCTCTTTCTCTCTCCATCTGCAGTGTGTCTCTGAAGATTTAACCCAGCTCCCTGGTGCCTTCTCAGTACATTTTGCTGTCTCCCCTTTTCAAGGTGCTCCGCATTTGCCGAGACCTGACTCAGGCCCAAAGGAGCTCCAAGGTCCCAACCTGCTCGGTCCCCGAGGACCGTCCCACGTGCCCTTGAGGATAAACAGCCCATCAGATATAAATAACCTCAGTGAAAATCACAGTGGGCATTATAATTAATAAACCGCTCCATTGAAGACACATGCTAATCTATTCACCACATCTCTTTGAAGTAGCACACTGATCTCGGGGCAAACTATTTATAGCGCTGAAGATGATGCAGTTTTAATTCCTCCATCATTGGCTGGATCCAGCGGTTAGTATGAGGTCAGTCCAGTACTCACAACACTAGCAGAGCCTGTGCTGCATGCTTCCTCAGGGTATTACTGGGTTTGATAGAAGTAAAGAAATCTGCCTCGACTCCTCAAGAGATTCAGCAGAACTCTTCAAATAATCTTAGACTTTTTAAAGTTAAGATGTGACACTCTGGCACAACGCCATGTCAATGGATATGCATATGTATAACTATACAAATAGACAAGGTGCATTTCAAAGAAACAGAAACAAACGCTTTTGCTCGCAGTTCTTCAAAATAGGTCATTGTCATTCGGTGCTAAATGAGACGGTGGAACGCCTTTGCCCCCCAGTGGATCATAAATAAATTGCATTGTCACTTGTTTGTCTGCACTGCAGGAGAGATGTGCTTCTACAATACTGAAAAAGCAGGATTCGGATGTTTGCTTTTCCAAGTTGTATTTTGAATAAGTTGCTAATTGAATAAAGCATGATTGTTTGGAATCAGTATGCACAACAGTAATGTTATTCTACGGTCAAGTACAGAGTGAGGAGAAGCACTGTATAACAAGTGGGCCTTCTAGGCCTTCTCTCAGGGAAGCTAATATGTAAATCAATATTGAAAGATAGTGGATGTTTTTATTAACATTATTTAATTTTTTTAATCTCTTATATATCTTTATATTATCTTATATATCTTTAGATGATAAGATATTAATCTTTCTAATCCCAATACTTCTGATTCGTCCTGTTCATTTACTCACATACATGCATGTGAGTAAATTTACTGACACTCAGACTATGACCAAAATAAAATGTATAAATTAACAGGGAGGCACTTGACATCTAACATGACTCATTATAGAAGAATTCCTTCCACCATTTCTGCTTTATGTGAAAAATAAATAAATAAATAAAATATCATGTTTAATTCAGTGTGTTACTTTTTTTCCCCCATTGTTTGTGAAATTACTAGCAATTTCTACACTCATTTTTTCAGTGCAAATATAAAGTTATTTTCTAGATTTAAAAGTCTGAAAATAAATTTTTCCATTTAAATTCCCATTTCATTGGTCAGATTTTGATAACAAGAGGGGCCTTTATCTTGTCAGCCTCTCCCTGGTTATTAAATTATGCAAATTAATTGGTATACTGATTAAAAACAGTTCATTTCATAACACTTCTTTTGTCTGACTGTCACCACTGATCAAAGTTACCGGTATGGCCAATGGCCAATGACTACTCTGGTGAGGTAAAAGTAACTTCCAACTTAACATTTAATGCACATTTTTATGGATTCAAAAAAAAAATTCAAGTAAGAAACATCAGATTTGTCAGATCAGAATCATATCTGAGCAGACCTCATGCAGACTTTGCTCATTACCACCGATTAGAGCATGTAATGTCTAGATTGATTTTTATCTGCAGAAGTATCATTCACGAAGCGATGCGCAATATGATATACGGCCGAAGGTACGCCAGCATATTTAGTCATAGAAATTAATCTGCACGCTGCTATCCAGCATATCTATCACACCGGTCTAATAATTCACAGTAAAGGCGTGGCCGTCACACACTCAAGTAGTTATGTAGCACATTAAGCACCTCAAACTAGGCAAGGGATCTCACCCTTGACTCACTACTGACAATTAGTTCATTCTTTTTCTCCATTAAGGCCGGATGAATGACGGGGATGAAATTCAGATGGCCCATTCCTCTAGTTAGCGGCCCTGTCTGGCAATCTCACAGTGGGTGATTTACATGGACTTATCCCACAGCTGGCCTAATCGGGTCAGAGACCTGTAGGCTATAACAGTTCCCCACATACCTCAATGCATTAACACACTGTTAAATGATATTCACGCTTGAGTGATAGCAGCGATCAGGTGGAGGGACCGCGATTAATACTTTGATAAGAGGTCTGGGCGTTTGTGATTTAATGAGATTGCTCTTTGCTTTCGAAAGTGGCAGTATAATGTTTACTTTTGCACACCTCAGTACACAATAATACTTTGTGTACAAACATGCCACAGTCTGGGAGGAATACGATGGCATACAACAACAGGCAATGATTTGCACAGTGCCGTGCCTGTGTCCTAAATGAATAGGGAAAAATTCCAAAATACAGTTTATGACAATTGGCTAACCATAGGTGGGTTGATTGAAATGACTGCCGTTTCCTGGTATTTGACATTTCTTTCAGCTAAATTGTTGAATTCTCTTTCAATAGAGCAAGAATGTGATAATGACAAGGTGTCAGGGAGGAAAATAATAATATTAATACACGACACACATACATTCTTTTCATACATAAACATAAAAACTGCCTTAAAATACACCATTCAGAAGTAGTTAACCGTACGCTTGTGTTCTCATTCAGCTACACAAAGACCTGCACAGCAAACATGGCAGATTACAAATCTCAAGAAGGCTTCTAAAATTGACCATTTCTAGAGTTAAGAGGACAAAATAGCAACACAAACAGGGAAGGTTTGATTCCCAAGCAGCAAAATTATGAGTTTCTCTGTGTAGGTTTACTGTCTGTCAGACAACATCTCATAGAGATAATAGCATTGCAGTGGAAAGTAAATGGAGTTTGTTAAAGCAGGTGACAGCGTGGGGTGACCTTATCAAAGCGTGATAAAGAGGAAATGGGGACAAAAATCAAAATAGCAGTGGAGAAGCAGCCCACCACAGCTGTTGCTCTCTGCGCTGGATGTGGAGATGGCTTGGGGTTTCTTTTTTTGGGTTTTGGTGATAGGGAGGGTTGTTATTTGTTACTGAGTGGAATGAATTGCTCTGTTGAAAAGTTCTAAAGACAATGCCACCTTATGACAAATTACACAAAAAACCGCCAAACAAATTATAATGTAAACAACTAATATATTTACTTATATTATGCTCATAAGTTATAATATAATCAATGTATTCTTTATTATTAATTTGTTAAAACAAAAATAAAAAAAAAATATATATAATAATTAAAGGTGTTCATAGATGGCATGTATTCAAATGAAATACCAAATCTAACTGTTAAAAACTGTCTCGGAGATCTAAGCATCCAGTGCCTTAAGAACAAGCCCCGGGCTGTAAGTGGCACAAAGTAACTTGGAAGCTAGAAGAAAGTTTGAGGAACAGAGGCTCTTCTCCCTCACCTCTCAGAGTGCACCAGGGCAGGCACCAGGGGATCAGCTTGACATAGACGGTAAACCGGTAGGAAGGAGGTATCACAGTAAAGAACTTCTGAAAAAAGGTGAAAGAGTTCAGGCCCCCCTCCATAGTTCAGATGTTTTGAGAGAGATGACTTCTGCTTGGTTGCTCAAACCAGACTTTATCCTGTACACTCATATATGAATGACGGGAGATGACAGGGGATGTTCATAACAGACAGCATTCATAGTCAAAAGAAAATGAGCGCGACCCTCTCAGTCAATGATTGATGGGTTCATTTTACCTGTCATCTGTAGTCAATTTTATCCCTATAAAAATATATATATATAAATAAAATGTTATAAAATCCAAGAGTCTCTTAGCAAAGATTGAAAGCGGCAACACTGACCTGCAAAAATAACCTTTCAGCCTTTTTTGTCCATTATTTTTTCATCCCGTTTTTGAGAAAGCTTTGCCTCAGATGAAACACTTCAGACATAATACAGTAAAATTTTTACTAGAGGTCGACCGATGTATCGGTTTTGCAGATTAAACGGCACCGATTGTTGATTGCTGGAATTATTGGCAAAAATCCATGCTGGTAGTTTTTCCAGGTTGCGTCCATTGCTAGAGTGGCTGAGAATGTCCGCTGTCATTATACAGTACGAGAGCGGCCTCTAGAGGCAAAAGCACTGACTCCACGTACTGTTTGTTTTGACACGTGACGCTGTGCGCTGCACAGAGCGGGACACTTCAGATGCGTTTTAAAACAGACAATAAAATGTGTATACAGTACACTATAGTGCATGTTTTCATATCATTACTAAGTAATTAATTTTTTTGACTAGATGCTGCATTAGTGGAGAAAGAACAGCAGTATGTTTGCTATCAAGGTTGAGAGGATGAGAACATTAGCATCACATCAAATGATTAAAAAAAATGTGACCAAAACACTGAAAAGTCTGAATGAAATGTTTAATGTCACGATCGTTACCATCTATTTGCATTAGTTTATATGCAGCTGGCCACATTAATGCATTTGTTAGCCAGCGAAGTTGCAAATTTAAAGCTGTGATGTGAGAAAGCAAACAGATATGTTCATTCAGCCAACAGAAATCCTGCCGTGCTGCAGAGCGCCATTCACATAGTTTTTCATTAAATTGCATTATATTTGTCCCAAATCGTTGTTAATGTACATAATGACTTTACTCTAGTCTGTACAATTGTGTATTGTGCATTTTTCAGTGAAACGATTGTATTTATAGACTCTAATAGAGTCTGAATGCTTCATATAGAGAGCTATTAATATAGATTGCGCTTTTTCTTTACGTTTTGCCGAGGGGTTTTTTTGTTGAACATTGAACTTCAAACTCATCAATGCTGCTTTTGATCATTCTTGAAGGGAACTTCTGATCGTTTGGTGTTTAAATTGTTTTAGACCACCAATTGAACTGAAAGCGACCCAAGTTCTCCTCCGAATTTGTCTGCGTGACGCTTTTTGCCCGGTGTGCGACTGCCATATTTTGTTATTTAGATTAGTTAATAATCACGTGTTCTAGAATAGAAGCAATTAAAGTGTGAGAGCATTCATACAATATCCATATGTATGGATCTATGGCCTTTTTGTAGATATTTAAAGATGGCCATCTAGTTAGAGTGTGTTCATTTCAACATCTACTAATACATTTTTAAATTTTAAAGTTGCTTTGTTAATATTAGTTAATGAACTAACTTTAATGATCAATATATAATTCATATTTAATATTAATATGAATATTTTTATTCATGAAAGTATGGTTCAGTGTGTTTATATATATAGTAAAGCACAATTTTCATTCTGTGTCCATTTTAAAAATCGGTTGATTAATCGGTATTGGCCAGTGTGGTCCAACCTATCGGTATTGGTAAAATCCGCTGTCGTCGACCTCTAAAAATAAACAGAAATTTTTCAAAAGGAATTAAAGAAAACAATTTAGATTTAATAAGATTTGAATGTCATGGGGAAAAAGACAAGTCCTGACACAAACACATTTCAAAGAGAAGACACTTCCGTCACAGCCCTCAGTTGTCAGTTAAGGTCAAATAAAAGCCTGAGTCTGAGTCATTGCCTCATCTTTATTACTCTTTTAGTGAGAGAAACATACCGACTACAAAAAAACGAGGACAGAAGGTCTAAATATAAATGTCAGATGATGCTTTGCTTCAATACAAGTTCTTATTACAAGGCCCAGACTGACTTTTACCACATTTTTGCATAAGAGACAAGTGAATGGTGCTCCCTAATCTGAAGTGTTACCAAATGTTTAAATAAAGAGTACTACAGTTGTACTAGCACCAGAAAGCACAATCAATTTATGCTGTATTATGTTAAAAAAACATTAAATGTATGGGCATGCAATGTATGGGGCACTGAATATAATTTTATGAGTATGCAAGCACAGAAAGCTCTGGGCAAGTGTGGCAGCTTCTAACTAACAGCAAGACAAATAGGAGGTTTGATGCAATTCCAAGACAAATAAATAATGAAATCATTAAACTACTGCATTACAACAAGTAATCGCCTTAATCGCACAACAAACAGAAGAGGGACATGGGCCTACAGCACCCAGATACAAGGAAAAACATGAGAAGACATGCCAGAAGATGTCAGTGTAGTGCAAAATAAACCATCAGAAATACAAATGGCAAATTACCTCAGTATATCATTCTCCTATTATTCATCTGTAAACCCCAGTATGTCAAGATTTGTCCTTCTGACTATCTCAACCCCCTTCTGCAAACTTTCCCCTCTCTTCGGAGAACCATCAGAGGCAGCGTTTTTGGCAAGCTGCTTGCAATTGATTATGTGTCTGCTTTTAATGTATATGGGGATGATTAACAGTCCCATATCTCCTGCAATAGAAGGGAAGATTGGTGTACACTGATAGATGAGAAGTTAAGCACAAGAGAGAAAGCAAACGGTAGTTCACTGCTGTCATTGCCTCTGACACCAGACTTCCACATAAACTGATGCAGGGTTGCCAAAACAAGCTTGCTTCATTCATCAACAGCTCTAATTAGGTTGTCGAAAGCACTTATTACATTGAGAGCACAAACCGTTCAATCGTAATGGGAGTGAAAGCTATTGATGGTGGCTACTGCAGATTCAGAATTATTAGAACTACAGGAATGCAAATTGACTCAAATTTAATAAACCTGGCAACACTTCTGGCATTTAACTGTTAGTGCCGTGCAAGGAGAGTTTTGAAAATCCAATACAGTGTCTAGTCTTGTTATTAAAATTTTGTGAGATATTATATCATGCTACCTGATATACTAATGTTTTATGCATTCAAAACAGTGTATTTTTGTTCTGTGGACTGTGCACTGTGGTTCAAAATTGTGAATCTGTTTTTTGTGAGATAAAAAAAAAACACAATTTTTTTTTAAAATAAATAATATTCAAATTATGAGACACATAAACTGTGCTAATCTCCAACAAAACTGAAACACTATTTGTTTCCCTTCACTCAAAATCACATGAAATAACACTTAATTTCAAGATTTACTCTTTTGTCCCATGCTTGGAACTAGAAATCCACTGTCCAGTTTCAGATAATGCCAACAAAAATTATTCATGTAGTCTTAACAAAAATGGATTAGGTTATCTTCCAAGTGAAATTAATGTAATTAAGGTAAGTTGTGACAAAATGACAAAAATTGTGTTGCTTTATCTCATTTTAATTAAGTAAACTGAACATGCAGTGAAAGTATGTTTTACCAGAGTAACTTAATTGGCCAAACTTGTCTGAGTTGAGAACACGTTCTTATGTCAGAAAGCCAACATGACTGCACAGGAGTAAAAGAGGTACTCTAAAGACTAAGCTGTATTTAGAGGGGGGGGGGGGGGGGGGGCG
>NW_015505211.1:2340699-2344014 GCF_001515645.1 Sinocyclocheilus grahami
AAGTAAGGTGTGTTTAGAGGGGGGGGGGGGGCATGTTGTAAACAAAACAAAAGAACTGTGTTTTTCCTCTGGAACAGATTTTTGGTTTTAATTGTTTTACCAAAAAAAAAAAAAAAAAAAACTCAAAGATTTAGCAAATGCAGCCAACTACTTGTTGCACAGGGTGATAATATTTTTCTTTGCAACATACAGTACATTGTCTTTTCCAGACTTTTCTATTTATTTATTTTTTTTGCAACTATATGCATCATGATTTTGACTCAATATACATTCTGACTTAATTTAACCAGTTCAGACATTAAATGATACACAGACAATGATGAGAACGTATAAATAATTGTTATTTAGTATCAATAGTGTCATTAGCTCTATTGTTTTGTTGAAATTACCATTTCCTTTGAAGTCCCCATTATTGTGATCAATGAGACTTGGAAACCTAATGTATCCTGCTCTTTTCAATAAAATTTCTCCTTGAAGAAGAGCAGACTTTGTTCTAAAACACAAACTTAGGTCCTATATGTAATACAATAGCATAATCAATTTAATGGGTCAAAATATGGTCTTTCTTTGAACTTATAGAGCAGTTTTGTCTAATAACAGCTTGTTTCTGACCTAACCACACACTCCACTCATCACCACCACAATAGAAGCCCCCATTACCATTGTCAGAGACTGCTTAATTACTTTGAGGCAATGAATTAACTTGAATTCTGAACTCATCAGGGTTTACAGTGTAGGTGTGAGTTCAGACTCAATTATACAACAGTTCTCAGTGATGAAACTGCTTCAACTCTACAACCAATCCCACAAAGCACCAGACACCCAGATGAATGTCTCGGAGGTTCTCATATTCTCACCTGTCTCCAGCCTGACATTATCTTCATGAGGAAGAACTACTTTGATGTTATCAGCCATGACCATATGGGTGTGAATTTAATCCAACCAGAGATTAGACCCACCTGCCTCAATTCATGTTCTGCCCTTAAAACCAACCTCTAACTTTACCGCTTCATTTTGCTTCTTTTAATTATTGTCAAGGAAATTCTAGAAGGAAAAACTCGATTTATTTAAGTTTGCTTGTGGAAAACTCATGACTATGATTTGATACATACGTGACGTGTTGCTATGTGGTTACTAAGGTGTTCTGAGAATTGATTTGAAAATATCTTTTAAATTCCAATTTAATTCAATTTAATTTGAATTAAAGCCTAAGGTAATAAACAGGATGCAAAACTGCAATTCAGAACTGAATGTAAGGAAGTAGAATTAAAATTAGACAAAAAAAGTATAAATTAAAGATTTAAATGTTGGCTTGACAAAGCCTTGTTTGAATTTATAAAATTGTGGTAACACTTTAGATTAGGGAACACATATTCACTATTAACTAAGACTTTTGCCTCAGTAAACTCCTAAATTGCTGCTTATTAATAGTAAGGTGGTTGTTAAGCTTAGTTATGGGGTAGGATCTAAAATATGTTACCCTGGACCACAAAACCAGTCATAAGGGTAATTTTTTTTAATTGATATTTATACATAATCTGAAAGCTGAATAAATAAGCTTTCCATTGATTTATGGTTTGTTAGGATATGACAATATTTGGCCGAGATACAACTATTTGAATATCTGGAATCTGAGGGTGCAAAAAAATCTAAATATTGAGAAAATTGCCTTTAAAGTTGTCCAAATGAAGTTCTTAGCAATGCATATTGCTAATCAAAAATTACAAAATTTTAAGAAATTTACAAAATATCTTCATAGAACATGATCTTTACTTAATATCCTAATGATTTTTGGCATAAAAGAAAAATCTATAATTTTGACCCATACAATGTATTTTTGGCCATTGCTACAAATATACCCCATCGACTTAAGACTGGTTCCCTTTCATGGGAACTTCGAACTGCGTCCTCTAGGGGTCGCTATGGGGAACGCCTCGTCGTGACCCGTGTCTAAAGCATACATTGAAAAAACACCAACAACACGTTGGCCGGCGACAGCCATGATGTCACTACCGGCGCGACTACAGTATAAATAGGCGCCGGGAGAACACATCATCCTCTTCTTCGTCTTCATTGACTGTTTTGTTTGAAGCGTGCATTTCTGTGGTAAGAGCGATCTCTTTTCATATCATTATGGTGAGCACTAGCAAAGCGTTTAAGAGGATGTGTGCATCCGTGTTGTTGTTGTTTAACATCCGATGACACACACGATCTATGCGTTATTTGTTCGGGCAAAGAGCACGCACACGATGTCTCCGAGGGGGCAATCGGCGTGCATTGCGAGCGTTTTTCCAATGAAAAAGCTCTGCTCTCATTTGTCTCTCTTTTCGAGGAAAGACGGGCAGCCATCTGCTTCCCACGATTCAGGTCCCGCCACTGCTGAGGCACGGAGGAGAATGAGCTCTTGGGATCGCAGGTGGATCTGGCCAATGAGTTTGAAGAGGGGTTTCCCCCTCTTGCGATTGTCGGCTGTGGACGAGAGTGAGCCGCTGGAGAATGATGTTATTTCATTAACATTGTCTGTTGGGTTTGGCCCAGCAAAAGCAGGAAATATCTGAGGATGGCAAAGAAGCTGAGGCTGAGCCTTCCCAATCCTCCTGCCCTGCGTATGATGAGCTTTTGAAAGTTATGGATCGTGTCACGGCGAGGCTTTACCTGCCATGAAGCGGGTGAAGAAAGTGACGTTGCGAGGTCATCTCGATGAACGTTATTTTTTCTGGCCATAACCTTCCAGCTCAGGTGAGCCTTCCTTTCTTCCTGTTTTCAATACAGACATTGAGAAGGAATGGAAGAGGCCGTCTTTTCCATCAATTCCAGCATACAAGTTATGCCAACATCGAGGCGATGCGCAAAAGCGGTTATGAGAAGATGCCCCTATAGAGAGATGCTGGCCAGCTATCTCTCTATGGGTGAGACGGCCTCTTTTAAAACTCCCTCCTTGACATCTCGCTAATGCCAGGGCATACGCAGCAGCAGCAGGTCGGGCTGTCGCTTCATTGCACACGATGGTGATGTTCCAAGCATATCAGGCTGACCTGCTGAAAGATCTGGATAAAGGAGGTCCAGGTCTGAGCCCGAACAACCCAGGGGTCCTGGCCCATCTCAGTTTGAGGATCAGAGATGGGCACAGAAGGCTAGTGTTGCAGCTCGCGCTCCTCCCCCGCCCACGGGTAGGGGTAGGAAGAATCGCGGGTCAAAGGAAGGTAGGTAAAAGACCTAAGGGATGTGATCCAGACAGGGCGTCAGTGCTTTTGTCCGGATCAGAGTGATACCTCAGTATCTACTCATTTCCTTCGGGGGTCTTACATCTGCCCT
>NW_015505211.1:2344474-2347343 GCF_001515645.1 Sinocyclocheilus grahami
GCTGAGGCTGAGCCTTCCCAATCCTCCTGCCCTGCATATGATGAGCTTCTGGAAATTATGGATCGCACCTCGGCGAGGCTTTACTTGCTGTGAATCGGGTGAAGAAAGTGACGTCACGAAGTATCTCGATGAACGTTATTTTTCTTGCCATAACCCTCCAGCTCAGGTGAGCATTCCTTTCTTCCTGTTTTCCAGATAAACATTGAGAAGGAATGGAAGAGGCCGTTTTTCTTCACGCATCCCTCGATTCCAGCATACAAGTTATGCCAACATCGAGGCGATGCGCAAAAGCGGTTATGAGAAGATGCCCCTATAGAGAGATGCTGGCCAGCTATCTCTCTATGGGTGAGACGGCCTCTTTTAAAACTCCCTCCTTGACATCTCGCTAATGCCAGGGCATACGCAGCAGCAGCAGGTCGGGCTGTCGCTTCATTGCACACGATGGTGATGTTCCAAGCATATCAGGCTGACCTGCTGAAAGATCTGGATAAAGGAGGTCCAGGTCTGAGCCCGAACAACCCAGGGGTCCTGGCCCATCTCAGTTTGAGGATCAGAGATGGGCACAGAAGGCTAGTGTTGCAGCTCGCGCTCCTCCCCCGCCCACGGGTAGGGGTAGGAAGAATCGCGGGTCAAAGGAAGGTAGGTAAAAGACCTAAGGGATGTGATCCAGACAGGGCGTCAGCGCTTTTGTCCGGATCAGAGTGATACCTCAGTATCCACTCATTTCCTTCGGGGGTCTTACATCTGCCCTCATCTTCCCCTTCCTAATTCCCCTGTAACCACCTTATCCACCTGACCGAGGTTAGGTGGGAATTTCCTGCATTACAGTCTCCTATGCTGGACCTATGATGTTTTGTTGGTTCTATGGCTTCATAGTGACCACCTTACTGATGGTCCGGACTAGAGGCTTCTTCGGACAGGGCTCCAACGCGGGAACCATGGTGTGCGAGTACGATCCATTTCTAAATATACAGGTGGTGCATCTCAATAAATTAGAATGTCGTGGAAAAGTTCATTCATTTTAGGTCCTCGGTGAGCACCCCCTTTGCTGGATTCAGAATCTGGGTGCTCAACTTGCAGTGTTTATCTCACTTGTCGATATATGTCCAGACGGTACGATAAGCCGGGTTTCGGCTTCATACTTCCTGGATCATGCGGCCTGATCACAGGCTTCTGCGGGAGCCTTCTTGATCATCAGGCCCCCGCCATGGCACTGCAAAAATTTCCTGGACGTCCGGGCTGGGCTTATGCTTTCAGGCTGCCCTGTCTGGGTTACTGTATCTAGGTTGCCCTGAGGGGCCTCCTGATCACCAGAATATCCCCTCTTGCTGAGGCATTGAGCGGGAAGTATAGGTGGCATTTGCGAGAACCTTCTTGTGTAATGCTGTCTCAGGCAGTGCTCCCCTCACCTTAGAGGGTTGTATTTGAGCTTGCCTCTCCCGTTTGGCCCAGTACTTCCGGGTATCTGTCAGCAGATGCTTGGAAAACTCTAAGTCCATACTATGGTAAGTGCACACGTTAAGCTTTGCGCACTCTCTAAAAATCCACATAGCTGGTAAGTGTGCACGTTATGCTTTGCCCACTTTTCTGGAATCCTGTATGGTAAGAGTTATGCGTTATTAACCTCGTTCCCTCTCTCTGAGTTGGTTTAGACCCCGGTACCTTGGGCTCCACTCATCTAGTGTGTCTCTTTCGACACACTCTTGAAGCATCGCTCCCCTCACCATTGAGGGTTATTGTGAGCATGGTGCTTTCTTTTGAGTGTTTCATTCTCTCTGAGGAGTTGGATTCCTTACTCCATGGGCTGCAGATGCTTGGAAAACTCTAAATCCATGCTATGATAAGTGCACACTTTAAGCTTTGTGCATTATCTAAAAATCCACATAAGTGGTAATTGTGCACATAATGCTTTGCGCACTTTCTAAAAATCCACATAGCTGGTAAGTGTGCACGTTATGCTTTGACCACTTTCTAAAATCCACATAAGTGGTAAGTGTGCACGTTATGCTTTGCCCACTTTTCTGGAATCCTGTATGGTAAGGGTTACGTGTTATTAACCTGACATTGCACCCCAAATCCGAAGCATAAGGTAAACTACTGCTAGCCGTTCCAGCATTGGAACATGCTGTGGGTAGAGCTCCATTCTCGACTGAGAACTGGGTTTATTGCTCCCTCAGCTAAGTAAATTATTGCTAGCTGTTCCAGCTTTGGAACATGCTGCAGATCGAGCCTCCTCTCGTTTGAGAACTAGGGGTGTTGCTCCCTCAGCTAAGTAACTGCTAGCTGTTCCACCTTTGGAACATGCTGTAGGTCGAGCTCCCTCTCGATTGAGAGCTGGATGTTTGCTCCCTTAGAGTTTAACAGAGTTTTGCTACTAGGGGTCTGTTGAGACAGTTTCTTCAGCATATACAGAGAAATGTGCGGTAGCCCCTGTGTGACAGGCCAAGACTTAGTATGATTCTAGGCTCTTGGTTGTATTCCCTTAAAGGAATCTATTCCTGATTCCAAGCCTTGAGCTCTACCCCGGGCCCAGGAGTTCTGGCCCTAACAGGTAAGTTCTTTGGGGTATGTAGCCTAGGCCGTTGGCCGTAGGGAATAATGTCACTGAGAGCCGTCTAACGTCCCAGGGGCAACTCCCATGGCAATATGGTAGAGTTGGTACTTAGTGCTCGCCATGGTTTATGGCATGCACTCCCCTCAGCATGGCGGCGTAGGTATACCATTCCCCATAATGACCCCAAGAGGACACAGTTCGAAGTTCCCATGAAAGGGAACGTCTCAGGTTACTTATGTAACCATGGTTCCCTGAATAGGGAATGAGACACTGCGTCCTCTAGGTTTCTTGCCATGCTGCGGACGCAAGCTTCAG
>NW_015505211.1:2347998-2348224 GCF_001515645.1 Sinocyclocheilus grahami
GACTGAGAACTGGGTTTATTGCTCCCTCAGCTAAGTAAATTATTGCTAGCTGTTCCAGCTTTGGAACATGCTGCAGATCGAGCCTCCTCTCGTTTGAGAACTAGGGGTGTTGCTCACTCAGCTAAGTAACTGCTAGCTGTTCCACCTTTGGAACATGCTGTAGGTCGAGCTCCCTCTCGATTGAGAGCTGGATGTTTGCTCCCTCAGCTACAGATTTACTGCTAGC
>NW_015505211.1:2348362-2390373 GCF_001515645.1 Sinocyclocheilus grahami
AGCCTTGAGCTCTACCCCGGGCCCAGGAGTTCTGGCCCTAACAGGTAAGTTCTTTGGGGTATGTAGCCTAGGCCGTTGGCCGTAGGGAATAATGTCACTGAGAGCCGTCTAACGTCCCAGGGGCAACTCCCATGGCAATATGGTAGAGTTGGTACTTAGTGCTCGCCATGGTTTATGGCATGCACTCCCCTCAGCATGGCGGCGTAGGTATACCATTCCCCATAATGACCCCAAGAGGACGCAGTTCGAAGTTCCCATGAAAGGGAACGTCTCAGGTTACTTATGTAACCATGGTTCCCTGAATAGGGAATGAGACACTGCGTCCTCTAGGTTTCTTGCCATGCTGCGGACGCAAGCTTCAGATGAAGAAGTGGATGATGTGTTCTCCCGGCGCCTATTTATACTGTAGTCGCGCCGGTAGTGACGTCATGGCTGTCACCGGCCAACGTGTTGTTGGTGTTTTTTCAATGTATGCTTCAGACACGGGTCACGACGAGGCGTTCCCCATAGCGACCCCTAGAGGACGCAGTGTCTCGTTCCCTACTCAGGGAACCTTGGTTACATAAGTAACCTGAGACGTTTTGTGGTCCAGGGTCACATATGGTCATGCAGAATAAGGCATTAATATGTGCTTTATAAGTACTAAAAAACAGGTAATATGATAGTAATATACATGCTAATAACTTCTTAATAGTGATCTTTAAAATAAAAGTGTTACCAAAATTGTTTAAAATTAGAAATTTGAAGGTTTATAGACCTTGCAAAAAGAGAGAACAATATGTTCTATAATGATAGATGTAATAATTAAATGACAGCTAGACAGACAGAACAATAGACAGAAAGAACTAAAACCACGGATAGAATGATGGGTAGATAGATAGACAGACAGACAGCAAACAGACAGACAGGCAGACAGACAGACCCCATCAACCTTCTGTTAGCCTTATTTGGAAATTGCCCCATAATTTCAGGTTGGGCAATATGTCATTTTCAAGGATACAGCACTAATGCTGCTGAAGGGTACACTTATTGGCAATTACATCAGAGTCCTGGTTCCTCCCAAGGTTTCTTCTTCATTCTATTTAATCTTCGGGAGTTTTTTCTTGTCATTGTCACCAGCTCACTGGGGCTTGTACGGCACCATTCTTCGTAAAGCTGTTTTGGAACAATTTGTATTGGGAAAAGTGCTATACAAATAAATTGAATTGAACAGAATTTACTATTATCCATTTCAAAATACCTGCACACATGAGTACACACAATATCCCATAAGACAGTTTAACAGATTTATTCACAGTACATTTGTTTTCGTAAGTCAATATCGCCTCTCTCTGCTCGGAATTTGATATCAACCTACTACACAAACACAGCTGCCTGTCATCATCATTTTGAGTCTGATTAGATTTCTGATTTCATTCAAATTAGAATTATTAGAGGTAACAAATGATGTATCCTGAGAATGTAAAATGAAATGCACAATCAGGATTATTTCCTGAGAACGAGGCAGTCTTCTGAAGAATGCCTCAATTATGACTGATTGCTGGGAGCTGTGAGATCCACACACTGATTGCTGGCTTACTTGGCTGCAGATGCAAGCCTTACCTCACATGACTGACCACTGCTGGCACACTTGAGAGAGAGACTAAGCCAACTGACAACACAAAACCAACAGCAATCTTTTCGCTGGTTATATTTGCTTTAATAAATGAACAGAGGCCAAACATTGAGACAAAAGCTTTAAAGTCAGTTTACAAAAAGTCTCAAGCACACAGCATATTGATAGAGGGAAGATTAAATTACTGTGGTTCCTCACACAGGCGCTTTAGCGATGAATAGCCATATGATGATTTATAATGAAGAAATAAACATATGTCCTCTTTAAACAACAGACAAAACCAGTGACAGCTTTATTTTGCTAATTTTGCATATTTATGTGAACCAGTGTTGATATTGTTACCTAAAACTAAAATAAAAAAATGCAAAAAAAATACTACTACTATTAATAAAAAAATATATAATAATAATAATAATAATAATACATTTAAAAAATCTTAATTTACATTAAACAACCCTACAATAAAATACAATATAAATATTACATGAAGAACTTCCAATATATATATATGTATAAAAGCTAAATGAAAGTATTTAAAAAATAAAAATCACAATAGAACATGATTAAAATGTAATATGAAAACATAAAAATAAAAGCTAATTTCATAATATCTATACATATACTATAGTAGTATATAAATAATACTAAGACAACACTGCAGTGAATGCACTATTTTCAGTATAATTTGCTTATAAGTGGTAATAAATGGTTGTCATTTTTTTTCTGGAATGGAACAAATTGTGACTTTGCAGAGGATTTATATCTGCCATTCGTCTTTAAAGAAACAGTTAAATTAAGTAGCAACATGATTAAAAACTGCTGAGATGACACTTACAATACTTGAATCAATGCAACCAATCAATCAGTCTCTGGATAACTTGTGTCACTTATTATAGGTGAAATTGTCTTTCAAACTATCCAAACACACAGATCCTGCATACATTTACATTTCATAAGAGCAAAAGTTTTCAAAATAACAGATTGTTGCTGAAGTAGGATTGGACATTTGTTAAGACAGGGTTTAGCAAAGTTTCAGTTAGCTATGAGACAGTCTATGCTTCTACCGAAAGAAACAAACCATTGTCTGAACTGCATAAGGGCTCATTTCAGCCCATGATGTTGAGTAATGCAGATTTGTGATCAATGTGTTGTATTCTATTTGTGAATTTCATCAGACCACATTGCTTTGAAGGAGCAATCAAACCAACTTATCTTTAATAAATGTGCTGGTGTCTACCAGCATTACCTGCATTACTATCTAATAGACCGAGACTCCTTCGAGAAATTAAACAAGCTCCTGCAGGACCCAAAAAACATATTAATAATGTATCGCTCTTAGTAAACATGAGTTGAGTTTGACTGCAGAGCACTGCAGAATTCAGCTGTACATTCATTTATATTCCTTTACAGTTCACCAGTCCTGCTAAAGTGCCTTTTAGCATCCCTAAAGGAATGGGATGTCAGCACTGAGAAGAATGCATTCGTGACCGAGGTTTAAGAAGTGTTCCTTAGTGTTCACAGTTCTTGGAGATGACAGGGCCACTGCACCTATGAACTTCGGTCTTCCATTATGGACGACTGTGACAAGAAAGTTTTTCCACAGAGCCTGTGTCCGGATAGTATCTAGAACATTCTGTTGGATTATAATTCCATTCATATTAGCCTCAATTGGAATGTTTGATTATATCAAACTAAATTTATGATCAGCAGTGCTGCCAGATTGGATGGACGATTTCCTCACCAAAGCTCACCAAAACCCGGCCACTCCAACAGAAAAAACACCCAAAGCTTTAACTGTCAAAGTAATGTGATAGAATATTGCCATGTCAATCAAGGTTGATAAGGACCATTTTTAACTCCTTAAAACAAATTAATGATGACAAAATAATATAAATATAGATAAATGTCCCAGGTAAAAACCCTTGAAAAAACACATGCATCATTTTCAATGTCAACAGTAAGAATAAGCCCATTTAAATGCAAAAAGTGCCCAACATAAGTGATCGGAAAAAGCAACGTAACACCATGACAGTCAAAACTATATCATTCATTGATACACACTGCATGATAATCTGACAATAAAAAATTAACAACAACAATAATGTGTCGTGTCACACTTTAACTTCAGACAGAACTAGAGGAAGTCTTTCGTGAAGTACATATTGTAGAACATAATACAGAACTTTGTAAAGTCCAAACTAATCAAGCCCAGCAGCTTTCAAGGATATACCAGTCTGGACAGTTTTAAAGATGTCCTGATGCAGGACAGGATTGTATAGTCCCAGATATTCAGTTTCGATTTTGATTAATTTATTCAGCTGTGCTCTAATTTCAGAGTTGCCGTGATAGTACCTTCATGTCATCTCCCTCCACATGTGTAATTCGAGTTGCTCTCCCACTCTTTAACATATAACTTATATTTAGGCCACTCTAGCATTGTGATCACTTGAATATACAGTTATACAATCAAAATCTGATCCATTATCGCACTAAACACCCATCACTCATTAATCATCACGTCTGACTGCTGATCCTTTGAAATTGGCTAAAAGTGCGGCAGGTCATGTCAACATCAACATCAGCCGACTCTGCAGTGTGTGTGTGCGTTTAGTAACATGACTGATTGGATGCAGTACATGCACACTTGGGTTTGTTTGTTAACCAATTAGCCTATACATTTTAGATGTTTGAAAACCACCAAACTGACCCCAAACCAGCCCAAATTTTGTCCATCCACCCAAGCCAATTTTTACCAGCACAACAAAATTCAAAACCGCCCAAGTGGGCGGGAACCCACGAACCCACCCAATCTGGCAACACTGATGATCAGATTATCCCATGTGCCCTAGTACAAAAACTAATGAATAAATAAATATTAAACTAGGACTTCCATAATGTATTATACATCAAAGTTTAGCACCAAACACACTCTACTGTACTGAAATCGTAAGACGTAAGTTCTATGTATTTTGCAGTAGAATAAGACAATGAATTACAAAAAAAAAATAATAATAATAATTTTATAAATTAGTATTCTTGTCGTGGTTTTCCATTAACTATATAAACATCCTTAAAATGGGATTAATTTATTCAAGAAGCAAAATTGCATAAGATATGACTTGTTTGAATGGGAGTTTATCCTAAGAGGGCGTTTAACTTTTTTATACCCTACTGGCAAATTGACGGTTCTGTTATGTGTAGTTAAAGAATGTAGTTAAAACTGGAGGCATCAACCACACTGTAATTTGCGTTTTAAAAAAAACATGGAATACAATAACAATTTCACACAAAGGACGAATAAAGGGAAGCTTCTCACAGCGCTTGCAAATATTTAAAATGATAGATAATCTCACTTATTTACATTTAATTTATATAATTTGGATAAAAACAGATCAGAGACAGTGAAGAAGAAACAAGTCTTAAACAAAAAGAATGCAGTGACTTATACCTAATCTTAGGGTTGGGTATCGATTGGGTTTTTTACGATACCGGTGCCAAATCGATACTTTTAAAAATGGTATCGGTGCCTAAACGGTCCCTGAACCGATACTTTTTTAAAAAGAGCCACATAAAAAACGATGGATAACATTAAAGAACATTAAAAATATTAAAAATAAATATACATAGCATTCACATGCTCCTTGGATGTTCTCATTTCCAGAGTTGTGCTTCCCTTACTCTAAGGCTAATAAATGTATTTCACGATCTGGGTCATTATTTAATACAAAACAATATTTAATACAGAACCGCACATAATGTTTCTACTGTATCTCTGTCAATCACTCTGATTTTTATTTAAAATGAGTGAATTGAGTGCTGTCTGTCACTGTCTTTAATCAGTTCTGTGAATTACTGTATGGTATGCCACATGCACTGTAATATGTTTTATAATAAATATTACATTTTCAAATGAAAATAGCAATATGATCGATTTATAAAGTATGCGATCCTGTATTAAGGGCTAGATTTTCGCTGGAGGAAACAGCTGTGGTGTGATGAGGGGTGAATGCAGCGAAAACTTTACAGTAGATGGGAAACCAATTGCTCCCTCGTGACCTTTTGTAAACTGTATTTATGACAAAGAACTGCACAGATACAGATATTATAACAATCTATCGAGAAACACACACCTTGTGTCCTCTGTTTTCGAGTCCACTCGCGCTGCGCCGCCGCGGTCTGTGGAATTGAAGAGCACGCTGAATGACGGTGAAATTTAAAGAGGACTGACTCTGAGGCGATCATGAATTTGTGTACAGTTTATGGAGCTAATCGCTATAGCCCCGCTAAAAATGGCCTAGCGACGTCCATGCGTCTTACGTCCATTTCAGAGAACCAGGACAAATATTTCAATCGATCGCTCAGGCATTTAAGTGGCACCGAAATATGCGTTCTGATTCGGTTCTAGTACAATGTTTGAAAACCACCAAACTGACCCCAAACCAGCACAAATTTTGTCCATCCACCCAAGCCAATTTTTACCAGCACAACAAAATTCAAAACCGCCCAAGTGGGCGGGAACCCACGAACCCACCCAATCTGGCAACACTGATGATCAGATTATCCCATGTGCCCTAGTACAAAAACTAATGAATAAATAAATATTAACTAGGACTTCCATAATGTATTATACATCAAAGTTTAGCACCAAACACACTCTACTGTACTGAAATCGTAAGACGTAAGTTCTATGTATTTTGCAGTAGAATAAGACAATGAATTACAAAAAAATAATAATAATAATAATTTTATAAATTAGTATTCTTGTCGTGGTTTTCCATTAACTATATAAACATCCTTAAAATGGGATTAATTTATTCAAGAAGCAAAATTGCATAAGATATGACTTGTTTGAATGGGAGTTTATCCTAAGAGGGCGTTTAACTTTTTTATACCCTACTGGCAAATTGACGGTTCTGTTATGTGTAGTTAAAGAATGTAGTTAAAACTGGAGGCATCAACCACACTGTAATTTGCGTTTTAAAAAAAACATGGAATACAATAACAATTTCACACAAAGGACGAATAAAGGGAAGCTTCTCACAGCGCTTGCAAATATTTAAAATGATAGATAATCTCACTTATTTACATTTAATTTATATAATTTGGATAAAAACAGATCAGAGACAGTGAAGAAGAAACAAGTCTTAAACAAAAAGAATGCAGTGACTTATACCTAATCTTAGGGTTGGGTATCGATTGGGTTTTTTACGATACCGGTGCCAAATCGATACTTTTAAAAATGGTATCGGTGCCTAAACGGTCCCTGAACCGATACTTTTTTAAAAAGAGCCACATAAAAAACGATGGATAACATTAAAGAACATTAAAAATATTAAAAATAAATATACATAGCATTCACATGCTCCTTGGATGTATGCCACATGCACTGTAATATGTTTTATAATAAATATTACATTTTCAAATGAAAATAGCAATATGATCGATTTATAAAGTATGCGATCCTGTATTAAGGGCTAGATTTTCGCTGGAGGAAACAGCTGTGGTGTGATGAGGGGTGAATGCAGCGAAAACTTTACAGTAGATGGGAAACCAATTGCTCCCTCGTGACCTTTTGTAAACTGTATTTATGACAAAGAACTGCACAGATACAGATATTATAACAATCTATCGAGAAACACACACCTTGTGTCCTCTGTTTTCGAGTCCACTCGCGCTGCGCCGCCGCGGTCTGTGGAATTGAAGAGCACGCTGAATGACGGTGAAATTTAAAGAGGACTGACTCTGAGGCGATCATGAATTTGTGTACAGTTTATGGAGCTAATCGCTATAGCCCCGCTAAAAATGGCCTAGCGACGTCCATGCGTCTTACGTCCATTTCAGAGAACCAGGACAAATATTTCAATCGATCGCTCAGGCATTTAAGTGGCACCGAAATATGCGTTCTGATTCGGTTCTAGTTCATACCGGTTACATATGGCTCTTTTCCTCTGCGTGGTACGTCTCGGCTCGGTATGGCTCAGTACGGCACGGCACAGCTCGGTTCGGCTCGGTTTGCGTTTCCACTGCAGTTTAGTATCGCTTTAGAATGGGCAGTATTATTCACATGTCGTTATAGTTGAGCCACCTCTACTGCCGCGACTCCTAAAAAACTTTTTCATTCCGCGTCGCGGGGAGACACTGCCTGAAGAAATTATGGTGTGTCATCCTCCAATCAAGTAAAATTCCTCACTGCAAGGTCAGGAGTTAAATGTGTCGGTTCTAACTGCCTCGTGGTTTAGGTAGTTACGCTCTGCCTTCTGTCTGCAGGCTGTTTGGAGAATAACAGCATGCCCCTTTCACAGCCCTCTCTCTACATGCCCATCTGCTCTGGCATGCCATGTTCAGCTTGAAAAATACTCAATCTACAGTTGCTCTTTTTCCTGCAGAAATTTGTCTTTTTGCCATGTCTCTGGAGGGTTGAAAAGGGTGGTTTGTAGACCATCATAAAACACAACCAACAGACAATATCAAAACTTCTCTAGTGGTATAAAGATTATTCTATCTATGTGTTCAGAGCAATGGTTCTCAACACTATTGTATGTTCTGACAGGGTCATAAACAGCAGGGAAAACAATTCTAAATGCAAATAACGAACCACAAAATTGTGCATAGTTAGAAAAGCAAAATAAATAGGCTTATCAACTTTAAAAAGAGGGGGGGAAAGCTTTTATGTTTTGCTGTTGATGTCAAAGGTAGTGAAAACTATATTATTGTATTTTGGTGCAAATTCATCTGTAACATAGAAGAGCCCGGTCAAATTAGACAAATGCCAACATGGACAGGTTACATGACATGCTCTCATTCTGAGAAATAAATCTTTCACAAATCTCAAAATGAATATCTATTTTTCACAATTCACATTAGAATGTTGTGACGTCTAAACTCGTGTGTATTTAAAATTACTGATTTTAGATTATTGTGTTTTATTTTAAATGTTTTTAAACAAAACTGTTTGGAATTTTATTATTGGCCATTTATCATTTATGAGACATAAATTTACATTTATGCATTAGTTAAGACACTTTTATCCAAAGTGACTTACATTGCTTTAAAGGTGTACAGTTTATTAGTCTGGGTTTTCGAACCCATGACCTTAAGTAGTGCCATGTTCTACAGTTTGAGCTACAAGCCATTACATGAAATTAACCATTTTAATTATTTATTTAATTAATCATCAGTTAATCCTAAACAAAAATGAACAAAAACTAAAATTAGACTCATTAAATATGGCTTGTGTATCTGTATTCTGATATTTTATTTATTTAATATTTTTAAAAGTTGAGTTTAAATCAAATTAGCATACAGTAATTACAGACAGAGATCCATTATAGGTCAGATGAGACACATTCCACTCTCCTGGCAGGAAACTGAAGCATGTGGTCACTTTAAACATGGTGCCATCAAGGGTTATGAGAAAAGATAACTTCATTATTTGAATGGCACAAGACATGCAAGCCACCTGGAGTCGTGTCATCCTCATTGATGCCACAAGTTGGGTGGGTATCGTGTGAATGTGTGCAGTGGTTCATGACTTAGCCACTCATTATGAGTGGTTTGGCAGGCAGAGGTATTTGCATGCACTCTGTCAGCTGTGTAATTCGAGGATGTAATTGGTGCTGGGTTCTCTGGCCTCTATCCTGAGAAGCCATCTCTTTCACTAGCTTACAATCAAGCGCCTATAACAACAGTTCGCCACAGCTGAGAGCAACCGCTTCAAACAAACACAAAAAGTTTGCACTGAGTGAAAATGTGTAGGAATCACATTTCATGCAATGGTTAGGTTTTTTTAGACTGGAGTTAAATGCCTTGCTCAAGGTCACACTCACAACCTTTCGGTGACCAGCCCAGGTCTTGAACCAAATAGTACTCTGGGTGTCATTCATATTCTCAGAGTCTCCACAAGACGTGTGGCAACAACTTTACAGTTGTCTTGTATTCTGTCAGACTTGAGCTCAGCTATCAAAACAGAACATAACAACAGTGTCAGAGACTTTTCACTGAAAGACTCACAGACATGACATTTTCCAACAAGATACATGATACATAACGGAGCAGAGCTCACAAAGGAACACCTTTTATACCTTATCCAAACCTAAAGGATTTATATGAAAAAGTCCCTTAAATACAAACATGCTACCTTTTCTGTCAACCTTTATCTTTACTTCCTTTACCCTTTCAAAATGTACACTTTAGGTACTAATATGTACTTTTAAAGTACTAATTTCATTTGAACCTTTAAACTACTAATAGGGTAAATATTATAGGGAACAAAGATGTACCTTTATCTTTTGTACCTTATTATACCACCCCGGTGACAGCGTTGTACCTATTTTTGAGTGTAAAATAAAAAAGGGGGGGGGATCACTACCACTTTATTTATTTTACAGTCCTGTTCCGCATGTACATACTACTTATTGTAGTAATTACAATAGCTGGACAGGTATTAAACCAGAACCTACCCCTAAACCTAACCTTAACCAATGTAGTTACCTTATATTGCCCAGTACTTTCTTAGGTAAGTGCACAGTAAGTACATATAAGTGTACATACTGTAACAAAGTGCACCCAAAAAAAATCTATAGAAAAATTAAGTACATTTTTGTTTACTTTTGTACAACTGCAAGACCTGTTGCTTCATCACGTGATGCCCACTTGAAGTAAAATATGGGTTTTAATGCAAAACCAGTATATTACACCACAGGTAAAGAGAGTTTTTTCATCGCAGAACACACAGCTGATTGATATATATTAAGCATGCATTTTTAATTAGCTAGAGAAACAGAGGTTAACTAAAGAGGACACATGTAGGTGGAAGAAGCATGAATTCTCAGCACAAGTCTATGTTACTCTCAACAGTACCATAGTCTATTTGACTAACACTACAGTTCCCATAACACCCAATGAGCTGCACACATTTAAAATTCCACCTATTCTGAATGCTCTGCACCTCTCATGCACTCATAGCACATTCTTTTTGAGTCATATTCTTTTTCTTTTACATCTCACTATAGCTCAGAGAAAGAAGCCGCTGCAAACATGAAGGCAGAGGTCGGGCAGCCCTTCCTCACAGCCATTTTGCTTGTTCCAACCGAGTTACTGTCTTAAGGCAATTTCAGTTCAGTTGAAGGTCTCTCTTTATTTGTCCAGTATAATGAATCAATGCTTTTCCAACGCAGTGGCAGCATGCTAGAGCTGGCAGTGCAATACCAGTGACCCTGACTTGAGTACAGAGCAAGGTCTTCAGTCAGAGGTCTTTGCAGGTATCTGTTCAGCATAATTAAACAAACCTTTCCCAACAACCTTGATACAACTAGAAACAACATAATACGCAGTGGTGGAAAGAGTACTGAAAAAACATACTCAAGTAAAAGTACCATTACATTCCAAAAAATGTAGTAAAAGTAGAGTAGAGTAAAAACTACTTGAGTAAGAGTAAAAGAGTAGCTAATTTAAAAGTACTCATGAGTAGGGAGTACTGAGCTGTGGATTCTATACCCTTAGATTATAATAAACGCTGTACACTGCAATTTGAACATTTAAAAAACGTTGTACATACTGTAATTCACATTATCTTTTGTTGTTTGCCAGAAAGAATGAAGAATATCTATCATACATCAGTTTTAATTTTGACTGCCAACTCTTTAAAATACATCAAACAAAGCGTAAAAAACTATTAAAGTAATGAAAAGATTAAAGAATTATTCTCAGTTTATCACCATTTAAATCATAAAGTTTGAAAAATAGATTTAAAATCAGGTGTAAAGGCTTGTTCACACCGGGACGATTATCGCCGACGTTTAACGGCTCATGACAAAACAAAGGGCGCCAATGTGAGTGTGCCCACCGATGCGCAAAACGCTAAGCGTGAAAGCGTAATTTTTTTTTAAACGCCTTGGGCTCGTTTTTTTGGTTTGACGCGCCGCGTTAAAAACTGACCGACCAATGAGATTGGTGCTTTTGTTTACATGCCTGGAGCTGCTGAAGTTACAGTAAAACACGACTTGGTGGCGCTCAAGCACAAAACGGTCTTGCCAAGCACACATTACCTAACGACGAAGAGGAAGTAAGTAGACCAAGAAGATGCATTGAGGCAAGATGAATGTAGAGCTGCTGTTCTCATTGGTGTCTGAACACAAAGGGCTTTATGACAAACGCGACAGCGACTACAAAAATCTCGATAAGAGGGAGTTGTTATGGAGAGGAATTGCAGATGAAATAGGATTCGATGTGTACCGGGGTATTTCTGTTTTTCATTAAAAGCCATCTAATGTCAGGGAGTGAATTTGCACGTTCACTCGGCTCATCGCCAGCGAAAATCGCTGAACACAAAAGACGCGTCGAAAAACATCGGCGATAAGCGCACGTGATAATCGTCCCGGTGTGTACCAGGCTTAAGGCCACTAAGCCAGAGCATGCTATTGTTGCAAATAAAATATTAGCGTTTACAGTGCAAAGAATATAAAAACCATTAGAAACTCATGTGAGAGTTCAGCATCACACACACCATGATATGGGTTAAAAAAGAGAGATTAAAAAGAGCCAATTTCTCTTCCAAATGGTGACAGTTTTAGTGTTTTGTGATTAAAGAAATGAGAATCACTAAACATGATAATTTATGTTACAATTTAAACGTAAATGCATTGTTCTAGAAGGAGGGTATCATTGACAGCTACATTTACTCAAATTGTTATGCTGATACTACAATTTGTAAGGAAAAAATTGCAGTAAATAGGGAAGTATTTCCAGAGAAACTGTTTCAAGAAGAAAAAAACACACAAAAAAGCAAGTCTCTTGGCGGGGCCACGGTGGTCGGGGCGAATCAGCAGCTTCTACAACTGAATGGAACAAAAAGTGTTGAACTTGAAAACTGTTTTTGCGAGAGTGCACTTGTTAAATGAGGGCGGACTGTATAAAATGGATCAAACAAAAAAAAATGTGTTTATTAACAAGCTGCAGTTTTATTTCATCACGCGCTGGCAGAGATGCAGTAGGTCTATAAAAATGCCACAGGTCATCAACAGGGGTGTGAAGTAACGAATTACAAATACTCACGTTACAGTAATTAAGTAGTTTTTATCAGTAATTGTACTTTTTTGAGTAGTTTAAAAATTGTGTACTTTTACTTTTACTTGAGTACATTTTAAGGGATGTATCGGTACTTTTACTCCGCTATTTTCGTCTGTTTGTGGTCATTACATGCTTATTTTAATTTTATTTTTATCCATCAACGTGATTGGATAGAGAGTAATAGGTCTCGTGACTTTCGTCAAATCAAATTGTGCATAGAAAACTTGAACCGCCAACTGTTTATCATGGCTGCTGGAAGTGCATTCTTCAAGCTTCAATTCAGTCGCATCTTCCTCTAACTTAATATATTAAGGTAAATTTCGGATTTCTGCTTACTAAATGATTTGTATACATGCTTGCCTATCTACACGGCCTGAAATTTGGTGTGAGATTGCGCACAGTGTTAACTCTCGCAAGTGCCACGTTCGGTAAATTCCCACTCACTTATGAGACGCGCGATCTGCGCTGCCTCGTCTCTCTCTCGCGTGCTCTCTGCAGCAGTCACTTGTATAAGTCGTTGTTGCTTGTTGAACTTGTTGACTTTTGATGAGTTTGAGCGAGTGATGCGCACTGTGAAAAAGTGTTTTTTTTTATCTATTTTATACTATCCGCCTTCATTTAGCAAGTGCACTCACGAATAAACAATTTTCAAGTTCAACACTTTTTGTTCCGTTCAGTTGTGGATGCTGCTGATTCACCGAGGCCGCCGCGGCTCAGCAAAGAGAAGTGTGTGTGTGTGTTTTCCTTTGAAAAAGTTTCCCCAGAAATAACTCGCTCTTTAATGCATTTTTCCTTACAAATTGTATTATCAGCATAACAATTTGCCATCCTTCTAGAACAATGTGCATTTATGTTAAAATTGTAACATAAATGATCAAGTTTAGTTATTTTTATTTATTTATTGCAAAACGCTAAAACTGGCACCGTTTTGGAGAGAAATGGGCTCTCATTTTAACCCATATAATGGTGTGTGATGCTGAACTATGAGTTTCTAATGGTGTTTGTATTTGCACTGTTCTAAACATTAATATTTTATGTGCAACAACAGCATGCTGTCTCAGTGGCCTTATACATGATTTTAAATCTATTTTTTCAAACTTTATGATTTGAATGGGGATGATTGTACTGAGAATAACTTTCATCTTTTCTTCGACTGAATATTGTTTCCGTGCTGTTTTGGCAGTCAAAATTAAAACTGCTGGATGAAAGATATTCTTCATTCTTTACGACAAACAAGATAATGTGAATTACAGAATGTACAACGTTTTTAAAATGTATCAATTGCGGTGTACAGCGTTTATTATGAGGGGGTAGAATCCACAGCTCAGTACTCACTACTCAATACTCATGAGTACTTTTAAATAGGCTACTCTTTTACTCTTACTCAAGTAGTTTTTTGGACAAGTATTTTTACTCTACTCACACTACAGTTTTTGGAAGGTAATGGTACTCTTTCCACCACTGGTCATCAATAAGGTGCATACTGAATCTGGTCCTCCAATTTCAGCACATTCAGCACATTCAGCATAATTTCATCCACATTTCCAAGCGTTTAAGAGATTTCTTAACACACTTTTTCCCAGCGCTCATCATGCGCTCAAACTCATCAGGAGTCAACGAGCTGCCGACTTCTCCAAGTGACTGCTGCAGGATGAACGTGAGGGAGAGACGCGGAGATGGCACATCTCTCTAAATACTGAAGTAAATGGAATGTACCGCATTATGAACATGACACTTGTTGGAGTTATTAACATTGTACACAATACCCACACCCTCACACCAAATGTCAGGCCCTGTAGATAGGCTAGCCTATATACAGATCATTTAGTAAGCAGAAATCTGAAATGTACCTTAACATATTAGAGGAAGACGCTGATAACTCGACTGAATTGATGCTTGAATAATGAGCTTCCAGCAGCCATGATTAACAGCAGTTGGCACTTAAAGTTTACTAAGCACAATTTGATTTGATGAGAGTCACAAGACTGATTACTCCCTACCAAATCATGTTGATGGATAAAAATAAAATTAAACAAGCATATAACGACCACAAACGGAGGTAAAATAGTGGAGTAAAAGTACAGATTCATCACTTAAAATGTACTTATATAAAAGTAAAAGTACACAATTTTTAAACTACTCAAAAAGTAAAATTTCTGATAAAAACTACTTAATTACAGTAATGTGAGTATTGATGATACATAATTCCAAAAAATTAAGCATTTTGTTAAAACAACCCAGGCTATACTGAAAAGCTTCTGGAGTTTTCATGGTTAAGGTGTTGAAAACGAACATTTGTGGCCTCATTATGTCACAGAAACTCACTTTTCCAGTTCACAATAATTAAAAGGAAAATTTCAGAGCAAGTAGCGCAAGTATTCAGAGCAAGTAGCGCCCCAGCCACAGCGTGTTCATTCCCCGAGGGGATGAGGCGCAAAGAGAACTGACTGACATGGTGCATGTTTTCCCGCTGCTTGAAATGATGAACAAGGCCACAGTTTCAAATTCAAAAAATACATTTCACTTTGCACTTACTAAAAGATTGTGTATTAAAATACATTTTACCTCATTTCAGTGAGCATTTGAGAGTAGACAAAATGCATTTTGCCTTTTGCTTAAGCACCGCTGCCTCGTTACACATTCATGAGACGTATTGAGTTATGGAAATAATAAAGGAGATTTGAAGACCTTTAGTTAAACACTTTGTGTATGTCTAAAATTCTAATTCCAAAACAGATTACTTGAACGTTTCTCTTCCACATGCTAACGCCGGCCATATAAAAGAGTAAATACTTTCAAGGTTGGTTAAAGGTGAACAACACTGATATTTATGTTTGCATAATTTTGCATGGATGCATTTTTTCATTTGAATGGGCGATCACTTACAAACAGAGCATTTGGTGGATAGAATCAGCTATTCTGCAACAGCCGTAGGGCAGACAGTGGTCAGGCACTTAGTTGAAGACTTTTTTTTTTTTTTTTTACCAGCTGACTTAAACACTGTCAGCACTCCAGCGCTGAAGATCAAATCAATGACCTTCTGAGCACTGGGCTCCATCTTCACAATGATTCTACAGTCGACACTGATCATGTGACCCTAATAGCTCATTCCCCTTCAACCCTCCCTGCAGACAAAAGACAGTTTGTCAATCAATAGAAGTGTGTTTCTATGTGTATTGATGTTGTTCTCGACAGCAGCAGCATTTTTCAAGAAATAAACATGAAGATAACTTCAGTCATAATGAACTCTTCATTATTTACAGTACATGAGTACAACCAGTTTGAGAGTTAGGTGAACATCTGGATGCTCCGAATCAGGGACAAGAAATCCTTCCCTTAGTGGGCAGTTACCAAATAAGATGTGTTTACAGATTGAGAGGTTGGTGGGAAAATGACAGCATCCGCCTGTGAATTAGAGACTCGTACAGTTTCATCACTGAATACAGATGGTGCTAACATGAATAACTTCATCTGATTATCATATGGTGAATTTGGGAGTTTGTTTTTTTCTTCTTCCGTACAGCAGTGTAGCACTGCAAAATTAATCCACATATACTCTTGATAAGGTAAGAGAGAGGAAAAGACATGGCATAGGGAAAAAAAAAAGGAAAAGGTAAAGCGAGAGAAAGTAAAACAGAAAAGGAATAACCAAAAATAGGAAATGAAAAGGGAAAAGAAAAGGCTATAACAAAAATGATAATAGGAAAAGAAAATGTAAGACAGAAGGAAACAAAATAAAAAGATATATGAAAGGGAAAAATTACATTAAATAGAAAAGGAAAAGAAAAGGTGAAGGAGAAAGGAAATCAGAAAAAAGGAAAGAAATTCAAAACAGGAAAAGTAAAGATAAGATAAAATGAGAAAGAAAAGAAATGGTAAGACAAGGACAAGGACAAAAAATTGAATAAATAGAAAAGGAAAGGAAAATGAGAAAGGAAATCAGAAAAGAAAAAGGGGAAAAAGCGAAAAGAAAAATGGGGGGGGGGGGGGGGGGGGGGGGATCATTGAATGATTTTCAAGAACCTGAAACATGCTTTGAAACGGGAAGATGACTTCATAATTGCTAATACATTACTGTGTTTTGAAAGAAAAAACTCATGAAATTTGTGGGCAACAAACTGACCTACATCCCTTGTGATTAGACTGTGAAATCAAGCAGTGAACGAGTTGAATCTTAATTAAGTGGAGGGAATTACGAGTAGCATTTTACATGCTGTATTTCATAAACTATAAACAAGACAAAGGAAACAGCATTATATTAATTACAATCCCCTGACAACGCAACAGATGACATGGTTCCATTTGTCCCTCATTAAATAGTGATTGTTTAGGGCTAAAACAAACCCAAACAAAAAGGAGCCAATGACATTGCCCACTGGAAGATGTTCCTTTTTAGAGCGATGACATCAAATGCTGTGCAGATTGCCCTGGAAAAATAGCTTTCCTCCAATCACAACGGCCTTTTGTGTAGTCTCTCTGACAGAATAACCAAGAGCCATGAAACACTAAATGCAAACTGACAGCTGTAGGAACAAAGCATCAGCTGCACTCACGGATTACACTAAAACTGACCTCTCTTGTTTTATTCATTTAACAGTGCATTTAACAGCAAGACTAGAATCATATTTCTTCCATGCACTTAATGACAGTAAACGTTTTGGTTGATGCTTGTCAGCCATCATCTATAGAGACTGCCCAAGTGGTGCACATACCACACAGTTATTTCAGATTTTAAATAGACCAAACACAGTCACAAATTGCACAAAAGATGTTTGTAGCTTAAAAAAAGAGAAAATTATTAACATATAATAATTAAAAGATAATCTGCATCAAATCTAGAAGGCAATGAGTGTCGATAACAAACAAGGAGAAAATAAACATAAAAAGGTGAATTCAAAATGCAAGCGCCAATTGTTTGAACCATTTTCAATAAAAAAAAATTTATGACTCAAATTATTTTTTATTATTATTATTAATGTGAAATTTTGACTGACTTTGAAGATTAAAAGATTATGCCAAACTACTTGAATGGAAAGTGCATTCAATCCACTAACAATAGGCGCAAAATGTGTTAAGACATACTTTTTTTGGTCGTTAAATAATGGTGCAAATATCAGTAAAATGACTACAGCAAACGTCATGTGCATGATTCATTTAAATATTTTATTAAATATTTAAAATTAAAACTTTTTTTAAAATATTTAAAAGCATTAATCAGACCTACACACGTTAATTCAACATCAAATTTGACAAACTTTAATATGAAAATAAATTGACGGTGGCAAAAACATAATGAATTTTATTGTAGTATGCCAGAAAAAATAAACACATTGACAAACAACAAGGTGACTTTCATGCCGTTTGTGTCTATGCAACGATTTTAATCAGCATGTCTATATGGTTTGGGTTTAACAAGATTTTTATAGAACTTAGTGAGAGACATTTGCACTGTCTTTGTGGATGAAATATCAGTCGACAAAGCTGGCAAAGTATTTGCAGGCTGCATGCAAGTATTTAATCTGGCAACCGCTGGTTTCTTTGTTCCAGTGCCAGTGATGTACAGTAACATATCTTGCTGGACCTGTTATTGTTGTCCTTAAACTCTGACCTCTATGCAGATGTTTAAATGACATCTGTACTAAAATAATAATAATAATAATATGATTAAATAATAATAATAACAATAATAATAATAATAATAATAATAATAATAATATGTGAGAAAAATTTAATTCAACATACTGACACTACTGGATGAGAACAAAATTTGAACTGAATTGAGCTGGATAATGACACTAAATTTGCAACACTGACATTGTTATTGAACTGGATTGAATCAACACTAAACTATGACACTATTGCCTTCTTTAGTGTTGTTTATGCCTCAACTGAACTTGTTTAATGAAACTGATGAACTATGCAACATTGACAGTTACACTGAACTAATTTGAACAGTATAATGACACTATTGTCTTCTGTAAAGCTGCTTTATAGAAACAATCATTCACCTTATTAGAAGTCAGAGTACTTTCAGAATACTAAAATTTAAAAAAATACTAAATATAAAACTGTCTTCTTTTTTTTTGCAGCGGAGAGATCAAATTTATTTTGTTTTCAGTACAATTTGTTGTTGCTGTTTAGCCATGATTCAAGAGCATCAACAAAATATGACAAAAAGTATTACAAATAATTTCCAATTATAGCGTCATACAGTGGCAAGCAGAAAGCTTTGATAATTACCTCCATGAAGCCTGCTTCCTTCTCTTGAATGGGCTTATCTGCATGGAGCTAAACTTGTGAAAATCTGGAGAGCCAGACAGAAGACAACAGGAAGCCACACACTGGGTGCATTATCTGCAAACAATCCTTCAGAATTGCTTTAACCTCCACAGGAGCAGAAACTGTCCAGCCCAAGCTGTGGCCAGCCAAGTAGATTGGGCACCAAATGACCAGAGCTCAACAAACCATGCCACTCTTGAAGGGCACGGGGCTCTCATGATGGCATATGGACACCAGGCTCTGCGGCAAGCCAGTCTGCCTCGCCTGCATCCCCCTCCCCTCCAGGCCTGGACTGTGCAAGGATGAGTGAACAAATGTTTATCTGTATAGTAGGTATGAGGCTGGGGCAATGCTATTTGCTATTTTCTTTTTCTTTTTTTGCTGAGCTTTCCAAATTGCCACTTATGTGCACATAAAACATACATGCACATGCTGAGTTGAGTCAGAGAAAAGGAAGGAATTAATCTGTCATGGGGCACCCACCACCTCTGGCAAGGTCACACAAACATTATTTTAAATGACAGCCCAGTAGAACAGGGGCATTAGACAACACTCTCAGAGCATACCAACTACCCCAGATGATGTCCTCGTATGATGTACTAAGCGTGCATTTGGGACTTATACAAAAGAACATACATTAAAAAAGAGACAATTTCAAATTTAAATGCACGTGAAAAAAAATCAGCAGTTTTTAATTATTGAAAGTGTTAGTTCACACTTCACAGTAATCATTCAAAGAAAAAAAATGAAATATCTAAAAATAACATATGAACATTTTATTTAATTAAAATTCTTATTCACAGTGACACCATATTTAAAATGATGTACCTTACACAGCTTTGGATACTAAAACTATTTAAACTTGTCCTCTAGTGTTATATTATGAACATTATTCATAATATTTTAGCTGTGGCAACAGTTCATTGATGATGATCAGTATATAATGATAGGCCCTTTAAATCAAGTTTATAGTTACAGTTAGCAATTTTTTCATATATTAGAGCTATTTAATGCAATGTCTAAATTTACATATTTTACATATAATAAAAACATTTTTAAAATATAGTCTGCTTATAGCATTTAGTATTAGCATATATTCTAATAGCATTTAGTATTCAATCAATTCAACATTGGAGTTTTTATTTGTAACATACACAGTTGCAAATATACATTATATATATATATTATATATTGTCGCTTTTATTTTGTTTTTCCAAATCCATTAATCTTAGTCCAGGGTCATGAAGTTGTCGACTGGCTACTTTGACAACAAATGCATTTAAATATATAATGATTTTAGAGATTTAGGGGGTCTCCATTCCCTTTAACCCCTAGTTCTGTAATTATGAATATTCCTATTATATTAGAATGAATATTCTTTATCTCACGCTTTCTTACATTCATTCGCTTCGCTGTTGCTGATGAACAACAACAACAAAAACAAAGTCATGAAAACTGGAACGGTAAGAAGGCATGTGTCCTTTAGCCGCCAGTTTGATTAATAGATCCATTAATACGGAATCAAAAACTGTAAAGAGAAGCCAGCAGCTGCAAAATATTTAGCACAGTGTACAGTGCCATCGAAAAGTCATTTGATCAATCAGTGCCACAGACTTTTGAGAAAGTTTAGACCACATGACTCTGGATCAAGTTTGGGCCAGCTACAGAACCATGTGCAAAAACTAGCATGCCGATTGCATCACAATTTATTTGAAGTTCTGATCGAGGTCTTGTCATCTGCTCCATCTCAGACTTTGATATTGTTGAGAAGCAGTAATCTGCATTTTGTTTACTCCATAAATATATTAGCATCAGCCTTCATCAGAGTGATTCTGTAAGATGTTTTTTTCTGAGTGCCTGAAAGATGTTATTTCAAGGCTCATTATGCCTCCAAAGGCTGAGGGAGCAAACACGACTTTCCAGAAGCACTGAGCTGTCAATCATAATGAATTACTTATATTGTTTACAGCTGACAATAAATCTATTGTATCTGTGGGTGGAACAATCTCACTGGCCTGAAAGTTACAACAGGGATGATGTACCACTCACAAAATGACACTTTAATGGGGGCCATCAAAGTTTACTGTTCAAAAGCAAATTGAGACTTTGAAAATGTCATGCTTTAAGTGCCTTTTTTACAGAATTTTACAGAACTCTTCAGGCAAATACTGGTTTTCAGATAGTCAATGTTATTCTGAATTACTCAGGAATGCAGACTGGTATATAAATATAACGCAAGTCAAAGTTTTACAATACTACAGATCTGACTAGACTAATCATGGTTGCATAACTTAAACTGATGACACAAAGAAGCAGACTAAGCAGACAAATCTAATCTTTCAGATGCAAAGCAGTTTGTTAGGAAAGTCTGGATTGGGGCAAAAAAATACAATCTTCTTATGATGTCACTAAAAATGTCTGTTATATAGTCTGAGGAGACCATGATAATACTGGAGAAAGATATGTTAGCACTCACATTCCTCTCAATTGCTTTTGCACGACAGGGGCAGGATACCTCAGAACAGAACTTTGAGCCATGGAATTGTCAAGGATGCACAATATTGGATTTTTGCCAATATCCGATCATTTTCTTAACTCATTTTGGCCGATAGCCGATGCCGATATATAATTATTTTTAATTTTGGTTAGTTTTTAACAGGAACTTATTTGTTAGAATTAAATAAACAATAATAAAGTTATTTTATAATTACAGTTCATTGAAGATTTGAAAATAACTATAAATAAACTATATATTAATCGCTGCATTTTTTTTTTTTCAGAAAGATGCAGTGGTAACCTTAACATTTAATTTTTTGATTTAACATTTGTAAATGGTCTAAAGCAAAAGAGTTGTAAAAATTCAGAAAATCTTTTAGAGCTCATAATTTGTTAAAAAAATATAACATATTACACATTAATGAATAAATCAGTATATATTAAATTATTTAAATTAAGTGTCATGTTTGTGATTTTTTTTGTTCATGTAAGCTATAACGTCTGACCTTTAAATCAAAACATAATCATGTTTTTATGGCATCAATTACTGCTTTATTTAATCAGAAATACAGTCTAAATATTATTTGTGTATTTTGCTTTCATTTTATTAGAAGTAGGCCAACAGCACCCCCTACGGAATTAAAACTCCTTACTGAGCGGGCTTTAGGACCAGGGGGAGGCTGCCACTGCACGTGCTATTACTGTTTACTCTATCATACATCTAACGTGCATTCTGTTTAAATGCAGCGATCCAAAACAGTGAATCCAATCACCATTCAGGCAAAACTTTGCTTCAAGAATGAGCCACAATGCTGACGTGATCTAATGTATTCCTCTTATCGGCAAGACATATCGGCATAATTTTTCATATCGGGCCGATACCGATATTTACATTTAAAGTCATTATCGACTTTATCGATTTTTTCCAGGTAACAGACCTGGAAAAAATTTACATTTACATTTTTTAAGAGCCATACTAAAAATACACACACACACACACACACACACACACACACACACACACATATATATATATATATATATATATAAAACATAACACATAAAAAATTTATTTAATTAAATTCTTATTCACAGTGACATTATATTTTAAATGATATACCTTACACAGCTTTGGATACTAAAACTATTTAAACTTTTCCTCTTGTGTTACATTATGAACATTATCCATAATATTTTAGCTGTGGCAACAGTTCACTGATGATGATCAATATAAAATGATAAGACCCTTTAAATCAATTTTATAGTTACAGTTAGCAATTTTTTCAAATATTAGAGCTATTTAATGCAATGTCTGAATTTACATATTTTACAGATAATAAAAACTTTAAAATATAGTCTGTTTATAGCATTTAGTATTAGCATATCTTCTTATAGCATTTAGTATTCAATAAATTCAACATTGGAGTTTTTATACACCGTTAGACACAGAATACAACCTGAAAATGTAATGTAAATATACATTTTAGCCCCTTACTGGGCTAAAAGCATCATGCTTGACCCCTTATTTAATACCTGTTGAATTAAATCAGGTAATTTTTAAAGTTAAGTTAGTTCAGAATTTAAATTAAGACTTAAGACTTGATTTTTATTTGCAAAGCAATGATCCAAGTGTTTTTTTTCACAGTTATTTATATCATTTATTTGGTTCCCGTTGATTATGAAATTAAATCACAGCTCAAGGCCTAACTGTGATCAAACAGGGGCCGCTGTTTGATGGTTGGCCAACACATTTTGGCAGTTTGCTAATTAAGTCAAAGCAAACAACTAACTGTGATTAAAAGTATCAAACCGGTGGCTCCAGTCCTGAGGTATTTACCTCTCTAAACCACTAGCTGAGTCTATTAATTAGGCAACCTGTAAGGAAAATGTAATTTATTAAATCATATGATGCAGCATATACAAAGAGACCTTTGTGAATGGAGTACAATGACCGTGATAGGAGGACTTTTTTCTACCTTTATTGGTTAGTTTTAAAAGTTTCTACTTTTGCAGTCACTACAGCCATTCTAAAAGAGGTTACTGCAATGAGAGAAACCTTACTTCTTTTAAAATTGAATATTGATCTGTGTGCAATCCTGTGAGAATGCGGTGTGTCAGAGAATTTAAAGTTCAAATTTCAATTATTGTGACCACGACTCATATTCATGCCTTTTTTTTTCTTTCTTCTTTTTAAAATCTTCTTTGCAGTTGTGTCCCTGTATCCTAAAAGCCCAATATTTCGCCTGAGGTAACCTGTAGATAACAACCTAGCTTTTTATTACCTTCAAAAACACTTGCACATAAATTCAGGCAACCATTACAATAACTTTGAAATGTAAAGCATGCAATATGCCCTCACATCACTCATAAATAAATCCTCTGTATAAAAAAAGTACTTTCCTTAATATCAAAAATACAGATAGTAAAAAATATGACATTTCAATTTCTGCCTTTACTGAAAAACCTGCAAATATAAGCTTATCAAAATGCCAAAAGAGCACTCCTCGTCCTCTGATGTGACTCATGGAAGCGAGTAAACAGTGACTGCGTGATGTCTTTTGCTTACTCCGTTCAGTTTGACTCCACTGTCATTCTCGATTAGCCTACCTGAAGTGAGTTTTGACATTCCTCTGGGATGTCCCTCGGGTAAAAAAGAAAAATCACCCTCATGCTGCATGCAACCTCTAAAGCATCCCACCTCGCAGGAATCCTGCACGGCACACTTCTTGCAACTTTGATCACATTTGCAATGCACCATGCATAAAGACTTACTAAAACACATTTTCCCTCCCCCATATCCCAGTTTAGATTTAGGCAAATATGATCTCCCCAGCTTCAGCATGCATAAAACAGATGATAACAGTACCTGGATAGACAAGCAGAGCAATCAGCCACACCGTGAAGATGAAGCAGGCAGGATTGCACATTCTTCAAACTGTTCTCTGGATGCAGCAGCTGGTGTTTCTTCCTTTCCCTTTGCTCTTCTGCACAGAAACACAACCACCTGTGTTCTGTTTGCCGTTTCTTTGATCACTGGGTAATTACAGCAGAAAACGGCTTATTTTCAACCTTGGATAGGCATGGAATTGAGTGGAGTGGAGGCAATTTAAATCCAGCACAAGTTAAAGCGGCAGAGAGACTGAGCTCCCATTGATTATTTTCATAAGCGGAGTGTGCTCAGAGGGCTGGCGGAAAGGAACAGCCCGCCCCCTCTAAGCACTGATTGGATGAGACTTTTGGCTGTCTGTCAGCAAAGGGTGTCTCTCTTGTTCATGCTTCGACTGGACCACTAATGCAAAGCTCTGCAAGATGAGAGAACGAGCCGAGTAGCATCTTCAATAAAGCTGGCGGCCAGCCTCCTAACATTTGGTCTGTCACCACAAACTGACAGACATGTCTGGAATTGCTCTGTTCCCTTATATTACGTTGGTTCTATTTAAAGACAGAGCCTTTCTTATTTGTGTGATTGCCTGCTGTCAACACTGAGTACTGGGTCCATGCCAAGATGCTGAAGTCCCTTCGCTCTGATAGTCATCACTACTCTGACAAAACTCTCAAGGTGACCTTGCATGGGCTGCTTCTGTAAATCTCTAGCTGCAAAGATTAATAATGTGCATCTCATCCATCCTAAACGCATCTGAATAAACAAAACAGATCTAATTATTGTTCAATTATGTTGTGATGTAAAACAAAAGTCACTCAGAACCATTTATAATTTCAAATAACATCAATCACTATATCTGTCAGAATAAACTGACTCTCTATACCACCAAAACAAGATCAACGTCAATGAAAAGCCAGTAACATTCAGTCTACTAATATATGCTTCATAATGAGATTTTAATTAGTCTTTTTGTTATTTGTTTTAAGAATAAAAGTATCTACAAAAATTAAGATGAATCAGCTTGAGACTGCATATGATATTAGGATGTTCTGATGTATTGTATCCTAAATATGTGTATTTTGTCTGACTTCAATATCATTTTTTCCTTGTTTTTAAATGATTTAATATTTAAAACAAACAAACTGCCAGTACAAAAAGACAAAATAAATTTTCATTTAAGATACATCAATAAATAGATTAATACATTTAAAAAATATATTTAAACTCTAAAAATATTAAATAATTAATAAAAAAATACTTATTAACTCATGTGGGACAATAGGGGGTTTGTGAGATAATTTGTGTGTATGATAAAAAAATGCAGTAATTTTACAAAATGGTTTAATTTCTTAACATCAGTTAATTACAGTGCATGACTTTACATGAACTAACAAAGAAAAATAACTTGAAATAATTTATTAATCTTATTTTTAAAATTAAAAGTTTCTGTTAACATTATTAAATGCACCTGAGCTAACATGAACTAACAATGAAAAGTTAACCTGTTTGTAGAATGATACTGTAACAAATTAATTGCTTGTTAGTTCATTTTAGTTAATGCATTAACTAATGGAACCTTACTGTAAAGTGCAATAAAAAATGTGAAGCATTAAAAAAATTAATTGTTCAGCATTATAAAATTGCTCAAATATTGCTAATTTTTTGCAACTAACATACAAATATATTGTGAAAGTCGTTATATTTATGCAGAAGTTATTCACTAGTTTTGTGCTTCTCAAGAAACCACACAGTAACTTAATTTCAGGTAGTACTTCAAGTAAATAATTTAAGTCACAGAGATTCAGCTGACGAAACATATTGGGAACTCCTGCTGTAAAGTAGCAGCCAAAATGAGAGAGGGGGGAATGCAATCAGGGCATCAAACTTGTGTCCCCGTGAGAGTTCATCCGCTCTATTATGTGACAAACGCGTGGACTATCCACAGCACCACAGCTCTTACAACTTGAAGAGAGTCTTGTGTTTAGAGAGCAGTCCAGGATGTAACTCAATCACGCAGGCTTCACACTCAAATATTTGATGTACTTTTTAGCCACGTGGGGCTAGATTATATAAGGCACAGATCCAGATGAGTGAGTCTATTATACATTGTTTGACTGCAGAGAAAGACTGCAGCAATAACTATAATTTCAAATATCACAAATATTGAGTTTATTGATGATGAACAATGTGCAGAATTGTTATCATCAGCCTTCTGCGATTATATTTTAGCACAACCACTTTGAAAAAGGATCTCAGTGTGGACTACCATGAATTACAAATATGTGACCCTGGACCACAAAACCAGTCTTAAGTCGCTGCAAAAGCCAAAAATACATTGTATGGGCCAAAATTATAGAATTTTCTTTTATGCCAAAAATCATTAGGACATTAAGTAAAGATCATGTTCCATGAAGATATTTTGTAAATTCCCTACTGTAAATATATAAAAATATAAATTTTGATTAGTAATATGCATTGCTAAGAAATTCATTTGGACAACTTTAAAGGCGATTTTCTCAATATTTAGATTTTTTTGCACCCTCAGATTCCAGATTTTCAAATAGTTGTATCTCTGCCAAATATTGTTCTATCCTAACAAACCATACATCAACGGAAAGCTTATTTATTCAGCTTTCAGATTATGTATAAATCACATGTATACATTTTGAAAAACTGACCCTTATGACTGGTTTTGTGGTCCAGGGTCACATATGGTAATCAAGTACCGTGGGATTTGCATCTGATATCAACACCGTACCATAGTACTTCCACAATACTATTTTGTAAAAGACCTGACCACACAAACAACCTTGCAGTTGATTTACTGTGTTCTAAGCTGGCATCTCTGTCAGGGCAATGATTTCATTACAAATAGTTTACTGTTGTGCCGCAGGGTTCATGTTTTGTCAGTGGGAGAACTACATCACTTATGCCTTTAGACTCCTATGTTCACTTCCATCATGCTCTGTTCAAGTGTGATCTTACTTCCAGAGAATGTCATGAATTCCTTGAATATTAATTGCACTCTTACTGGCATGTTATGAATTAAAAATGAGCAAAAGCAGAGGGTTTAATCGAAATATTACCCAAGCTCTTAACAAGTCTGAATTGCACTGCAAGTACTATTAGCCAAACACTAAATCAATTCCGGCAAGGTCACCGAATTGCATATTTTTAATGGTGCAACTGTCAAGCTAATTCAAAATCTGCCCTACCTGTGCAGTGTCCCGAAGAGGCCAACCGCGATAGCGCATTCACCAGCCGACCCATGACAATAACTCACACTGGAAATATAGTCTGTATTTCATAAAGAGCTTATCAAACTGATGTATATCATAATGTGATGCAAATGCCACCAAACCTTTCCATTCTTTGAAGGAAGAGTATATTTCTGTGGGCAACAGAGCACCAGCCAAACTTTGCAGATAAACTAGATTGTAATTTCACAGTGTCCCGTTTTGCGGTCCTGATATGAATCATAATTGATGTTCGTGCTACTAACATTTGACAAGGACATATTCTTTGAGGGTTTTTAGACAAGCCTTTTTGGATGATTAATACCGCTCAATAGAATCAGAATACTGATGACACGTAATTAGGCTTATGATTAATTAATTTGATATAACAATAAAATTTGGAACTACCTTGACCTTCAAATAACTTAAAGTAACCAAAGTAATGTTTGATCCTCAGCAGACCCAAATGCCCCAAACAAGATTCTCAGCCAAACCAGGGACCCCTAATAAATAAATATAGATTTTTCTTGAATAAAACCTCAAAATAACTTTAATTAATAATATACTAACTTTACATTTATTGTATATTGCAATTCTTAACATATTAGTAAGTAGGAAATTAATTAGGAACTTTGTGATAAGGAGATATTCAACCTTAAGTTTGGACTGCTGACACTTTCTCCAGTCAAGTAATCTCTGATCTAACTGAACCTGATAATTAAACCCTCAAGTAACCCCAAATATTTTCATAATATCCCTGACGTGAAAGCCTAACGACTGAAGATGTCAGTTAAAATAGTGTTTGATCTTTGAAATGCTTTGAAAATCTAAAACAGTGGTTCCCAAGCCTGGTCCTGGAGGCACCCCAACACTGCACATGTTGCATGTCTCCTTTCTCTGACACACCAATTTCAGGTGTTGGAGTCTCTACTAATGTATGGAAAGCCATATGGGTCATAATTCGCACACTTTCCACCGCCGTATCGATATTAAAACGCCGTTTTCATAACGCCGCCAGGCGTTAAATAAGGGCCGTTAGGCGATAAGTTAACGGCAGACGCCACCACTCGTTAAAATAACGCCACACGCCGACCGACGTTAAGTTAACGCCACACGCCACTTAAGATGCAGATTTATTTGCTCATCTACATGGACACACCTCTCATGGCTACAAGGACTCTACGGCAAGTCGGAGCATCCAGTTTGCAAGACTAAAAGACATAATACTAAAATACTAAAAGACACTGCATTCAATAGTTTTCTCCCATCTCAGTCAAAACACTGGAGTATCAAAGATGAGATTAGTTGCTGTTGTTTAATAAATGGCACAGCCATTACAGACATCTGTGGGATGAGAAAGGTTTGACTTACAGGTGCATCTCAATAAATTAGAATGTCGTGGAAAAGTTCATTTATTTCAGTAATTCAACTCAAATTGTGAAACTCGTGTATTAAATAAATTCAATGCACACAGACTGAAGTAATTTAAGTCTTTGGTTCTTTTAATTGTGATGATTTTGGCTCACATTTAACAAAAACCCACCAATTCACTATCTCAACAAATTAGAATACTTCATAAGACCAATAAAAAAACATTTTTAGTGAATTGTTGGCCTTCTGGAAAGTATGTTCATTTACTACACACAGTAGTTTACCTGCTCTGATCTTGGCTAAATAACACCTGTGTCCATAATCCAGCAGCTGTTTTATTTGAACGGATATCAAATACTCCACCTTCACTGGAGTAACATATACTACACTATAAAAAAAAGCAACTGCATATTTTCAAGTTTACAGTACCTTTTGAGTCACTAATACTAATAAATGTAAATCATTTGAAGCTACATAAAAAACAACAACTAGTCAAACACAACAAGTCTGAACAAAGAATTTTAAATTCAACAATATTGCTGAAATCTAAAGGGTTTGTAAGTTCCCAGCATTAAATTGTCATGGTCACACTTAAGTTTAAGGACCAATTCTCAATATTAACTAACTATTAACTATGACTTTTGCTTCAATAAACTCCTAATTTGCTGCTAGTTAGTCAGGTAGCTTTTAAGTTTAAGTCTGGGGTCGGATTAAGGGATCTAAAACATGGCCATGCAGAATAAGGCATTAATATGTGCTTTTATAAGTACTAATAAACAGCCAATATGCTAGTAATATGCTTGCTTTTATGAAACTGGTTAATAGAGAGAATTAGTCCTTAAACTAAAGTGTAACCAGTGTCATTGTTGAGCCCTCTATCAACATCTCTTTATTTACATGTGTATTCATTTACATATTCTTATTTGCATTTTTACACTTACATTATGTCAATTTATAAAGATGCTAGTCATCCAAATAAGCGCAAACTGGAACCAGCATTTCTCAGTTCAGCCAGAGCAAGGAAGGTCACAAGGAAGGCCGTTTTTTCAGAACCGCTTCTATGAGGCTCTGTACTGGAAACAATCGTCATTTGAATATCACGCGCCTAAAACACCCTGGTTTAGAAGCCTCACCCCTAGAGTTTACGACATGGAGAAATGAAACCCGGCCAAAAAGAGGAAGTAATCTCATGAAAGAGAAATTGATCTTACTCCAAAAACACCCGTTAACCTTGTGATTGCAAACAATTAGGCTACATTAATTTATGTAATTTATATGTATATTAAAATACTGGTTAATATAAACAGCCTATTTAGTTCCCCTCACGCTACAACAAATATTTTACATTTAACGGTATTCAGAACAGAACAAGAATGAAAAATAAGTAGTTATAAAATTATATATTAAACAATAAAATAAAACACAAATTAGGCTATAGTGGCATTCATTATAAACAGCATACAAATGTCAAGCAAAACTGAAACGGCATTGGGCTCACAAGCCTGTCTCATACCACAAGAATCCAAATGTTTCCATTTTTGCCATATTTGTAACATTTGTTTGCATAACTATTATTCATTATGCAGCCTAAACATGGCTTTATACTTCACTCATGTTCTAATATCTGTGTAAAATCCTTCACATGCGCAAAAATGTTTGTTTGGGCACTGCACCCTGATTTTACAGCGGACCTAAAATAAGCAGTGTAACTTTTATGTTTGGTTGACTGCATTTTAGTTTGATGATGAATGGCTGAAATGTCAGGCAACGCTAGAACTAATGTTGTTTGTGTGTGCGTGAGGCACCTGTGCGATCAGATGGATTTAATCAAATAAAGACATAAAGAAAAGAAATAAAATGCATTAAGAGTGTCACAAAAACGAGCGTAGCCTATACTTGTTGCACAGTGTTTTTTTTCCTTTTGTTAATCTGTTAATTATATTATAGCTTATTATATATTTTGTGTGATCCTATTTATTTTATAGACTTAATTTCAGTTTTTCTCCTTTCACAGAAGCGCTGCAGGTGCATGATGCGACGATTGAATCCCCATGGTCTTGTTTACACTGCTATTCACGCATATAAAGCTAAAGCACTGTATATAACCAAAAAAAAAAGACACTCTAATCTTACTGGTTAACGAACGACAAATGAGCTTCATTTGACGGTCAGTACAACAACAAAATGCTGTCATTCTACAATTCTCCACCATATTTACTATGCTGCGCGCAAGTTCAGGTAACTCAAAAACTTGCGTACACGAGCTGAGACCAGATGTGAGATTTGATCGTAGCCACCGCTCACGTCCATATTGATAAATTCGAAGTTTTGCATTGAAACGACCATACGCCCAATTTTCTGTCGTACGTTCGTTTCGTAAATGAGGCCCAATGTGTATCGTATTGTGACGTAGATAGTGATACCTAACCCTATTTCACAGAGATCGACAATTTTCCAAAATGTGCAAACTTACTGTATAGAGAAGCCACTATTTTTTCTGAATTCAATCAATTTCAAGCACCTCTTTTGTTACATTATTAAAAATGTATTGTTGTTTCTCAACTGTCTCTTGCTTCTAGCCTCTTGCCTTTAAAATCTGATATTGCATCAATTGCATGAGATAAGAAACCATTCAAAACATACCCAGACATTTATTTCCCATCATCCTCTTAGACAACCATGCTGTGAGTCTCGTGCTTAAGTCAATAGCCACAAATTGGCCAGCATTCATCAAGGCAACCTAGCATTGCATTTGAATATTTGTGTGCATGTGAGAATGTGTGTACATGGCTTTCGTGTGTAAGCTTCAGCGTTGTGCGTTTGATCTACACTGGGGCTATTAACTCTGTACTCCAGCAGTAACACAGATGGCACAGCCTCTCCAACCTGATTCCACCCCTGAAGGAGAGATAAGAATGTGTAAGAGAGTGACAGAATGACCATCACAGACTCTATTGTTGGACCAAAAGTTAAAGTAGCTTGATTGACAGTTGACATTTTGTCACCATTTAAGGCCTGTTCACACCAAAGACGATAACTATAATGATATAGTTTTAAAAATGGAACTGCAAAAGAATAGCAGAGTCCACACCACATCTAAGATGATAACAGGACAGAGGTAAGATACAGATGGAATCACTTTGACAATGATTTTTTCCCAGCTAATGAACAATAAAAACATTGACAGCCAAAGCTCACAGCCTCACACATAAAGTGGCAGAAGACAAAACAGCAGCACGCACTTACAGAATATTATTGTGTGTTGGTGTGAGCACTAAGATAGTTATGGTAATAGTTATCTTTATAGTTAATGTTCATGGATTGAACGGGCCTTTGCTCAATATTCCACACCTGTATGCTGTCTTTTTTTTATGGGGAAAAAAATGAATAAATAAAAAATAAAAAGCAGTCCATGTGATTCATTTGCAAAATTCCCACATCTTTTGAAACCAAAGCTTTGAATAAGAAACAGACCAAAAAGCAAATTCATTTGTTTTCCACACAAAACTATTATATGACACTGAAAACTTGAAATACCGCCCAAAAGTCATATAGACTACTTTCATTGTTTTGATTTTTGGCATTTTAAGCATTTGAGCTGATATTATGATTTATTAATCCAATTAATTGGATTAAGAGGATTTGAGAAAAAACACTAACTTTCAGCATCAATTACTGGCAAACGGATCGGATTAAGATTTAGCATCTGAACTGCAAATCCTTCAACTGGAATCACACAAACGGTCTCATCAAGGTCGAATTTAAGGCAAACTCTGGGTCTGCCTTTATTTCCTCTTTCCTGCTGCTTATGCTGCCAGCTTGTCATCTGAATGCCCGGGCATTAGCAAAAGTGGCCTAAATTAATTTGGCAAGAGGAAGAGGCAGATGGAACATGTAATTGTAAATGCACAGTTTTGGCAGCCTAAGAAGACATCTTAGAAGAATTAATATTTCCCCATGGTTAATAAACCCTTTTTCCCATTCTTCCCCTCCTTGAATCATTTCAAAACAGTTATCTCATCTTAACAGTGCAAAAACAAGCTGTGTGAAACCTTAATCATACAGTACACACGATGATGGCAATTGTTTGAATATTTATTTTCAAGTTAACAATAAGATATCCCTAACATAGATTAAAGTATTGTCAGCTGTCAGTAATTCTCCTACGCAATGCGAACTATTCACTTTATCTAAAAAAATTATTCAGATGTGGAAATAATTTTAGTGTTGACGATGTCACCAATACCAAAATGAATCCACAGGGGAGACGAGGTGAAAAAAGACACACGTTATAGAAGCTAGGAAAACATAATCCCCAAGACTGCAAAACATCATCTCATTTACATAAAAAGTAACTCATGTACTTGAACATGGTTGTTTGAAATTACATAGCCTGACATGTTGCTTCTGTTTACACACTTTTATGTGTCGGTTGCTGTGACGGTGTGTGATTCCTCCCTATGGGTTTACACTGATGGTGGAGTCGAACAATTCCAATTTTCAGCTTTGGATTTCATTTACATTTATGCTTATAGCACACTTTCTTTCCAAAGCGACTTGCATCTCATCTTTAGAATAATGAATGCAGCAATAAAAATGTTTACTGCAAGCTTGAGAAAAGCTGCTGCCTGGTGAGTGCACTTGTTTTACCTCAGTGGATCTTACTGTTATTTATTCATTTTTGCTTTAAGAGAACAGTTCAACCAAAAATGAAAATCCTGTCATTATTCACTCACCCTCATGTTGTTTCATGACTTTCCTTCTTCTGTGGAACCAAAAAAAATTGATATTGGAAGAAATTTTACTCATCTATTTTCCATACAATGATTGTACATAATGGCCATGAGGTGTTGGAGATATTAACCTCCAAAAGAGAACAAAAAACTGAATAAAATTAAATAGAAATTAAACTAAATAATAGCTTTGTGTGAAGAACACACAAAAATTCAAGAATCCAAGATTCCCCCTTAAATGAAAATGTACTCACGCTAAGGCCATCCAAGATGTACAGTATATGAGTTGAGTTTATGTCTTCATCAGAACAGTTTTCAGCAGCTTGTAGCACGTTTTAGCACCCATTGGTGAGCAGGTGATGTAATGTTAAACGTCTCCAAATCTGTTCAGATGAAGACAAACTCCTCGACATCTTGGATGGACTGAGTGCAAGTAAATTTTTAGCATTTTTTGTGTTAGTTATTTTAGCATTATTTTTGTGTGAATTTACTTAAATTCACTCTAATTTGGAAACCCACTGGTTCATAGGCATTTGTTATCGGTTACAATATCTGTTACAATCTGAATTTAACTCAATCTGGCTGCAGAAAGATTCAGTAGATGTCTCTTATAGACTACGTTTATGTGATCAAAATATGCAACAAAAAAAAGGGCAAAAAAATTTTTTTATCCAAATTAATTTTTGGGTGAATTATTTCTTTAACTCAGAGACAACGTAATCAAATATCCACACGACAGCCAACAAATTGACTTAATCCAAGATTTTCCGAAGGATTAAAGAAGGAAATTATGAAAATAAACACTAGCAAATAAAAACATTTCTGTTTGATCAATGATCTGTATCCTTGAAGGAAATAAAAGGCAGCTCATAAAATTGTGCTAGAAACAGCTACTTCATCAGTAATCAGTTTGAATCTCTGTAAATCCAAAGCATCATGTGTGTAAACTGAGGGGGTGGTGAGAGAAAAAGGGGGGAAACAGTGTCGGGTGGTAGACATTGCTCTGAGAGTCAGCGTATTCAGCTCTGGGCTGTAGGGAGGGAACATTTCAACGCTGCCAGTCTCAACGAGTAAAACTAAAATAAATGTTATATGTTTTCAAGTATTCACTTGTAACAAGTCTACATTTGCTCACATGGTACTAGAAGTATGCTCAGGTTAGACTGCCACAGAACTCGATTAAAGCTGTCTATAATCAATATGCATTCTCTGAATCTGTGCTGTAAATAGGCCTGATGTGGCAAAACAGACAGTGAATCTGATGTCTGAATCTTTTGGCTCTTTTCCACAAGGTACGATTCAGTGCAGTACAGTACGGTAATTATTTTCCATTACGGTTTTCCATTGTCAGAAGTTGTGAATGGTACCAAAATAGCGAACAGTACCGCACCACTTTTTGGGACCCTTCAGTTGGGGTACCTAGCACAGTAGTCCGGTACCTAAAGGGTGTAGCTAGACTCACTGCAGAACATTGATTGGTTGACAGAGAATCGTCACTTGCGCATGCTACAAGGGGAATGAAGCATCTCCTTCACTCGTTCCGCCATGCTGCTCATGAGTGTTGGGCTTGTTTACATCAGAGTGCACAAACACAAAAAATATAACAGTGTATTTTAGAATTTTATATTTTCACACACATACACGGATAATGTCGAGCTTTCTTCTTCACGTGAGAATGACGTCGATCACTACTTTCCAGCATACACCCCGCCTATCAAGTAAGGGCACTGCTGACGGTGGAAACACAAGCCAGATCAGGTTGTACCATCCCGATTTGTACCGTGCTGTACTGTACTGCACCGTACCGCTTGGTGGAAATGAGGCTTTTGTGTGTCAACACATAATCACACAACAACACATAACGGTCAACTTCCTGATTGAAACTACATGTGACTTCAACCTTCAAGGAGAGATAGATAGATTTTCTGCCAAGATAAGAGCAATAACAGCATGAGGGTAAAAAAAAGTGGTGCAGGCAGCATAATGGGGAAAAAATGCAAGGTTATGAACTTCTTTTTACTTGAGCACGAATTTTTGGAATGGCATTTCATGTGTAAGAGGCTGCAAGACCCGAGACGCGAGCAAAGTCAAACATCTGTAAAATGCATGTTTATATAGAAAAAAAATGGAAAAGCAGCACAGTGAAAAGCAAAAACCTGTAAAGAACTACTACTGTATGTTTGTATGATATTTCATGTTTGCATTATGGTGACAGGCTATTTTCTTTTCGTTGTTTTTTTTTTTTTTTACAAAACATTTAATAGTAATCTACTGGTGTTATACTGTGTCCTTTTGAATTTGGAATTGTAGGTTTTTTTTTGTTTTTTTTTTACATTAATTCTAAACTTATAGGATATATTAAGAGAAATCTTGAATCTTTTTTCCCATCCAAAAAAAAAGAAAAGAAAAGGAAAAAAGCACATATATATCCCCAGCCTATATAATTTCATCATATATATACAAGCCAAATACCTCCAATGATCTGTGTCCTTATGGGAAATAAAAGCCAGCTTATGAAATTGTGCTTGATTCAGCCACTTTATCTTATACATCATAAAAAATTATTTAAAAACAAACTAATAAAATGACAAAAGCACATACCAACAACAAAAAAAAACTATTCAAAATATTAATAAATAAATATATCAATATAAAACCCTGTTATTTCTCTATTTAGCACTGAAAATGTGGACCACTAGAGATGAGTGTGACTATAAATTTGAAAAGATTTCATTGTATGAAATATTGAGTTAGTTGAGAGCAGTGTGTGTGTGTGTGTGTGTGTGTGTGTGTGTGTGTGTGTGTGATGATTTAGCAGTACAAGCAGAGACACGACCACCATTGTGGCTCCCACCTCTCTGGGGGGGCCGACTGGCTGCCTTAAGCCATCTGAGCCTCCAAACCCCCAGCCTATCATTTCATCATCATCATCCCTCATCACTCTTCCGATCCCTCACTTCACCCCCCTTCCCTCGCCAAGCCTGTACCATAATTTCTCAGTGTCTGTCTCACCCTCAATCTCTCTGCCTCTCTTTGATTACTGATATGTGATGTCTCATTCAGCTTAGAGATTTCTCTGCTGAGCCGCCATTTGAGTGTCGTTTGACACGCGCACACACGCACACCTCACACACAGCCCTCAGCTGTGGCAGAAGGCATCTGCTATCTCAGACAGTCATGACGTGTTAATGTAAGCACAGGGCGTCTCGCTCATTAGCAGCGCCCGAAACCGCTGAGAAAAGGCTTGTTGTACTTCCAGCATCATTCTCATTTCTACACTTTTTCAAAAACATTACCTAACATTCTAAATGTATGCATAACTCATTCACAGACATGCTCAGAATAACATAAGATAAATGTTATAACTTCTAAATGTCAATACAGTTATTAGACAGTATCACAGGAAATGGGTGTTCTTATGCTTGACGTGAATGATGACTCGAGTAGCCATCTTTATTGTTTTTTACAAACCTGCAACAATAGCAACATGGTAAAAGAAGATTATTTGTAAATCAATTATAACAATATTTTAAATTCTAAATATCTGCTATCAATTCTAACTTTAATTTACAATGCTAGATAAATTCTTTAAAAAATTACTGACCCCAAACTTTTGTATGGTAGTGTAAATTGTTACAAATGATTTTAATTTTAAAGTCACCCTGTAATCAAATATTTTATCCCTTAAAACTTATCTTTGATCATCAAAATTACATATTTAAATGTTTTTTCTTGTGACAATAATTTTCTCATTCCTTAAAATAGCTTGAATGCAACTCTACACCCTTGCCTCATTTACTATACGCTGATCTATGAATATGCAAATTAGTCCCGCCTCCACTCAGTCACACACCAGCCAGCGCCTCCTGATCCACTGAACTGTAATAAACGCAAAACAATGGCATACACGGATAATGACTGATAAAACTATCTTTTTACTAGCGGACAACTACAGTGAATACTGTAACATTCGTTAAAGTTACTTACTTGACGATGTTGTGTCCTAAAATGCCTTGAAGACTCGAATACAGCCGTTTGTGATTGTTAATTCGCGCCGGCGAGCAATGCGTGTGAAGTGCAGATGCCGATGCGGGAGAGGTGGCTACTTTTACACTGTTGCCACGGGTTATAATGCAAGTTAGCCGTTCTAAAATCACATTAAACCACAGCTTCATGGGTTTTTTGCTTTAATTTATTTTGTTTGTCTAAAGGCATATTAAAAAAATAGACAAATAAACAACATAAAAAACTTGATTTTCACTTCAGGGGGACTTTAAATAAATGCTGTTCTATTTTTTTCTTTTTTTTCCATCAAAAAAATCTTTAAAAAAGGATCACATGTTCCAAACAATATTAAGCAGCACAACTGTTTTCAACATTGAAAATAAATCAGCATATTATAATGATTTCTAAAGGATCATGTGGCACTGAAGACTGGAGTAATGGCTGCTGAACATTCAGCTTTTCATCACAGTGATAAATAATATTTTAAAGTATATAAAAAATAGAAAACTCTTATTTTAAATTGCAATAATATTTCACAATATTACTGTTTTTTCGGTATTTTTGATCAAATAAATGCAGCCTTGATGAGCAACAAGAAACTTCAAATATATACACACATACATTATATATATATATATAATGTGCATACATATACATACATATATATATGTAAGAAAGAAAGAAAGAAATAAGCCAAATACCTCTAATGATCTTTGTCCTTGTGGGAAATAAATGCCAGCTGATGAAACTGTGATTGATACAGCCATTTAATCAGTAATCAGTCTGAATCTTAATTAACACTTTTATAAGCACTTATAAATGAATTTAGCATCAACTGCACGACTTATTGAGTTTTCAGAAACCCAGTAGCTGTCAAAGCTTTATTTTTGGCACTGATTTAAAGAAAAGAAGACATATCCAAAATCTGTGTCTATGATCTATACAATACACCGCACAGTGCACAGTAATGAGACTTTTGATTGTCTCCATTCAGAAAACTCCTTCAATACTCCCAAAAATAACCAACCTTGTTTTTTCATTTCTTCATGTGTGCTGATCTAAGCAGAACGGTCAGACTTAATGCAGACTGACAGAAATAGTTTTAGGGTCTCGACAACAGCACATATTTGTCTCTTTTTATAAATGAATTTAGCATCAACTGCACGACTTATTGAGTTTTCAGAAACTCAGTAGCTGTCAAAGCTTTATTTTTGGCACTGATTTAAAGAAAAGAAGACATATTCAAAATCTGTGTCTATGATCTATACAATACACCGCACAGTGCACAGTAATGAGACTTTTGATTGTCTCCATTCAGAACACTCCTTCAATACTCCCAAAAATAACCAACCTTGTTTTTCCATTTCTTCATGTGTGCTGATCTAAGCAGAATGGTCAGACTTAATGCAGACTGACAGAAATAGTTTTAGGGTCTCGACAACAGCACATATTTGTCTCTTGAATTCAGAAAGCTGACTTTGAGTTGAATGGAGATGGGGGGAATAGTGTTCACAAAAACACAAATTTAAGAGACAAACACTTTCTGTTGTACTTCAGACTATCTTAAACTTCTTCTCTGTTCTATTTTTCCCTCTTTTCATTTTGTGACAGAATTTCACTCTTACTTCTTTTCCAGGAAGTAGATACAGTATAGTGTCATAATGTCATCAGAGAGCAAAACTCGAGATGGCCTCAAGCTCGATGATGCTTTCATTTGCTTGTGAAGAGAAACAGCCCAGAGTACTATAGTATGCTATTAAAATATAGCACATTATACTTACAGATTACTGCCATAGTAAGAGCTAATTAAGAGCTAATCAGAAATACTAGCATACTGATGACCATACAATCACAAGAGTACAAACAGTGTCATGTTCTCAAGTTAAGGTCAAGTCTACACAAGTTAAAAACAGCAGAAAGCTGGTCGAGGGTTAAAAGTTTAGCGTTTAGCTGCAGACAGCGTGTTTACAAAGAGGAACAGATTTAGGATCCTTGCTGGGTTTTGAACTTCAGATGGACCTTCTGCTGTCTCAAGATATTAGATTAAACCATAAGACCCATCCGATGTCTATCTGATGTGAAGGTCAAGGCTAAATTCCAGCATAATTTACCAGAAAAAACGTATTGCCCTGGATCAACAAACCTTAGGGCAGACCTATTGTTGTCCTGTTTACGAGACTTTCAGAGTGCATGAAATTTCAGCACAATACTTGTAAGATGGGAACGCAATCAAATAGGCTAATAGTTTAATTGCAACGCTTATAATTACAGAAACCTCAAAATTCAGCAAGAAAATGGTCTTAATGATTCATAATGAGCACTGAGTCTAACAAAATCAAACCAGTGTGCCTCCCAAACCTTTGGAAATATATTACATCATTTGGGAATTTAAAGACAAATTGAAAATTACTTTTTAAACTTGTTACAGGTATTTGAAGGTTCTGTGGAAGGAGCAGCTAAGCCTGCTGACAGGGAGACAGATGAGGCCTTTCGAATCGAGCTGTAATGACATTTTCTGCTTGCTTAGTTTGCTCCCTATTGGCAAGAGTTCATCATGCCCACCCGGTGGGGAAGCTGTCATCCAATTTAGAAGAACATCCCCAGTAGAACAATTATTTTATGAGAACGTGCGGAAAAGATTATCAAGTTTAACAAATCAAGCTGTGGATATGTAATCGTCCCAAACAATATTATAGACAAGAACATTTGGCTATGCCGAGATGATTGCGTGTCAGACAGGTACACAATTTGTTGTCTTGATAAATGGAAACTTGTAACTTCAGGCTGTGAATTTTATCTGTCTGCACAGTCAAACCTCTTTTGACAAGTTTAATTCAAACCTCTTCGTTTTAACTTGTCAGAATTTTTTAAAGGGTTCAACTGCATCAAAGCATTTTTAGCAAGCACGTGTGTTTTATAGCAAGAACTGGGTGCAATTATGTATGCTGTGCACTGCAAGAAACATAAAAAATGCCTGGAATCAGAGCTTGTTATTTTCCAAGGGAAAAATGAGTTGAGATGTAAACTAAAGAATTATGAAACCCGCAGGGATAATAACACATAAACAACTGATTTAGATGCATTATTTAGTCTGCACAAGATATGTGATCCTTTAACCTGAATTAACATGCCTGTCTTCAAGAGTTTGTTTTTGCATTAAAAAGTCAGTGAACATCAACTCTGTAAGCTAACATTAAAAAAAATAGGTCACCATTTCATTAACACTGGCACATGATTGACAGACCGATTAGCTCTTGAGTTCAAGGACGTATAACAAATGAAAGTAGAAAAACAAACATCACAATAATAACAGTAACACTGATAATGACATTATTTGTGATTAATAAGGCACAAACATGGAATGTGAAGCTGCTGTGTCAGTGAAAGGTCTGCCAAACAATCAACTTCTATTTTCCAGGACCAACAAAACACCCAAACACAAAGCGCTATTATTGCAAGATATCATCTACTGTCGTTCTCTTGAGAAATCTCACCTAATTTTCTGGACTTGTGAAACAGAAATGAAACAACAGAGAATTTAATTCAGTTGGTTATAGGTTGGTTCACACTAACAGAGAGGTTTTATTGGTAGACCTGATGCTTGTCCTCTGGAGAAGAGGAGCTAAAAAAAAAAAACAGGAGCTGAAAACAAGAAAATGATTTCAAGCTACAGTATGTGTCTGAGCTAAACAAGATGCTCTTTTGGTCACATTAGGGTGAGCTTAGCAAAGAGTGGGACATACAGTACATATATATACATATACATATATATCTGATCAATTTCTCTTTAAATATCAGATTTTATTTATAGTGCAAAAGTTTTAATTTGCCTGCCATCATCATATTGGATGATCTAATAAATAAGTATTTGGTCGATTATATTCTATTATTATATTACACAGTAACGGACCATACAATTGTTATTTAACAGTGTATTTATTTTGTATATATTGTGTATATATTATAAAAATCAAAAGCCCATTCACACCAAGAACAATAACAATAATCAGCTGGAAAACATTCTGAAAGTGATTCCAACAATATTGTCCCTCTGTATCATTACTGTTATGGTTATCATCCTTGGTGTTACCAGGCCTTAAAGTTTTTATCATTGCTGCATCACAAATATTCTACACATCTAACGTAAAATTACCTTAAACCACCACATTAACTAGTTATCCAACTTTCCCATCTCTTATGCCAAAAAAATAAATAAATAAATAACTTGGCTAAAGAGAAAAACCCAATACTGCTACGGTTCCAGTCTGTTGCTGTGTGAAATATCCTGACGCCCAGCATGGCTTGTTCAAGTTTTTTTTTTTTTT
>NW_015505211.1:2390650-2394497 GCF_001515645.1 Sinocyclocheilus grahami
ATATACTGTATATATATATATATATATATATATACAGTAACTGCTGGGTGATTGAGGCAATTCTGTTACTATAACATCCACATCAGTAAATTTGCTCAAATTAAGTGGGGCTGGTGGAGGAAAAGCAGTGAGATATAGAGAGAGGCATTGAAAATTGTATAGCCATTCCAAGTTGGAAAACAAAATTGCATTATTGGATGTTTTTTCTCAGTTTCTGCACAGCTGGCCGAATTGGATTAAGTTTTTTGTGGCACATTTCCTCTTATATGCATAATTCACAAATAAATTTGCTCAGTTGTGCAGCCCTACAGTTCGAGTCACTATCTGCTCTGACTCTCTCCAGATGAGCTTGGTGACATGCCACACATGCTCATTGACACCTGAGCACACTCAGCGACTGTCCAAATCAGCGCTAACTCGGATGAATCATGAACGCGCTGAGCCATTCGGCTAAAACCCAATGCTTAGATCAACTTCGCAGTGCCATTCATCAGTCTTTTGGTATTGAATATAATCTGTATGAACACTCAAGGATTTGGGGGAGGAGACTGGAGCAGTGTGACAAACTCAATTCCTCTGAAGTTTTCTATGGTTGAAGTATCTGCAAGTGTGAGCTAGTGGAAAGAAAAGTGGAAAGCATGATGCGCTTTGAAATAATTATGTGTTCCATGCTACCAAAGCAGTAATGAATAGTTAGGACACAAGTACACACAGGAGACCCCCCATAAATTTTATTTATTTATTTTCTATTCAATCACCCCGAGATGACCTATAGGAACAATGTGTGCACAATGTAGCGCATGGTAAAACTAATGGTTACTGATGACCATATATTTCATCCACTCACTCGTTAAAAACCTTAATTAATGATTACACTGCATGGTTGGCTCTTTCTGTTATTACTTATTGGTGTTTCATGTAGCAGAACAAAATCAATGCATATTTACATTGATTATGGTATATTTTCTTGAGAGACCTGGCACAAAAAAAAAGAGAAACCAACTGAAACCGCCCATGCTGTTCCGCCCCACTGAGCACAGTCTGGTGTTTTTGTTAACCATAGAGAAGATCCTAGCTGCTGTACATTCACTCAAAAGATGCTATAGGCTAATAAAACGCAGTCATAAATCAGTTTCCCAACCTTTTTTATCATACGTAGCCAAAACTCCATCAATAAGGCTCAAATATTGTTCTTAATCACATTCAAGCTAAAAACAATCAATAGTGGGGTGAAAAACAAGATTCACAAAGCAGCTTCTTCTAAGATTAAAGTAGTTTGAAGAATACAGAATCGGCAATATAACTACATACATAACTACATACAAGTTTGACATTGATTAGAATAGCTGAGGCATCTGATGGGATGAAAATAGGAAGAAAAAAACTGCATGTTTATGGAGAAGCAAATGAGATGTTTGCCTATGCACATATGCTCTGCTACAGGTGTTATCCTGACTTCTGAACCCAACACTTACGTATATTGTTTTGTTTTCTTGAAAATAATTGAATGTTTTAACCTGAATGTGTAAATTAAAAAAACAAATACATCATATTTTTAACATTTTTGGAAGCCCTAATGTTAATTTAAATGTTGTAATTTCTGTTTTACAGATTTAACAAAACAAATAAAAATGATTCCTGGTTGCGAATCGTGGTCATAATTGTTCCTGCAGTTTCATCATCATATATTTGAAACTGACTCAGTATTTTTAAAAAAACTGCCTTGTGACTCTGATAGCATTTAAAATAAATTAAATAAATTTGAATTGTCATACAATAGCTACACTGTGCTATCTGACACGGCCTTGCAGTCTCACTTACTTGCTTTTCCTGTTTTTCCATCTAGAATGTCTGCACACTGTTACCAAGGAGACTGCACACCCACATCCTATTGTATTTTTGGGAGCAATTAAGGTACCAAAAACAGTTTTTTTCTGTCTTGTCTTTTATTTTCTACATGATTTGATGTATTTACTGTTAGAGCGAAAGGTCTCAAACAATTAAGACTCAATGAGGCACAATCATTTTACCAACAAACATAATTCATACAAGTTTTCCCACCATTTCCACTATTTATACAAAAAACACCACATTCTGTCTTAGCAAAGACACAACTGCTCTGTCTGGTGGTTATTTTTAGTATTACAAGTGGAGATCACCCTGTTCAGCTATTTAAAGAGTGACCTAATGTGAACATAATGTATTGTTTTAGTGATCGCAGCACTGTATATTGAGGTGTACATGGTTTAGCTATCTTTATTCCTTATCAGCATTAAGTCATGAACACACACACTCAGATATACACAAAACTCTACAGGCACTAGAAGTTTATGCCAAGCCTTATCTAACATGAGTGTGACACGTTTGACACGTTTGACCCGCTTGACTGCGTTTGGCCAGTCTGGGATTACCGCTTAGGGCAAAACTCTAATTTATATTTATGAATGTGTGTAGATAGTCAGTAAACAGTTCAAGGCCACAATAATGGAATTCTTTAAATGCATTTACTTCTTCTTGATATACTGAATTTTAAATGACATTATGCGAAACCATTTCTGACTTTGGAGAAGAGGAAAAAAAGCTTTTTGCTTTTTGCCTCATTTAAAATGTCACTTCAGGGAACTATTATCATCAAAGGAGATCAAAGCATGACATGCAGGTGCTTCTCTGCAGTTGCTGTGGTCTACTGGCCAGTACTTTATAAGCGGAACTGCTTCATACTGGCATTGCCGATTCAATCCTTAAAGGGTTAGTTCACCCAAAAATTTAATATTGTCATCATTTACTTTATGTATTTTTGTGGAACATAAAATTAACATACATTTTATATATATATACACTGTAAAAAAAATTCCGTAAAATTTACGGTAAAAAACCGGCAGCTGTGGTTACCGGAATTTTACCGTAAAAAATACGATAGCAACGTTTTAGGTTTTACGGTTTTAACTTAAATTTACAGTTAAATACCGTAGTAACCATGGGCTACCAAGCAAAAAAAAAAGGAAAAAGTATCATAAAAGTAGGGATGCACCGATACTACTTTTTCCAGTACGTACCCGATACCGATACCTTTATTTTTGGTACTTGCCGATACCGAGTACCGATACCAAAATTTGTATTGCATTTGTAAATTTTTTAAATATTGGGTACAGAAACCAAAAGAGTATGTATGATGTTAGTTGGTTGACTTCATTTATCAAATAGATACAGTCAAACCAAAATTTATTCAGACACCTTCAACATTTCTCACATTATCACAGTTTATTCGCTATAGTTTAGAAAATGGTAATACAATATGACAGTTAAACTGTGTCAGAACAAATTCAGCTTGATAATGTTAGATAACTTTGATAGAAAGGTATGTAATAGATTACAATCAATAAAAAATTAGACAGCTTTTAGTATGACAGTATTTACACAACGATCAATACTTAGTCGGGCAACCCTTAGCCTCAATGACAGCCTGTAGTCTCCTGGGCATGCTGTCATCCAGCTTCATGCAAACCTCAACTTCAGTTTTTTTTCCCAGACTCGGTCTGAATAATTTTTGGTCCCAAATTTGTATCAATTTTACTGGTAGTCCACTGCATGAAGAATTTGTGGGTATGATTTGTCACAGTTTACTTTATTTTGCTATCCTCACTTACAAAAATATGAACTATAGTGTCCTGCACCCACTAGTAAAAAAATATAAAAAATAATATCTGGTCTCTGAATCATTTTTGGTTTCACTGTATATCCTTCGGTTATTTTCACATTTGATTATGCCCATTAAAATGTATTTTACAAGTTTTTGTTACTTTCACGGTTCATTTTTTTGCTCTATGGTACATCATCTTTAATTTAA